>NC_137095.1:2436200-2831200 GCF_951640355.1 Cnephaeus nilssonii | reverse complement strand
ATGCTTACTCAACTCAACAACATTCTTGATGACAACCTCAACTGAATTCTCAAAGCCATGGAAATAGTTCACAAACTGGGGACACAATTTTTTCCAAACACCATTCAAGTTCGTCTGCTTAATTTCATCCCAAGAATCAGAAATGTTTTTTACAGCATCAAGAACATTGTAAGATTTCCAAAAGTCCTTGAGAGTCAACTCTTTATCCTTCTCCGTTGCCCTAAAAGCCATAGCAAATGTCCTTCGGAGGTAGTAGGCCTTGAAAGAGGCAATGACACCTTGGCCCATAGGCTGTAAAAGGGAGGTGGTGCTAGGTGGAAGGTAAACCACCTTGACATTTGGATGAAAGTCATTCAAATCGGCAGGGTGACAAGGGGCACTGTCCAGCACTAGCAACACCTTAAAGGGCAACCCCCTTGAAGCACAGTAGTCCTTGACTTCTGGCACAAAATGGTTGGTGAACCAGTCCTCAAATACGCTGAGTGTCACCCATGTCTTCTTGTTAGATTTCCAGATGACAGGCAGTAGACCCTTCCATATGCCCTTGATTGCCCTTGGATTCTCGGCCAGACACACCAAGGGCTTCAGCTTGAAGTCACCAGCAGCATTAGCCCCAAGTAGCAAAGTCAATCTCTCCTTGCTGGCTTTATGGCCTGATGCTATCTTCTCCTCCTTGGCAATGTACTTACGTGTAGGCATATGCTTCCAGAAGAAGCCTGTCTCAGCCACATTAAACACTTGTTGATCACAGTAACTCCCGTCCCTAATGATCTCAGCCAACGCACTAGCGAAATCACCTGCTGCTTTAGCATCATCACTAGCAGCTTCCCCTGGCACCTTAAGATTATGCAAATTAGCACGAGCTTTAAAACGCATAAACCAACCTTTGCTAGCCACATACTCTTCACTTTCACTCCCTTCCCCCTTTTCTTTTTTCAAAACCTCAAACAATCTTTTAGCCTTCTCCTGAATCAACATCTGGCTAACTGGATACGCCCTTGATGCTGCTCATCCAGCCAAAGCACTAATAATCTTTCCATCTCAATAATGAGACCACTACGCTGCTCTGTAACCACAGTTCATTTCCTAGGAGCAGATCCTTTCACATGTTCAAGTATACGCTTTTGATTGTCGATGATTGTCGAGACAGTTGTAGGACTTTGGCCAAGCAACCGGCTGATGTTTGTAGGTGTTTCGCCCTTTTCTGAGCGTCTTATTAAGTCTCCTTTCACTTCCATTGTGAGGGATTTCCTTCTTTTTATAGCACTGCCATCAGAAGAATCTGCCTTATGCTTAGGAGCCATAAGGAAGGACAAAAAGTGTTCTAAATAACAATACAAAGAAAAGAGAGCGAATGAAGCACAATCCAAAACGGCTTATAAACGGAGACTGAATGACAGCGTCTTCCTTGTATAGCGCCGCGTGATGACTTATTCATCCACTCCGCTGGCCAACTGGTTCCCCGGCGAACTGCGTGCAAAAGCCTTAATCGAATGACAGAAATTCTTTTTTATATAAATAAATTCCAAATGGCAACGTAACCACAAAACGACGTATATCGAGTCCGAAGTAACAAGAGGACTGTCTGGAGAAAGAGAGAGAGAGAGAGAGAGAGAGAGAGAGAGAGAGAGAGAGAGAGAGAGAGAGAGACATCTATTTTTGTTCCATTACTTTTATACATTCTTTGATTAACTCTTGTAATTGATGTGACCAGGGTTGGAACTTGCAACCTTCTGTTATTGAAATTATTCACTGACCCACTTAGCGGTTTGGCCTCGGTCAGACATACGTGACATTTTAAGTAACAACCCAATAATGTACCTGAGAACAGAGAGATACAAAATCTATCATGATGAGTTAGATAGTGGTGGAAGGCTAGAATAGCATTCATGGGATTTTAAAAGTGTCTTTTTTCCAAGAAATATTTAAAGTAAGCTATATCAATGTCAGACTGTATTATTGCATCAATTATTTTATAGGCCGAGAATGAAGTTCTGATAAGGTTAGTAGGAACTTGGTATTAGCAATGCACGCATGCAAGGAAACACCAAAAGTATATTTTTTTTAAATATCCATTTTAAATAAATTTTACTTAAATCAATCTTTAGAAAAGTTTTAGTCTTGATGATTCCCAATAACTTTACTGTTTTATTGTAAAAAGTTTTGAACATACTTGGTGCTACTGAATCAGCGTATTGAAAATAAAATATAATGATGTACTACTGAAATATATTATCATGTCCATGTTCAAAATCATCATTTTAGCTGTTTGAACCTCACAAGGATGAGAGTGTTTACACCACGGATATTAGTAAAGATTACAAACTTTCCATAATCAGTACATGCATATAGCTTTACTCAAATGTGAACTCTCTTGTGGATAAGGAGGTGATTTTTGCAGGTAAAAGATTTCCCACATTCACTACACTCATAAGGTTTTGCACCACTGTGAACTCTATGGTATTGAGTGAAGTTACTGCGTTGCCTAAAGGAGTTCCTACAGTCACTACACTCTTAGGACTTTTCTCCACTGTGAAATCTGTGGTGTTGAATGAGGGTAAACCTGTGTGTAAAGGACTTCCCACAGTCATTATGCTCATGGCTTTTCTCCAGTGTGAACTCTCCTGTGGATAAGGAGGTGATTATTGTGGGTAAAACTTTCCCACATTCACTACACTCCTAAGGTTTTCACCAGTGTGAACTCTCTGGTGTGGAGTGATGGTAGTGCTTTGAATGAAGGACATCCTGCAATCACGACACTCATACAGCTTTTCTCCAGTGTGGACTTTGTGTTGTTGAATGAGTTTGGACCTCAGGATGAGGGACATCCCTTGATCACTACACTCCTATGGCTTTTCTACAGTGTAAACACTTCTATGATGAATGAGTTTAAAGATTTCTCTGAAACATTTCCCACATTTTTCACACTTATAATTCACTTCATAAAGGTCAGGCTACTGAAGATCACAAAACAAGGAAGACCTCAAACGAAATGACACACACATGGCAAGCACCACATGGAAGAGAAGCAGGATTGTCAGCTTAATCTTCTGCTAACAGTGTTCAGCATGGTTTGTTTGCTGGTGACATGGAAAGCTGTGCTGAAATATGATTATGTCTCATTGCAAGTAATCTCTCTCTCTCTATGTATATATATATCTATCTCTATCACTATATCTATATCTATATATACATACACAAGGATAATATGCAAAGTGTCCCTCGGGAGTTCAACCAGGAGAACAATCGTTTGCAATGACATGTGCTGACCACCAGAGGATGGTGCGGAACATGATAGGTGATCATTGGCAGCAGCAGGGTGCTGAGGGTGCGAGGGAAGGAGGAGGCGGGCAGGTGGGGGGAACCATGCCGTGGCAGTACGTGTGCAGTGAGGGATGGAGGAGGTGGGGAAGCAGGTAATCTGATTGGCCCTAATGCTGGCCAGGCCTAGGGACTCCATGAACAAATTTCATGTGCCAGGCCTCTAGTATTCAATAAATTAGTAGCTGGTGTTAAAGAACTATTTAAGCTCGTATGTACATCTCATAACACATGTACAGATCACTCCTCTAGGGGAAATAATGAACAACATAGACTGATGAACAAGAACAGACCCAGAAACAAGGAGGCATGGATCAAACTGTCGGGCCTCAGAGGGAGGGTAGGGAAGAGTGGGGGTAAAGGGGAGAGATCAACCAAAGGACTTGTGCAAGCATATGAGCCTAACCAGCAGTTAAGGACAACACGGGGGTGGGGGGCATGCGTGGGGAGGGGTGTGGCATGGGAATGGGGGGATGAGGACAAATATGTGATATCTTAATCAATAAAGAAATTTTAAAAAAATCCCAAATTTTGGGAAACAACATTTGTCAACCATCCACAAGTGTCTGCACTGCTTGGAAAGAGAATGAAGAGACGCTGCATTATTTGAAGAAGAGTTGAAGTGAGAGAATTTGAAGATGTTAAATCAGGTTACAGAATAGATTTTTATTTTGATGAAAATCCTTACTTTGAAAATAAAGTTCTCTCCAAAGAGTTTCATCTGAAAGAGAGTGGTGACCCATCTTCAAAGTCCACTGAAATCAAATGGAAATTTGGAAAGTATTTGATTAAACGTTCAAGTCAAACAGAAGAAAGCCAGCAGAAAGAGACAGCATGAGGAACCAGAGAGCTTCTTTACCTGGTTTACTGACCATTCTGATGCAGGTGCAGATGTGTTAGGAGAATTCATCAAAGATGACATTTGGCCAAATCCTTTACAGTACTACTTGGTTCCTGACATGGATGATGAAGGGGAAGGAGAAGATGATGACGATGATGAAGATGATGAATGGTTGGAAGATATTGATGAAGAAGGGATGAGGATGAAGGTGAAGAAGATGAAGATGATGGTGAGGGGGAAGAAGGAGAGGAAGATGAAGGAGAAGATGACTAATGAACACTGATGGATTCCAACCTTTTTTAATTTTCTCCAGTCCCTGGAGCAAGTTGCAGTTTTTTTCCCCTCTTTTGCTCAGTCGCCCTGTTTTTGAGGTCTCTTTTTCTCTCCTTTACACCTTGGTTCTCACCTTATTTGGGGGAGGGGGGGAAGATGTACCTTGAGCAGAATACAGTGGGAAAAGAATCTTTGTCCCTTTCTGTTCAAGTACAATGCAGCTCCTTCAAGTCTCACTTGTACCTCAAATTTGTGAGGAATCTAGCAGAGTGTGTTCCCATAAAAGGGGTTCACATTCATGGAAAGGGCTTCATAGAGCCCCTTAAGTGTTCTTATAATAAGTGAGAAAAATAAACCATTCCCTGCACATTTATGGCTTTTCTCCAGTATGAACTCTGTGGTGTCTAATGAGGTAAGACCTTCCACTGAAATGCTTACCACATTCATTACACTCATATGGCTTTTCTCCAGTGTGAACTCTGTGATATTTAATGAGGGAAGCCCTTTCACTGAAATACTTCCCACATTCACTACGCTCATATGGCTTTTCTCCAGTGTGAATTCTGTAAAGTACAGTGAGGTGAGACCTGTGAGCTCCCGGCCTCCTCTCTTTCAAATCCTGGGAAGGACACATTGTGCCCAGATACAGTGGGAACATCCCAGGCAAAGGCAGGGAAGAGTGAGGAAAGGGGGGCTGTGCAGGCAGAGGCCCCATCTCAGGGCACCAGAGTGAATGTTTGGATTTTTTGGTAATCCTCATCTGAGGATATTTTGAGAGAGAGAGTACAAGGGAAGGGGGAGGAGAAGAGAGATTTTGGGAGAGACATCAATATGAGAGAGAAAAAAAATTAGATGCCTCCTACATGCCCATATGTGCTGGGATGAAACATGCAAAGTGGAGCCACAAAGTCAAGCAGTCTTTCTTTCAAGGCCTTGGCTAGCAAGCTATAAGCCAATATTGGCCAAAGAGTAATTTTCTAGTATTATGCTGTCCCTCCTAAAGCACAGAAAGGTTGGGATTCAAACAATATCTGTAAACACTATGATGATAGGTGATAATTGTGCTTGACAATCATCCCTGGAAGTGAAAATAACCAAAAAAATTAAGGTACTAAAGAAAAATACCTTTAATAAAAAATAATAAACCAGAACAGAGCACAGTAAGTAATTTGCAGGCTGGTGAATTAGAAAGTAAAACAATTCATAGAAGCATAATTCAATAAAAAATCTCTTCAGCCACAAATGTATCAGGTAGTAGATCTGGGCATGTCCTTCAAGACTCACTTGTACTGGAAACACATGAGGAATATAGTACAGTGCATGTTCCATTAAAAGGGTTTAAATTCACAAAAATAGGTCTGAAACAGTCGCATTCAGTGTTATTATTCTAAGTGCATAAAATAAAACATTCCCTGCACATTTAACACTTCCCTGAGGTGTGAACTCTCAGATGTTTAATAAGACTTGATTTTTGGCGAAAAGACTTCCCACATTCAGTACACTCATATGGCTTCTCTCCAGTGTGGACTTTCCGATGTATAATAAGGTTAGATTTTTGGCTAAAAGACTTCCCACATTCAGTACACTCATATTGCCTCTCTCCAGTGTGAACTCTCTGTAGTTTAATGAATGTATTTCTTTCACTGAAGGATTTCCCACATTCAGTACACTCATATGGCTTCTCTCCAGTGTGAATTCTCTGGTGTTTAATCAATGCACGTTTTTCACTGAAGGACTTCCCACATTCAGTACACTCATATGGCTTCTCTCCAGTGTGAACTCTCTGGTGATTAATGAGTGTACTTCTTATACTGAAGGACTTCCCACATTCACAACACTCATATGGCTTCTCTCCAGTGTGGACTTTCAGATGTTTAATAAGGTAAGATTTTTGGCTAAAAGGCTTCCCACATTCAGTACACTCATATGGCTTCTCTCCAGTGTGAACTCTCTGGTGTTTAATCAATGTACGTTTTTCACTGAAGGACTTCCCACATTCACTACACTCATATGGCTTCTCTCCAGTGTGAACTCTCTGGTGATTAATGAGTGTATTTCTTATATGAAAGGACTTCCCACATTCACAACACTCATATGGCTTCTCTCCAGTGTGAACTCTGAGGTGTACAGTGAGGTGAGCTCTTAGACGAAAGGAAATCCCACATTCACTACGCTCATACATCTCTTCACTAGGGTGAACTCTCTATGTACAATGAGGTTAGAGATTCGTCTAAACACTTTCCTACATTTCTTACACGCATAAATCACTTCTCCAGAAAATTCACCCTGACATTGAATAACTTTCAGGAAGTGGCTGGCAGCGTTTTCACAGTCAATCCCCTGGTGATGACTTTTTCCATCAAGAAATTCCTGTGAAATCTCCCTGCCACAGTGTAGCTCCTCGGTGTTGAGAGTGGCCTGGTGCTGTGGAAGCTCTGAGTTGTATTGCAAATCTTCCCCAACCTCCCTGCTTGTTGAAGGCACCATTGATAAGTAGAAGCTGCACCTGCTCACATAGGATGCCCTGTCCATAGCTTGTTTCCAGGGCTCCTCTCCACATTCATTCCTCTGTTGCTGGTGAGGGTTTGCACTGAAACAGAAGTCTACAACACATGCATTACTACAGAAGGCTTTCTGCTCAAAGTATGCTGAATGTGACTCAGTCAGGTGCAAAATATGTTGTAACATAGAGAAACACCACTTACACAGAAGGGTCCTCTCGGTGGCTGGAGCTGTCTTAGAAGCCCTGTCCTGTGACTCTCCTTGTATAGATACACTACAATCAGAACAGGTCTCCTCATCATCCATTTTATGCCAACAACCTGAAAAGTGAGAAATGGTGAGGAAATGAATGTTGATTGTGTGACAGGGGGAAGTCTCATTGCAAAAGTGTTTTACACATCACACGTTGGTTCCATGAAATTGTTTGAAAATAAAAGATGTGCAGGTAGGATGAATAAGAGGCTCTTGTGACTTTTTGGGCTAATTAAGATCCCAACACAGGGAGGCCTCAACAGAAGTTTGACACAAACATGGGAAGGACCACCTGGATTAGAATATGAATCTTCAGCTCATCCTTCAACTAACAGCATTCAGCATGGCTTATCTGCTGGGGACCGGGCGAGCTGTGCAAGAGGTTGGTTCTGTCTTACTCCAAGTAAAATTCAATAAAGGAGTAGCTGGTTTTGAAGACTACTTATCATGTATGTGGACCTCATAACACATGTGCAAGTCAATGTTGCAGAATACTGCATAGGCACCAGTGCAGAGGAACAGGTGATGAAGTATTAAACAGTCAGCACTGGGCCTGAGCAACACAGCTTGCTATAGTATTCAGGGAAGAAAATGTTACAACATTTGAATGGGGCCATACAAGAACAGCCCATGGTTCATGTAGGTAAAAACCGTAACACGGCACAGGCTGCCACAAAGAACCCTTACCTAGAAAAAGAGGGCAGAAGTTGAGGCCATGCATGTGGACACTGTCAGCCCCCCATGAAGACAAAGTGCAAACTGGGACCCATTAAGCTCACTGCAAGACTCCTGACTCCCTGATACTTCCTGTACTTTTTGAGGTAACAGGTGTTATGGATGATCGTGGAGTCCTTTTCTCAGCACCCTCCATGCACCCCATCTCTGGCAGCCACAGCACATTTGACAGGACAGTGGGGGACATTAGCAGAGGCAATGTTCTGATTGTGGGAGAGAGAAAGCTATGCCTGAGGAATAAAGGAAGAGAGGTCTTCACCTCAGGACACTGGGACAACGTGAAGGTCTTACCTTCAGAAATACAAGGGCAAACACTTCCAACATCACCTCGCAGTACAGAAGTCTCTGAGCCTCATCTAGGAGCCCCCACTCCTCCTGAGAAAAGGCAATGGCCACATCCTCAAAGTTCACATCCTGTCATATGGGGACAATACAGGCCATGATCAGATTCACTCCTAAGATTATATGTATGTCCGAATCCCCACCCTCCATACACATCTGCTCTTTCCATTCTTCACATCAGAGAAAACACCAGGCCTTCATCCCATGAAAGCCACTGTATTCTTATTTTCCTGCTGACATTTTTCTTCCCACAACAATTAAGGGAGTTGAGCAGATAGAAGATACCTGAGCTGTAGAGCTCCCATGTATGCAACAGTGCCTCTTATCAATACAGTGGGTGTCAATAACATAGGTTAGAGAGGGATGTTCATCATAAAGAGAGTGAATGATTTGATACTGGTCTTCTCAGCAAATAGCTTTGTATGCCATCCAATTGTTCTTATAAGATACCAAAAACATGGCATCACACTTCATCAGCTTGACCCCATTTCCAAGGTACTGTGGCCATCACTTTTCATAATCTGGTGCACATAGTTCTTTGAACAACACTTCTCTCACACAACTTCATTCCCAGAGGCACAACTTCAAAGGTAATGCAAATTTGCTGTGGTGTGTATATTTTCCTAATCACCTTCTTTTCAAAAAAATATAGGTGACCACTTCCATAATCTATTTCTCTTTTACTGTTCTTCCTTACCCATCGTGGATATTCACAAGCCAGGGTAACACTAGGGAATGCAATCTCATTCCCATCAACCAGTGTGCCACTCCCAACAACAAAACGCAGTGGGTTAGTTAAATGGCACCTAAGCTCTTAACCTAGAATGTAGCATACAAACACCTCTCTTTAAATGTAATTACCCTTAAATTCACCGTATTGTTACATCCAGGCAACACCAGAAATAGACTTCCTTCATTCATTCTTATGTCAATGTTAGGGTGCTTTGGCCATGAATTCACATTCCCTCTCCAAGTGCACATCACTCTTTACATCACACCCCTCTCAAACTTGCACTTCCACAGCACCAGCCCCCATACTCATCTCCTGGCCTTTTACTTATTACTCAGCATGTGTGATCAGAGGATGGTTGCCAAATTGAATCAGGATCAAGTACTGCCAAGACTCTGATAGGCCACACTCATAGAAGTAGCCTTGAGTCCTGTTATGTAGGCCTCTCTCCATGACTGTTTTTTTTTAGCTTCAACCACAACTATAAAGAACAACAATCAGATCTCAGCTATCCATAGCCCACCTCCTCTTATGCTTCACTTGATATCCCTTCACTACTCACAGCCAACATCACTCAGTTAACCTTCACTCAAGTCCCAGCCCCAATGTCCCTCTGCACCATGCCCAGTGAGTCTCAGAGATGATGATTCAAGCCTCTTATCTAATCCACAAGACTGAATGCAACTCCCCACAGCCAGGCTACACCAAGGATCACAACAAAATCCTGGTAAGCGTTGAGAGATATGAATATGTATCAGCCCTAGTCTCATCTTGTTTGAATTATCTTTGCCTCCAATTAATCTCAGGTCCACTCATCTTTAAAAGGTATTGGCCACTGCTAAATCTCTCCCCCACACTCTATATGACAACTTCTGTCCCTATGCTGTGTTATGACACCCCCTTCTCACAAACTGGCCCCAGGAAGAAAACCAGTTCTCAGGCTAACACTGTCCTTCTAAGCTACTAGAACCATTACCAACCTGACCATGATTTCCTGTATAAGGTGATATACTGTCCTAGATGATGTGTCTCATTTGGTTGAGCACAGACCCATGCACTGGTGTGAGGTCACATGCCTGGGTTGTGGGCTGGATCCACAGTAGAGATTGTGCAGGTGGCAACCAATCCCTGCTTTTTGCTCATCCCTGTTGCTCTGTCTCTCTCGCCTTCCCCCACCCCATCCTTTCTACATCTAAAATAAATAAAAATATAGATGTATTTTTTAAAAAAACAAACCTGCAGGTTCCTGATTCGGCTCCCTCTTTACTCCAAGCCTTTGCACATTCTGGAACCTGTGTCTGGAGGACCTCGCACTCATTACACTGGTTGCCAAAAACAAGGTCCACATCGTGAAGCCCTCCTCCTGGCCTTAGGAGATGGGCTCAGTGTCTGTTCAATGTCCCCAGGTCCACGGGATACAAGAGCAGCTGACAGTCCCAGAACTCTACTAGGCCACAAGGGGGTGAGGCCCTGAAATAAGCTCCACAAACACGCACACCTAATCGATTCTGCATTTTCAGGAATTTCTGAAAAGATAATGGACTGTTGAGAGCCTGGCAACCACCAGGCTCTATGGGCTTGGGCTGCTCAGTGCCCTTGCCCAGCCCGGAGGCCAGGTGCCCTCCAGATGCCTGTGTGATCTCAGGGCTCAGTGCTCAGTGCTCACTCCTGCCAGTTCCCTTATCATTTACAGGACTTCCCCTTCCTTTCCACAGCTGCTGTCCTCGGTCTTCTAGTCTGTTCTTCCTCTGAGCAGTGTTAGGGAAAGTTAGAATCCTGCCTCAGAAAATGTCCCTCTTTTTTTTTTTTACAACCATGTATGACCCCAGTGTTCTGAGAATGAAAGTAGAACTCCTCGTGCAAAACCACACCTCATCTCTTTGTTGCCTTTACACACAAAACAGGCCCTGAATTCTGAATCCTCCCCGCTCAGTCTCACCATCACTTCCTTACAAGGTGGCACTGCAGCATTTCACCCTCTTCCCTAAGGTGACCAGATTTTAACATTGGTAAAGCGGGACACCATTGACTGGGGGGGGGGGGGGGGTCTTGATGAAAAATTTGGTCTATATGGAGCAACAATAATTTTCATATAACGCAAAAATATTACTGTAATATATTTTTAAAAATTTCAACCTAAGTACAATTTACAAATATAATAAATAAATAAAATTATGTATAGTATTATTTCATTCTTTGAAATATTTCTCACTTGAGTCAATTTTTTTTAGTAGATTGCTGTCGTTGTTTAAAAGGTCATGAAATTTTTCACAAGAATTTCTTAAATGATATTTCATTCATAAAATGGCTTTCAAAGTCTCAACACTTGTGATTTTTCTGATGTCCACACTTTATTTACCGTAGAAAAAACGCGTTCAGTCGCAGCATTAGTTCCTGGTAATGACAGCGCATATTCCACAATTTTTAGTACATTATTTATCCTGGCTAAATAGCCACATGGCCGCCGTAAACCGTATATTCCCTTCCCGTTCTCCCGCCGTTCCCTAGCTTGTCAAGCATTCTTTCCAAAAATCGGGACTTTTTTAAAACTGCGCGGGACGCGGGACAAATTGTTAAAAAACGGGACTGTCCCGCCAAAAGTAGGACGTCTGGTCACCTTACTCTTCCCCCATCACCCATGTGTCACCCACCTGGGACTTACCATTCTGAGAGTGAAAGTAAAACTCCTTAAGCAAAACCACACCTCACCTCTTTGTTGCCTTTAGACCCCAAACAGGCCAGGTTTCCGAATCCTCCCCGCTCAGTGTCACCATCACGTCCTCACAAGGCGGCACTGCAGCCTTCCACCCTCTTCCCCCATCACCCACGTGTCACCCACCAGGGACTCACCATTCTGGACGCTGGGACCTGGGCGGCAGGACCTGAGCGGCGCCGGCTCCCAGGCTGGAGGGTTCAGGGGGTCAGGCTGCGGGAACGCTGTGAGCAGAGAGGATCCGGGAGGCACGGGGACCCGATCTCGGTCTGTTGGGGCTCCAGGAGCCTCAGACACACCCTGCACCGCAGGCAGCTGCCTCCCTGGCCTCCTCCTACTCACGTCCAGTGCCCTGAAGCCTGACAATCTGTGAACAAAGACCTAAGTTAAAATGACAACCAGGAGGAGAATGGCGGAAGTCCCGCCCTAACCGGATGCGCAGACATCATAATTCCCTTTGGCCCCGCCCACACTTGTAATGTAGTTTTCTAAACAGACGAGCGTAGCTAAAAACCCAAACAATGAATTAGGTAAATAAAAGTGTGTGGCAGAGAGAGTGATGGCTGGGGAGGGACAAGATGCGCCCATAGGTTGGCTAACTGCAAAAGACGGACAGATCTCCTATGGAAAGAGGGTAGTAGGACTGCAAGAGATTTATCAAGAATATATACACAGGGGGGAAATTGGAGACATTCATAATAGTATCAACAATGTAAACTACACGTATTTTTTTAAAATAATGAAGCCCAGCTGGTGTGTCTCAATGATTGAGCATTGACCTATGAACCAGGAAGTCGTGGTTCTTTTCCTGGTCGGAGCACAACATGGGTTAAAGGCTCAATTCGCAGTGTGGGGTGGAGTCGTGTGGAGGCAGCTAATCAATGATTCTCTCTCATTATTGATGTTTTTCTCTCTCCCTCTCCCTTCCACTCTATAAAATCAATGAAAAAATTTAATAATGTACATACATACATGCATAAACCATGGACATAGACAATAATGTGGTGAGGGCCTAGAAGAGGTGGCAGCAGGGGAGAGGGGAAAAAAGGGGGAGTGGTATAGGGGAAACTGGGAAGATCTGTAATAGAGTCAACAACTACAACAAAAGAATAGTGTGCACTGTCAGTGTGGTTCAGTGGCGGTGCATGTACCCAGGAACCAAGATATCATTGGTTCCATATCAGGTCGAGGCACATGCCCAGGTTGGCGGCTCCATTCCAGGAGGGGGAATGCAGGAGGCAGCTGGTCAATGCTTCCTTCTCATCATGGATGTTTGTCCCTCTCCCCTTCTCTCTAAAAACTCAATAAAATATCTTAAAAATGAATAGTGTTAAGACTGATTTGTCTCAACAACACCAAAGTGAGTGTGGGCCATCACATTTTCTCCCAAGTCTTGTAAGCAAAGTTACACCATGGCCTGTCTTTATAGAGGATGTCCCAGGCATAACCAGCCTGGAACAGGTGTGCCTCAGGTTCGCCTAAACTATGTGAGGTCTTGACTTCATGCAGAAAAGATTTCACACCATGAGTTCAGAAGATTGTGAGGATACTGTGGGAAGTCTTTCAGCCAAAAATCTTTTTGATTGTTGATAGTATTACAGATGTCTCCCATTTTCGCCTGTGCATATATTCTTTGGGGGATCTCTCCCGGTTCTCCATACACACCTATCCTGGGAGGTCTGCCAGTCTGTTCCAGTTAACCAGGCCTCTGGCCCCATCTTGTCCTTCCTCAGGGCCACTTGCTGAACCACATCACGTTTTTTCACCAATGTCATTGGCTGGGATGCTAGCCCTCCCCTTGGCGTTTGAGAAAACTACATTACCCAGAAAGGAATGTGACGAGGTAGGCGGAGCTAAAGGACACTTTGTGTCAGTGCATCCGGTTAGGGGGGGACTTCTGTCTTCCTCCTCCTGGCGGGCATTTTGACCTCTTCAGTTTCTTCCAGGACTCACAGGCTTCAGCCCACTCGTGGTGAGTAGGAGGAGGCCTAGGAGGCAGCGTCCTTGCTGTGCAGAGTGTGTCTGAAGATTTTTAAGCACCATCAGGCCGAGTGGGGCCTCTGTGACTCCCAGACTCCTCTCTGCTCACAGCGTTCTTTCAGCCTGACCCCATTGAACGCTGCAGCACCAGGAGAGGTGGGCTCTGGATATCTGAGATCTGACTGTGGTTCTTCATAGGTTAGATTTAAGGGAAAAACAGTCATGGAGAGAGGCCTTCACAGCAGGACTCAAGGCTCCCTCTATGAGTGTGGACTATCAGAGTCTGGGCAGTACTTGATCCTGTTTGAATTTGGCAAGCATTCTCTTGACCACACATGCTGAATAATAAGTAAGAGGGTGAGGAGAGGATCACAGGGGGCGGGACTGTAGCAGTGCAGGTGTGAGAGAGTTGTGGCAGGAAGAGTGATGAGCACTTGGAGAGGGAGTGTGACTGCATGGCAAGAGCACCGTGACATTGACATAAGAGTGAAAGTAGGGAGAGTCCATTTCTGGTGGAGTCTGGATGATAAAATAAGGGTGATTTTTGGATAATGCCTGGAAAGGGTGATGTTTTGGTGCTAACTGCCATGTTCAGGGCTGGGATGACCTTTATGTACCCACCTGCCTTTTGTAGTTGGGGGTGACACAGTGATGGTTAGGAATGAGAGTATTCAACAGTGTTCCCCAGGCTTGAAATTCTCCATGGGGATAGGAAAAGAAGAAGGGTAAGAGAGAAATGGATTATGGAGGTGTTAATCTATAAATTTGGAAAATAAGGTGATTAAGAAACAACCTGTCCTCGCCAATGCAAATTTGTGTTACCTTTGAAGTTGTGCCTCTGGGAAAGAAGCAGTGTGAGAGAAGTGTTGTTCAAAGAAATCTGTGCAGCAGGTAATACAGAGCTATGGCCTCAGCATTCTGGGATTGTGGTTGTAAGGGTGAAGTTTGACGCAATGTATTTGGTGTCTTTGAGGAACAATCTGAGCGGCTACACAGGTATTGCCTGATAAGACCAGTATCAAATCACTCACACTCCCTGTATGGCCGACATCTCTTCCTACCCTATGTTCTTGACACCCACTCTACTGTCAAGAGGAAGTGTGGTGTACATGTGAATCCCAGAGCTCAGATATCTTCTATCTGCTCAACTGCCTTTATTGTGGGAAGACAAAATATCGGTAGAAATATAACATGACCGTGACGTTCATGGGATGAAGCCCTGGTATCTTCTCTGGTGTGTGGAGTGGAGAGAGCAGAGTGATGTGGAGGATGGCAATATGACAGAGTTGGAACCTTAGGAGTGAATCTGACCGTGTGCTGTACTGTCCCCATTATGACGGTATATGAACCTTGAGGATGTGGCCATTGTCTTCTCTCAGGAGGAATGGGGGCTCCTTGATGAGCCTCAGAGACTTCTCTATTGTGATGTGATGCTGGAAGTGTTTGCATTTGTATCATCTGTAGGTAAGACCTTCACATTCTTCCAGTGTCCTGGGATGATGTTCTCTCTTCCTTTATTCCTCTGATGTATCTTTCACTCTTCTACAGCCAGACCATGGGCTTTGCTCATTTCCCCCACTGTCCTGTCAAATGTGCTGTGGCTGCCATGGGTGAGGTCTGTGGAGAGCCCTGAGCGAAGGACTCCACAAACATTGCCTCAGACAGTGCAGGATGTGTCTGGGAGTCAGGAGTCTTACAGACAGCTTAATGGGTCCCACCTGCTATTCCTCTCCCTGGCAGGGTGACTATGTCCAGATCCATGGCTTCCATTTCTACCTCCTTCCTCTAGGCAAAGGTCTTTGGTGACTGCCTGTGTCAGGTTATGGTCTTTACTTACATGAACCTTGAGCTGTTCTTAAAAGATCACACTTCCGTTGTTTGTAATATTATCTTCCTTAAATACGATTGCAAGCTGAATGGCTCTAGGCCAGTGCTGGCTGCCTGTCCCTGTCATATTTCATTAATACGTGGAATATTTCTGTTGTACATACTTGTAGAGAAGAATATGCAGGATGAACCCTGATTTTTTTTTACAGGGTGAACATGCAGGATGGTCTCAGAAGAGGCCTGGTCCTGTTGAGTTGCAAATGCAGGCTAGATATGGTATAAGGGTGGTGTTTAGATCATACCAAGCACCTGCTCATTTCCAACAGTGTTTAGGTGCAAGTACCATGGGCAATAGCACATTTCTACCTTTTCTGTGCCATACCTGACACTGTGCTGACTTGTCATTTCACCTGTGACCTCCTGGCCTTTGACTACCTACACCTGTGTGGCCTTTTTGCATCACCTGTTCCTCTGAATTGCTTCATCTTCAGTATTCTCTAACATTGACCTGTACATGTGTTATGATATGTACATACGAGCTTAAATAGTTCTTTTACACCAGCTACTAATTTATTGAATACTAGAGGCCTGGCGCATGAAATTTGTTCATGGGGTCCCTAGGCCTGGCCAGCGATCAGGGTCAATCACATTCCTTGCCTCCCTACCTCTTCCACCCCTCACTGCATGCATACTGCCAGGGCATGGTTCTCTCCACCTGCCCTCCTCCTCCTTCCCTGGCTCCCGCAACGCCCTGCTGCTCCCATTGGTCAACTATGATGTTCCGCACCATCCCCTGGTGGTCAGCGCATGTCATTGCAAGCGATTGTTCTCCTCGTTAAACTCCTGAGGGGACACTTTGCATATTACCCTTGTGTATGTATATATAGATATAAATATAGATATAGAGATAGAAATAAGATAGAGATAGATATTCAGAGAGAGAGAGAGAGAGAGAGAGAGAGAGAGAGAGAGAGGAGAGATTACTTGCAATGAGAATAATCGTATTTCAGCACAGCTTTCCATGTCAGCAGCAGACAAACCATGCTGAACACTGAAAGCAGAAGAATGAGCTGACAATCCCGCTTCTCTTCCATGTGGTGCTTGCCATGTGTGTGTCATTTGGTTTGAGGTCTTCCTTGTTTTGTCATCTTCAGTAGCCTGACCTTTATGAAGTGAATTATAAGTGTAAAAAATGTGGGAAATCTTTCAGAGAAATCTTTAACCTCATTCATCATAGAAGTGTTTACACTGTAGAAAAGCCATAGGAGGAGAAACCAAGATGGCGGCATAGGTTAAACACCTAACCTACAGCCGGGCACAACAATTTCAAAAACACAACTAAAAATCAAAACGGACATCATCCAGAACCACAGGAAAGCTGGCTGACTGAAATGCCCACAATTAGAAGGAAAGAGAGGACCACAAGGAAAATCAGGGAAGCCGTAAAAGCTTGAGGTATGGAGACACGGGCGGAGACACGAGCCCGCGCGCGTGCGGGGAAGACGGAGCCGGAGAGGAAGGGGCGGCTGACGGCCTGGCTGGCGTTCTCTGGCGGGAAGGAGATAAAAGCGCCAGATTGTGCTGAACCCCAGCTCCGACTGCACTGAACCCCAGTTCCGGGCGAAACCCTGGGAAGCCGGGCTCATGCTGGGGGAGTCTGGGCTGTGGGGCGGAGACACGGAGGAGTTGCGCCGGAGCCGCACACGGGAATGTGCGCAGAGGAGGGTCTGTTGCCTGTGCCGCTGGATTGCCCTAGCGGGAGGGAGACAAGGGCTCCGGACTGTGCTGAACCCCCAGTTCCAACTGCACTGAACCCCAGTTCCGGGAAAGACCCGGGGAATCCAGGCTCATACTGGGGAAAGCTGGGCTGTGGGGCAGAGGTGCAGAGAGGCGGCGAAGAGCAGAGCACCGGAGGCGCGCAGGGGATTGTGCGCGGAGGATGGGCTGCTGACTGTGCCGCTGAGTCGCCCTGGAGGGAAGGAGACAAAAGCGCCAGACTGCGGTGAGCCCCAATTCTGACTACACGGAAACCCAGTTCCGGGCGAGAATCTGGGAATCCAGATTCATTGGGGGAGAGACTAGACTGTTTGGCAGCGTGCGAAACTCCAGGGCGCTTTTCTCTCAGAGGTGTTTGCTGGGAGTACAGAGGGACACAGGAACCTCATAGGGCGGGGCTGACGGGAAGCCAAGGCGGTAGGCTCCGCCCTGTAACTCCGCCCCATCCAAGCTGAACACAGAGGCTTTTACAATTTTGCAAGTCTAGTTGAATGGGGCTGTCTCCCGGCATAGACACAGCTGATCCTCACAGCTAATTGGACTGGAGGTCACATCCTCCCAGTGTACAAACAGCAATCAAGGCTTAACAACACCAAGACTTTGCACTCAGCCCACAAAGGGGGGTATCAAGAGCGACCACCTAGGGAGATTGGGGAAGCTGAGCGATAGGGAGGCAGCCAAAAGGGGAAGACACCGAAACAGGTCACGAATATAAGGGATGCTGTAATTCATGCTGAGGGGCCACAGGCAGTAGCTGACCTACACTCCATTGGAGACCCAGAAACGAAGGCATCTAGTGGTCGGTGTGAGATGACACCAGATTTCAACCACTCCCATAAGGGACACATTCAAGAGGCAGACGCAGTGAGCGCCAAAGCCTTGCTGCACCAAGACCCGGCAAATAAACGTGTCTCCCGCACAGCAACTCTTCCTTTATAGACACAGAGGGTCCGCATGACCAATTGGCCTGGAGGACAATTCCTCCCAGTGACACCAACAACAATCAAGACTTAACTATACAAACAAGGACCAAGATGGAGGCATAGGGCAGAAGCCTGATTGCTGCCTACCACAACAATTTTGAGACTACGACGGGAGAGCAGAGCAGACACCATCCAGAACCACCGGGGGGCTGACTGAGCAGATGCTCTACAACTAGAATAAAAGAGAGGGGTACGCGGGATGAAGCTGATGCCGGTGACCCAAAGACCACACTTTAAAAACTACGGCTCAGGCGACACAATGGCGGCCTGGATCGTGCTCGGCGTAGTTCCCCCAGCGGTCTCCGGCTGAGGGGAAGGCTTCACTCGCTGCCGAGCACGGACAGACGAGCCCCTGGGAGACATGGGGTGGGAGACTACGCGCTTGCTGACCTCCGAGTCCTTCAAGAATCTCAACGCCCTGGAAGCGGCCAGGTGCGCACGCTCGGCGACCGGCCACCGCTGCAGACCCAAGGGCCGACGCAGCCACCCCGGACCAGCCCGCCGCCGCGCACCGGGCACACCGGAGCTTCGCCAAGTCCGCCGCCCAACAAGTTCTGTGGTGGCTGCCCTGGAACTCTAAGAAAATGGCCGAAGGAATTGCTGAGAGGGAATTGACCAA
Organism: Cnephaeus nilssonii; assembly: GCF_951640355.1. Lineage (NCBI taxonomy): Eukaryota > Metazoa > Chordata > Mammalia > Chiroptera > Vespertilionidae > Cnephaeus > Cnephaeus nilssonii. The sequence continues at coordinate 2,812,306 of NC_137095.1, read as the reverse complement.
CAGGAATTGGGATCAAGAAGATGAAACCCCGCTGGGTCCCGGATCCGGGTGAAGCTGCGTGCCCCTGGGTCCGGGTGAGGCTGGGAACTGGGTCAGGGTGAGGCTGGGCCCCGGGTCCGGGTGAGGCCACGTGCCCCTGGGTCCGGGCAAGGCCATGCGCCCCTGGGTCCGGGTGAGGCCGTGGGCCCCCGGATCCGGTTGAGCCTGGCCCCGGGTCCGGGTGAGGCCGTGGGCCCCTGGATCCGGGTGAGCCTGGCCCCGGGTCCGGGTGAGGCCGTGGGCCCCTGGATCCGGGTGAGCCTGGCCCCGGGTCCGGGTGAGGCCGTGGGCCCCTGGATCCGGGTGAGGCCATGTACCCCTGGGTCTGGGAGAGGCCATGCGCCCCTGGGTCCGGGTGAGGCCACGCGCCCCTGGGTCTGGGAGAGGCCACGCGCCCCTGGGTCCGGGTGAGGCCATGCGCCCCTGGGTCCGGATGAAGCTGAATCCTGGGTCTGGGCGAGGCCGTGTGCCCCTAGATCCGGGTGAGGCTGGATCCCGGGTCCGGGTGAGGCCGTGGGCCCCTGGATCCGGGTGAAGCCGTGCCCCTGGATCCGGCCGAGACCAAACCAGAGGGAGTCGGACCTGCATTACCACCATTTGTCCACCATCCAGAGCTGAGGGGTCAGTGCCGACATGTACTCATAAGGAACTGGTGGACATTGATATTGGGTCTCAAAAGAACTGTTGGACCAGAAAGAAACTCACTACAGACTGATTCATTTGCCTGTCAGCATAACTATTATTGCTCGTCGCACATTCAATTCTTATAAGTATATCTCTAGTGACACATGATTTCGCTCATCTAGGGGAAATGATGAACAACATAGACTGATGAACAAGAACAGAACCAGAAACAAGGAGGCATCGATCAGACTATCAGGCCTCAGAGGGAGGATAGGGGAGGGTGGGGGGAGGGAGGAGAGATCAACCAAAGGTCTTGTGTGCATGCATATGAGCCTAACCAATGCTTAAGTTCAACAGAGGGTTGGGGCATCCATAGGGAGGGGTGTGGGATGGGAATGGGGGGATGAGGACAAATATGTGACACCTTAATCAATAAATTAAAAAAAAAAAGAAAAGAAAAGCCATAGGAGTGTAGTGATCATGGAATGTCCATCATTCTGAGTTCCAAACTCATTCCACAACAAAGTCCACACTGGAGAAAGGCTGTATGAGTGTCGTGATTGCACGATGTCCTTCAATCAAAGCAGTACCATCACTCCACACCAGAGAGTTCACACTGGTGAAAACCTTCTGAGTGTAGTGAATGTGGGAAAGCTTTTACCCACAATAATCACCTCCTTATGCACAGGAGAGTTCACACTGGAGAAAAGCCATGAGCATAATGACTGTGGGAAGTCCTTTACACACAGGTTTACCCTCATTCAACACCACAGAGTTCACAGTGGACAAAAGTCCTAAGAGTGTAGTGACTGTAGCAAGTCCTTTAGGCAATGCAGTAACTTAACTCAATACCAGAGAGTTCACAGTGGTGCAAAACCTTATGAGTGTAGTGAATGTGGGAAATCTTTTACCTGCAATAATCACCTCCTTATCCACAAGAGAGTTCACATTGGAGAAAAGCTATATGGGTTTACTGATTATGGGAAATATGTAATCCTTATTAATATCCGTGGTGTAAATGCTCTCATCCTTGTTAGGTTCAAACAGCTAAAATGATGATTTTGAACATGGACATGATAATATATTTCAGTAATACATTATTATATTTTATTTTCAATATGCTGATTCAGAAGTACCAAATATGTTCAAAACTTTTTACAATAAAACAGTAAAATTATTGGGAAGCATCAAGATTAAACCTTTTCTAAAGATTGACTTAAGTAGAATTGATTTTAAATGGACATTACAAAAATAAATTTTGGTGTTTCCCTGCATGCGTGCATTGCTGATACCGAGTTCCTACTGACCTTATCAGAGCTTCATTCTCGGCCTATAAAATAATTGATGCAATAATACAGTCTGACAGTGATATAGCTTACTTTAAATATTTCCCTGGAAAAAAGACACTTTTGAAATCTCATGAATGCTATTCTAGCCTTCCACCACTATCTAAGTCATCATTGATGGTTTTTGTATCTATCTATTCTCAGGTACATTATTGGGTTGTTACTTAAAATGTCACATATGTCTGACCGAGGCTAAACAGCTAAGTGGGTCAGCGAATAATTTCAATAACGGAAGGTTGCAAGTTCCAACCCTGGTCACATCAATTATAAGACTTAATCAAAGAATGTAGAAAATTAATGGGACAAGAAATAGATGCCTCTCTCTCTCCCTCTCTCTCTCTCTATCTCCCTCTCTTTCTCTCTCCAGACAGTCCTCTTGTTACTTCGGACTCGACATACGTCGTTTTGGGGTTACGTCGCCATGTGCAATTTATTTATATAAAAAAAAGTTCTGTCATTCAATGTAAGGCGTTTGCACGAAGTTCGCCAGGGAACCAGTTGGCCAGTGGAGTGGATGAATAACTCATCATGCAGCGTAATACAAGGAAGACGCTGTCATTCAGTCACCGTTTATAAGCTGTTTTGGATTGTGCTTCATTCGCTCTCTTTTCTTTGTATTGTTATTTTGAACACTTTTTGCCCTTCCTTATGGCTCCTAAGCATAAGGCAGACTCTTCTGATGGCAGTACTACAAAAAGAAGGAAAGCCATGACAATGGAAGTGAAAGGAGACATAATAAGACGCTCGGAAAAGGGCGAAACACCTATGAACATTGGCCGGTTGCTTGGCCAAAGTCCTACAACTGTCTCTACAATCATCAACGATCAAATGCGTGTACTTGAACATGTGAAAGGATCTGCTCCTAGGAAATCAACTGTGGTTACAGAGCAGCGTAGTGGTCTCATTATTGAGATGGAAAGATTATTAGTGCTTTGGCTGGAAGAGCAGTATCAATGGCGTATCCCAGTTAGCCTGCCATTGATTCTGGAGAAGGCTAAATGTTTGTTTGAGGCCTTGAAAAAAGAAAAGGGGGAAGGGAGTGAAAGTGAAGAGTTTGTGGCTAGCAAAGGTTGGTTTATGCGTTTTAAGGCTCGTGCTAATTTGCATAATCTTAAGGTGCCAGGGGAAGCTGCTAGTGATGATGCTAAAGCAGCAAGTGATTTTCCTAGTGTGTTGGCTGAGATAATTAGGGAGGGGGGTTACTGTGATCAACAAGTGTTTAATGTGGCTGAGACAGGCTTGTTCTGGAAGCATTTGCCTACACGAACATACACTGCCAAGGAGGAGAAGACAGCATCAGGCCATAAAGCCAGCAAGGAGAGATTGACTTTGCTACTTGGGGCTAATGCTGCTGGTGACTTCAAGCTGAAGCCCTTGGTGTGTCTGGCCGAGAATCCAAGGGCAATCAAGAGTATCTGGAAGGGTCTACTACCTGTCATCTGGAAATCTAACAAGAAGGCATGGGTGACACTCAGCGTATTTGAGGACTGGTTCACCAACCATTTTGTGCCAGAAGTCAAGGACTACTGTGCTTCAAGGAGGCTGCCCTTTAAGGTGTTGCTAGTGCTGGACAATGCCCCTTGTCACCCTGCCGATTTGAATGACTTTCATCCGAATGTCAAGGTGGTTTTCCGTCCACCTAGCACCACCTCCCTTTTACAGCCTATGGGCCAAGGTGTCATTGCCTCTTTCAAGGCCTACTACCTCCGAAGGACATTTGCTATGGCTTTTAGGGCAACGGAGAAGGATAAAGAGTTGACTCTCAAGGACTTTTGGAAATCTTACAATGTTCTTGCTGCTGTAAAAAACATTTCTGATTCTTGGGATGAAGTTAAGCAGACGAATTTGAATAGTGTTTGGAAAAAAATGTGTCCCCAGTTTGTGAACGATTTCCACGGCTTTGAGGATTCAGTTGAGGTTGTCATCAAGAATGTTGTTGAGTTGAGTAAGCATCTCGATTTGGAGGTGGAGGCTGAGGATGTCACAGAACTGCTGGCATCTCATGGAGATGAGCTATCTGCCGAGGACCTCACTCAACTGAAACAGCCGTTGATTGAAGAGGAAGACACACCAACCCCAGAGCCCAGGAGATTTACAAGCAAGGAATCAGCGGAGGCCTTTGCCATGATAGAGGATGCCTTGGCAAGGTTTGAGGCTCAGGACCCCAACAGTGACAGGTACACTAAGGTTGCCAGAGGGGTCATGGATAGCCTGCGGTGTTACAAGGAGATTTGGGAGAACAAGAAGAAGGTATCCTTTCAGACTAGCCTCGAACATTATTATAAGAAGGTGGAGAGGCCTGCAACAGATCCCGTACCCTCTACCTCATGTGCTTCTCCGGACTCACCTGACCCAGGATCTCCAGCACCTGGAGGTACTGCCTCTCCGGTCTCACCTGACCCAGGATCTCCAGTACCTTCTGCAGGTTCTGCCTCTCCAGACTCACCTGACCCAGGATCTCCAGCACCTTCTGCAGGTTCTGCCTCTCCGGACTCACCTGACCCAGTATCACATGCATCTTCTGCAGGTTCTGCCTCTCAAATCTCCTCCCCGCAGCAGCCTAGTGTAAGCCTGTCTTTCCCCACTTTGCAATGTCCAGTATGCAAGACAACAACAGTAGTAAAGGTAAGGATAATCCAGTATTTACCCTTATATGTACGTATGTGCTTTATTCTTTTTATTATTTATTTACCACAAGTAAAGGTCAGGAATTGTTATTTTCCTTTTGAATTTTTTTTACTGTTTCACTTCATTTCTGCTGTGTATGTGTGCCATGTGAGTGACGTAGGAGCTTATGTAGGTGGGTTTTGACTTACAGTGAAAATTGCATTATGTCACACCATAGGAACAGATCTCGATGTAACCCGAAGTCCTACTATATATATATCATATATATCACTAGAATGTATAAAATTAATGGAACAAAAAATAGATCTCTATTTTTCTCTATGTACACACACACACACAGTGGACAGATTATTATGATCTCTGAATGCATAATAACCTGGCCACTCAGTGTGTATATGTAAGACCCCTGGTGCATTAATTCTTTCATGGGTAGGGTCTGGCCAGCCTGACCAGGGGGAGGGGACATGGGCAGTTGGCCAGCATGCCTGCTGGTTAAACTCCTGGTCGAGGCAACAATTTGCATATTAACCTTTTATTATATAGGATATATACTGAGTGGCCAGATTATTATGCATTCAGAGATCATAATTTCCTGGCCACTCAGTGTGTGTGTGTGTGTGTGTGTGTGTTTGTTAGTGTACCAGTGCATGAGTTTCATGCATGGGGGTTAGGGGGTGTTCGTTCGCCTGGCCTGCACCCTCTCCAATCTGGGACCCCTTGGGGGATGTCAGGCGAACATCCCTCTCGCACTCCAGGACCGCTGGTTCCTAACCGATCACCTGCCTGCCTGCCTGATCGCCCCTAACCATTCTGATGCCAGCCTGCTCGTGCCCAACTGCCCCACGCCGATGGCCTTCTCGCCCGCTACTGCCCCCCTTGCTGGTCTGATCGCCCCCAACTGTCCTCCCGCCAGCCTGATCACCCCTAACTACCCCCCTCCTTGCCTGGTCACCGCAACAGGCTCCCCCTGGCTGCCTGATCACCCCCAAATACCCTTTCCTCCTGGCCTGATCACCACCAAATGCCCTCCCCTCCTGGCCTGATTACCACCAAATGCCCACCCCTCCTGGCCTGATCACCCCTAACTGCTTCTGCCTTGGCCCTGCCACCATGGTTTTGTCCTGAAGGATGTCCAGAATGTCTCCCTGTCTAATTAGCATACTACCTTTTTGTTAGTATAGATAGAGGTCTGGTGTACAGGTGGGGGCCGGCTGGTGTGCCCTGAAGGGAGTCCGGATCAGGGTGGGGGTCCCCTTGGGAAGGCGGGGCTGGCCTGGGTGAGGGGCCTGGGGCAGTTTGCATGCCGGCCATGCCCCCATTGAGTTAAGGGTCCCCAATTGGGGGCGTTGCCAGCCTGAGCAAGGGGTGAAGGCTGTTTGCAGGTTGGCCACGCCACCATCAGGGTGAGGGGACCCACTGGGGTGTGTGGCAGGCCTAGGCAAAAGGCTGAGGTTCATTTGGGAGTGATTTACAGGACAACCAAGCCCCAGGCTTTATCCCGAAGGATATCCGGAAGGTCTCCCAGTTGAATTAGCATAGTACTTTTTTATTAGAGTGTGTGTGTGTGTGTGTGTGTGTGTGTGTGTGTGTGTGTGTGTAATATGCCTATTTCTCTCTCTCTGAAATCAGTATATATGTTTTAATCACCTAGTCAGTCCACACACATCTGAACACCAGCACAGCTTAGGGACCTGTGAGGACAAGCAGCCAAGGTTCTCTTGAGGGCAGAGCATGCAGTGACCCAGAGAACAGTATGGGAGGTGCCATCTATGTCAGTGTGGCAGGTGGGGAACCCGGGATGAGCTGCACAATCACACACAGGGGATGATGACATCAGTGTGGTCCCTGGGACTAAAAGTAAAGCGGCCGGATACTAAAAATGATGTGCAAATGAATGAAAAGGGAGTCCATTTCTGATGGTGTCTTTATGATATGATATGGGGAATTTTAGGATAATTTCTAACAGGATGGGTTGCTGTGATGCTACATGACAGGTGTAGAGCTTAGAGGCCATATATGTGCCCACCTGCCATTTCCTGTTGAGGGCTGACCCAGTGAACACTAGGAATGAGACAGCATACATCAGTGTCACCTGCACTTGAAAATCCCCACAGGCATGGGGAAAAGAGCAGAGAGACGGGTGAGAGAGAAATGTATTACAGAGTTGGTGAACTAGAGTTTGGGGAAAGAACCTGATTAGAAAACACCCTGTCCTTGTGATGACTCATTTGTGTTACCAGTGAAGTTGTGCCCTTGGGAATGAAGCTGTGTGACATAAGTGTGGATCACAGAACTATGGGCAGCGGGTAATGCAGAGTGATGGCCTCAGCAAACTGGGATTGGAGTGAGAAGAGCAATCGGCATTACTATGTTGTTTGGTGTCTTGGAGGGACAATTTGGAGGACAACATGGGTATTGCCTGACAAGACCAGAGTCAAATCCATCACATTCCCATTATATGCAACATCTCCTCCTATGCTATGTTCCTGACACCAACTATTCTTGAAAGGGGGCAGTGTGACTCCTACTTGAGGATAAGAGCACAGGTAACTTGTATCTGTTCATCTGCCTTTATTGTTGTGGGACGACACAGCATCAGTAAGAATATAAGGAAACATTGACTTTAATGGGATCAAGAGCTGCTTTCTTCTCTGATGTGGGGAGTAGGGGAGCATATGCATGTGCAGGGTGGTAGTATGGCAGACTTGAAATCGCAACAGAGAATCTTATCATGGGATGTTCTGTGCCCATTATGACAGGATATGAACTTTGAGGACGTGGCCATTGCCTTCTCTCAGGAGGAGTGGGAGATCCTTGATGAGACTCAGAGACGTCTGTACTGTGATGTGATGCTGGAAGTTTTTCCACTTGTATCATTCATAGGTAAGACCTTCACATCTCTCCTAGTGTCCTGAGGTGATGCCCACTCTTTATTTATTCTCCAGACTTAGCACTCTCTCTCCATCAAAGCCAGACCATGGGCTCAGCTCATTTCCCCCACTGTCTTGTCAAATGGGCTGTGGCTGCCAGTGCTGAGCTGTGCAAAGAGCCCTGAGCAATAGACTCCATAAACCTCCCTAACACCAGTTGCCTCAGAAACTGCAGGAAGTGTCTGGGTGTCAGCAGTCTTACAGACTGCTTAATGGGTCCCTCCTGCTCTTCCACTCCAGGGAGGGTGACTCTATCCAGATCCATGGCTTCCAATTCTGCACCTTTCCTGTTGATAAAGACCCTGTGTCAGTTATCTTCTTTACATACATGAACCATGGGCTGTTCTTGTAAGACCCTCCAATTATTGTTTGAAGTACTACCTTCCCTGGATACTATTGCAAGGTGAATGCTATGGGCAAGTGATGGGTGTTCACCTGTCTTTTCATTGATACTCAGAATATTTAATTTGTACATACTTCTAGAAAAGGAGGTGCAGGGAGAAACCTGGGTTTCTCCAGGGTGAACGTACAGGATTGTCCTAGAGGATGCTTAGCCTGGCTGAGTGGCAACTGGGGGGAGGTATGACATAAGGATGGTGTTCAGATTATACCAGGCACCTGCTCCTGTCCAACAGTGTTTGGTGCAGGTTCCAATGGCGACACCTCATTTATACCTTTCTTTTCCACACTTGACACTTTGTTGACATGTCATTTAATCGGTGACATCCTAGCATTGTCTACCTTTGCCTTTGTGTCCTTTTTACATCACCTATTCCTCTGCACATCTCTTTCTGCAGTATACTACTACATGGACCTATGTAAGTGCTATAAGGAGCACATACATGCTTAAACACCCCTCAAACACCTGCTACTTGTTTATTGAATTTTACTTGGAATGAGATGTAACCAACCTTCTGCACAGCTTGCCCATGTCACCACCAGAGAAGATCTACTGAATGCTGTTAGCAGCAGAATGAGCTGCACAGTCCGCTTCTCTTCCGTGTGGTGCTTGCCCTGTTTTTGCTCTATTTCTGTTGAAGTCTTTCTTGTTTTGTGATCTTCAGTGGTCAAGAACTTCACAGATGCATCTGTCAGGTCTTTTATTTTCAGCCAGTTGCATGAGACCCATGTATTATATGCAACACAGTTTTATAATGGGACTTCCCTCTGTCATCACAGTCAACATTCATTTCCGCATCATTCCTCTGTTTTCAGGTCCTTGGCATAAAATGGATGATGTGGAGGCCTATTCTGAGCACAGTGTATCTGTAGGAGACTCTCAGGTCAGGACTTCCAAGAAAGCTGCAGCCACCCAGTGGACCCATCTGTGTAATACGTGCTTCTCAGTGTTAAAAGATATTTTGCATCTGACTGAGTTACAAGTGGCATACTTTGAGAAGAATGTGTTCTTAAGTGATGCATGTGTGGGAGACTTTTGTTTCAGTGCAAACCCTCACAAGCAGCAGAAGGATGCCCGTGGAGAGAAGCCCTGGAAAGAAGATATGGAGAGTGCTTCGTGTGTGACAACCTGCTGGTTCTACTTATCTGGGGTGCCTGAAGCTAGTACTGAGGTTGGGGTAGACTCCCCAGCCACCTCAGGGCTTCTCCAGCACCAGGCCACTCTGAACACTGAGGAGCCACACAGTAACAATGAAAGTTCACAGGAATGTCTCAGTGGAAAAAGACATCACCAGTGGGTTGAATGTGAAAGAGCTGCCAGCCAGAAACAGAAAGTTGATTAACAGAAAGTTCTCAGCTCTGGAGAAATGATTACTGAGTATAATAAATGTGGGAAAGTGTTCAGACAAATCTTTAACTACCTACAACATGGGAGAGTTCACACTGTAGAAAAGCCCTGTGAGTGTAATGATTGTGGGAAGGTCTTCAGTGAAATCCCTGCTCTCATTAAACACAACAGTTCACATTAGAAAAAAGTGTTATAAGTGCAGTGACTGTGGGAAGTCCTTCAGTCAAAGATCTTACCTCGCTATTCACCACAGAGTTCACACTGGAGAAAAGCCATATGAGTGTAGTGAATGTGGGAAGTCCTTCAGTCAAAGGTGTCACCTCACTACACACCACAGAGTTCACACTGGAGAAAAGCCATATGAGTGTAGTGAATGTGGGAAGTCCTTCAGTCGAAGGTCTACCCTCACTAGACACCACAGAGTTCACACTGGAAAAACACCATATGAGTGTAGTGAGTGTGGGAAGGATTTCAGTGAAATGGCTGCCCTCACTAAACATCACAGAGTTCACACTGGAGAAACGCTATATGAATGTAGTGAATGTGGAAAGCATTTCAATCGAAGGTCTACCCTCACTAAACACCACAGAGTTCACACTGGGGAAAAGCCATATGAGTGTAATGAATGTGGGAAGCATTTCAGTCGAAGGTCTCACCCCACTAGACACCACAGAGTTCATACTGGAGAAAAGCCATAAATGTGCAGGGAATGGTTTATTTTTCTCACTTATTATAAGAACACTTAAGGGGCTCTATGAGACCCTTTCCATTAATGTAAACCCCTTTTGTGGGAACATACACTCTGCTAGATTCCTCACAAATTTGAGGTACAAGTGAGACTTGAAGGAGCTGCATTGTACTTCCTAACATGCCCAGACATACCACCCAAATGATGTCACTGTCTTTGTCGCAGAAGAGATTTCACCTCTAACACCTGACTCACCTGAGGAGTATGCATCGGTCACAACCCCTGCGTTCCCAGGGGAATGTATTCTGTGTTCTCACTTCTGCTGGAAGTAATTATGGTTCATCCAAGCTCTTGGCAGTATCTTCATTCATTTCTCTGTGACTCAAAAATGGACCTGACCCAGGATTCATCCAGAGCACCCCTTCTCAGCTAAGAAGTGCTACCTTTTTCAGGGACATAGTGGTACTCACATTATGCTTTGATAAATTTGGAATGGTTCTTATTCACCAACCTGCAAACCCCTTGTTCTACTGTGCTCTAGTTTATGATCTTTTTTAAAAGGTGTTTTTACATTTGTACCTTTAATTTTGGTTATACATGGCCACAGATGATTTGTAAATACAAATGTGATCTTTGAATATGTAGAGATGAATAGATATTGTGTTTATCCCAAAATTTATGTGGTTTGGAAGGGACAGCATAATGGCAGGAAATCACTTTTTGTCCAATGTTGGCTTATTACTTATTGCGGTCCATGGCCTGAAAAGAAAGAACACGTGATTTTGTGCATTTAATTTTCAGCCTAGTGCCTCGATTATTGGTGAGGGAAAAGGTCAGTCTGAAGAGGAGACCTTTGCTCTGCTTCTGTGACCAATATGAATCATGTTCTTTGTTCACAGTATGTACTACATAAGCCTCAGCAATGTTTAGGGAACCTGTTCTCCATGTCCTGCAAAGGAGACATGTGCCAGGAAGTATGACATTTCATAGGCTGGTGTCATTTGTTGTAAGTCTCTGAGGTGGAACCACAATGAGGACACAAACACTGTTTCAATAGTGAGTGAGAAAACCTGCAGTAAATTATATGATAACTGCCTCTTCTGAACATAAGGCCACAAATGTTCTGGGACCTGTGGCTTGTGTGGCCTTTATGTGCAGACATTCTCAGGACCTCCAAAACAGTTTCGTGTAGCTGAGTCATTGGCAGATAAAATAATCTAATGGTATTGTGTATTCCCTGTTCCCTCTGTGGTGTTGACAGAGCTAGAGGAAGGATAATCCAGCAATCTGTCCCAGGATGTGTCTTTTGTAAGCAGTCAGCATTCCTGTTGAATTTCAAGGCAATAATTTTATTTTTTTAATATATATACTTTTATGATTTCGGAGAGAAAGGGAGAGAGAGAGAGAAATATCAATAGTGAGAGAGAATCATTGATCGGCTGCCTCCTGCTTACCCTGCTCTTGGGATCGAGCCCACAACCTGGGCATGTGCCCTGATCAGGAATCGAACCATGACTTCTTGGTACATAGGCCGATGCTCAACCACTGATCCATGCCATGTGGGCTGACAGCAGTTGTCTTCACTGTTTGCCAATATTTGCTGCCACTGAGGCCAGGCTGATCCTCCCAAGAAATGAGAGAGATGGTCGTGTCTACGTAGAGTTACCATCTTGATTTTCTAACAACAGAGGGATATCTAGGATTTATATGGAACCACATTGCAAGGCTTTACTTGGGTATATGTATAACGGATGAACAAGGGAATGCACTTTTCTAATGTGCACTGTTTGGTGAGGATGAACATACAGATAAAGCTGAGAAAACCATCACAGGTAAAATAGGCTTCTCTGTTACCCAGATCCATGTTGGAAAAAAAGTAGGCTTACTGTTGTGAGTATGCCAAACACACAGTTAATTCTCTTTTTCATGTAGCTATTTTATAGATTTTAAGCTGTATTTTTTTTACATTTTGAAAGCAAGGGAGAGGGAGAGAAACATCAGTCATTTGCCTCCTGCATGACCAATTATTGGGGATTCAGGAAGGCATGTGCCCTGACCTGGAAGCAAACCAGTGGCTTTCAGTGAGCATGATCACACCCAAGAAAATGAGGCACAAGAGGCCAGGGAGAGTTTATATTTGTGTTGTTATTTATAAATTACTGTATTATTTTCAGTAGAAACAACTCTAAGTAAATCTACTTTTGCCACACTCTGTATTTACCTCCAGTCCTTTTGTAATCTTTCTGCCTCCCAGCCCTCCGTGCAGGCATTGATTTACCTTCCTGTACAATAGAGTCATTCATATTTTTCATAATTTTATTGGCACTGTAAGGTGAATTCTCTTTAACAAACACTGGCTTTCTTCGTGCTACACAGAAGATATTTTCAGATTTGACACTATTATTTATAAAATAGTTAATTTTTCATTTCTAGGGAATATTGTATTCTATGGATAACCACTTAACTATTGAGCTGTCTATGGTTTCAGTTATTTCTACGTTTGCGGTTTTATAAATAAAACACCTGGGCCCTAACCGGTTTGGCACAGTGGATAGAGCATTGGCATGTGAATGAGGCAGCTAATCAATGTTTCTTTCTCATCAATGTTTCTAACTCTCTATTCCTCTACCTTCCTCTCTGTAAAAAATCAATAAAATATATTAAAAACAAAATTTTAAAAAATAAAACAGCTGGGAATGTTGTATTCCCGAACCCGGGATCCAGCTTCACTGGGACCCAGGGGCGCATGGCCTCACCCGGACCCTGGGGCTTGTGGCCTCTCTCGGACCCAACGGCGCACGGCCTCGCCCGGGCCCGGGGGCACATAGCCTCACCCGGACACGGTACCCAGCCTCACCCGGATCCAGGGGCGCACGGCCTCACCCAGACCCAGGATCCAGCTACACCCGGACCCAGGGACGCGTGGCCTCACCCGGACCCAGGGCACATGGCCTCTCCTGGACCCAGGGGCGCAGCCTCACCCAGACTCGGGACCCAGCCTCACCCAGATCCAGGGATACATGGCCTCACCCAGACCTAGGATCCAGCTTCACCTGGACCCCGGGGCGCATGGCCTCTCCTGGACCCAGGGGCGCACGGTCTCACCCGAACCCAGGATCCAGCTTCACCTGGACCCAGGGGCACGCGGCCTCGTCCGGACCTGGGGGCACGCGGCCTCACCCGGACCCAAGGGTCCGTGGCCTCACCCGTACCCAGAGGCGAGTGGCCTCTCCCGGACCCAGGGGCGCGGCTCACCCGTACCCGGGAGCCAGCCTCACCCGGACCCAGGGGTGCGTGGCCTCACCCAGACCCAGGGGTGTGTGGCCTCTCCTGGACCCAGGGGCACGGCTCACCCGGACCCAGGATCCAGCTTCACTGGGACCCAGGGGCGCATGGCCTCACCCGGACCCTGGGGCATGTGGCCTCTCTCGGACCCAGGGGCGCAAGGCCTCGCCCGGACCCGGGGGCGCATGGCCTCACCCGGACCCGGTACCCAGCCTCACCCAGATCCAGGGGCACACGGCCTCACCCGGACCCGGGATCCAGCTACACCCGGACCCAGGGGCGCGTGGCCTCACCCAGACCCAGGGGTGCGTGGCCTCACCCAGACCCAGGGGTGTGTGGCCTCTCCTGGACCCAGGGGCACGGCTCACCCGGACCCAGGATCCAGCTTCACTGGGACCCAGGGGCGCATGGCCTCACCCGGACCCTGGGGCATGTGGCCTCTCTCGGACCCAGGGGCGCAAGGCCTCGCCCGGACCCGGGGGCGCATGGCCTCACCCGGACCCGGTACCCAGCCTCACCCAGATCCAGGGGCACACGGCCTCACCCGGACCCGGGATCCAGCTACACCCGGACCCAGGGGCGCGTGGCCTCACCCAGACCCAGGGGCACATGGCCTCTCCTGGAACGAGGGGCGCAGCCTCACCCGGATCCGGGACCCCGCCTCACTCGGACCCCGGGGCGCGTGGCCTCTCCCAGACCCAGGGGCGCATGGCCTCACCCGAACACGGGATCCAGCTTCACCCGGACCCGGGGGCAGGCGGCCTCACCCGGACTTGTGACCCAGCCTCATCCGGATCCAGGGGCGCACAGCCTCACCCAGACCCGGGATCCAGGTACACCCGGACCCAGGGGCGCTTGGCCTCACCCGGACCCGGGACACAGCGGGGCTTCGTCTTCTTGATTCCAATTCCTGTCGGTCAATTCCCTCTCAGCAATTCCTTCGGCCATTCTCTCAATGCTCCGGGGTGGCTGCCGCCGAACTCCCCGGGCGGCGGGCTCGGCTAAGCTCCGGTGTGCCCGGTGCGCGGCGGCGGGCTGGTCCGAGGTCGCTGCGGTGGCACTCGGGTCTGCAGCGGCGCCCAGTCGCCGGGCGAGCGCACCTGGATTCGGGACCCAGCGGGGCCTCGTCTTCCCGATCCCAACCCCCATCGGTCAACTCCTTCTTAGCAATTCCTCCGGCCATCGTTCTGGACGGCGTCCGCTCCACTCTCCAGCTGCAGTTCCAAAATTGCCGTGGTAGCCAACAATCAGGCGTCTGCCCCACGCCGCCATCCTGGTCCTCCAGAAGATTCTCAAGTAACCTTATAAATGTGGCTCTGAACACTGTGTCGTCCATTAGTTTACTTTCCTTCATCCCTTCTATTCGTGACCTGCTTCGGTGTCTTTACCTTTTGGCTGCCTCCCTATAACTCAGCTTCCCCAATCTCCCTAGGCGGTCGCTCTTGATACCCCCCTTTGTGGGCTGAGTGCAAAGTCTTGGTGTTGTTAAGCCTTGATTGCTGTTGGTACACTGGGAGGATTGGACCTCCAGTCCAATTGGCTGTGAGGATCAGCTGTGTCTATACCGGGAGACAGCCTTATTCAACTAGACTTGCATAATTGTAAAAGCCTCTGTGCTCAGCTTGGATGGGGCGGAGTTTCAGGGTGGAGCCTACAGCCTTGGCTTCCCGTCAGCCCTGCCCTATGAGGTTCCTGTGTCTCAGTGTCCCTCTGTACTCCCTGCAAACACCTCTGAGAGAAAAGCGCCCTGGAGTTTCGCCCGCTGCCAAACAGTCTAGTCTCTCCCCCAATTAATCTGGATTCCCAGATTCTCACCCAGAACTGGGTTTCAGTGTAGTCGGAACTGGCACTCAGCGCAGTCTGGCGCTTTTGTCTCCTTCGCACCAGGGCAATTCAGCGGCACAGTCAACAGCCCATCCTCCGCGCACAATCCCGTGCGCGCCTCCGGTGCTCTGCTCTTCGCCGCCTCTCTGCACCTCTGCCCCACAGCCCAGCTTTCCCCAGCATGAGCCTGGCTTCCCCGGGTCTCTCCCAGAACTGGGGTTCAGTGTAGTCGGTACTGGGGCTCAGCGCATTCTGGCGCTTTTGTCTCCTTCCCACCAGGGCAATTCAGCGGCACACTCAACAGACCATCCTCTGCGTGCATTCCTGTGCGCGCCTCCGGAGCTCTGCCTTTCGCCGCCTCTCTGCACCTCTGCCCCACAGCCCAGCTTTCCCCAGTATGAGCCTGGCTTTCCAGGGTCTTGCCCAGAACTGGGGTTCAGTGCAGTCGGAACTGGGATTCAGCACGGTCCGGAGCCCCTGTCTCCTTCCCGCCAGGGCAATTCAGCGGCACAGGCAACAGTCCGTCCTCTGCGCACATTCACGTGCGCGCCTCCGCAGCTCTGCCTTTCGCCGCCCCACATCCCAGATTCCCCCAGCATGAGCCTGGCTTCCCAGGGTTTCGCCCGGAACTGGGGTTCAGTGCAGTCGGAGCTGGGGTTCAGCGCAATCTGGAGCTTTTATCTCCTTCCTGCTAGAGAACGCCGGCCAGGCCGTCAGCCGCCCCTTCCTCTCCGGCTCCATCCTCCCCGCACGCACGCGTGCTCGTGTCTCCGCCCGTGTCTCCATACCTCAGGCTTTTACGGCTCCTCTGATTTTCCTTGTGGTTTTCTCTTTTCTTCTAGTTGTGGGCATTTCAGTCAGTAGATATGAATCAATCTAACGAAACAAAATGGTCCTCTTCTTTCCTTATTGGGTCAACATCCACCATGGCCTGGCCGGTGTGGCTTAATGGTAAGAGTGTCAGCCTACACACCTGAAGGGTGCTGAATTAAATCCTTGGTCAAGGGCAAGTCCCTGGGTTCCAGGTTTAATACCTGGAAACTATTGGGTGCTCATGCAGGTGGAATCCAGTTGATGTGTGTCTCTTATTTCCAAGTTTCTCTCTATCTCCCTGTCTCCCTCTCTTGCCCTCTCTCTCCCTCCCCATCCCCACCTTCCCACTCTTAATAAAAATCAATGGGGAAAAAATGTCCTCCTGTGAGGATTATGAAAAACAAAAATAGATCCATCCACCCCTGTTCCCCTGACAAGAGGCCTCCGACTGCACACCCCACCCCTCCCTATGATCTTTTGCCTGTTCATGGGATGTTCCCACTTAAGCTTGGACACGCTCTGTTTTTCCCAGGAGTTGGTAGAGAGGAGCCCTAAGAAAGGTCCTGGGAGGGACTGGGGTTCTGTGTCTGCCTGAGAGGAGCTGGCCAGGGCTCTTCTGTCTCCATCCAGAGGTCTCTCCAGCCTGCTCTTTCCCATCCCCCAGGCACCTGGCCCACTGCAACTTCACCTACTTCTGTATTAGGGAGAAGCCCCCCATTGATTAGGGCCCACCACCCCGTTCACTTTGGCAAAGTCCTGCCTCTGGCCAGCACACACACACCCCTGAAGTTCTGGTATTGTGTGAGTCTCTGTTTTTGCATTTTGGGGTTAATTTTCCACTTTGATTTTATTAAAAATAATCTGCCTCCCCCTCCCCGCCAACCACACACACAAAGCAAGTCCCAGAGGTAGCATGGATTCTCCAGGAAATGGTGCTGTGTTTTCAGTTATGAGAACATTCTGCTATACATTGGCAGAGAATATAACGTAATGGTTTCGTGGATTTTACTGGCCCCTCTAAGGTGTTCACCTTAAGGTTGATGCTCAACAGGCAAGAATTCAACGGTAAAGGAAGGATAACCCTCTAATAATCAATCCCAGGTTGTGTCTTTTGTAACCAGTCAGTACTCCTGTTGGTTCTTATGGCAATAGCCTACACAGCTTGCCAATATTTGCTGCCAATTAGGCAAGGCTGTTCCTACCAGGAGATGAGAAGTGACACGCAACAAACTGCACTTTCTAATGTGTACTATTTGGTGAGCTTTGATGTACATATAAATCTGTGAAACCATCACACATGAAACAGACTTATCTGTCTCCAATACACACAGTGGAGCAGAAATAAATTTACAATTTTGAGCACCCAAAACACAGAGTTTATACTTTTTAAAATGTATTTTAAACATTACTTTTACTGATTCTTTTTAGCTACAATAGAAGGAGAGGGAGAGAAAGAAACATCTATATTAGAGAAATGTATTAATCTGATACCTCCTACTCTCTCCTATGGGGGTGTGAGAAGGGCATGAGCCCTGAGCTTTTCTAGTGACCTTTACATGTGGGAGATGATGCCCAACCGACTAAGTGACACTGTCCAGGGCAAAGTAAATTTTTTTATTATTTGTTAACTATTATATTAATTTCCTTTCCAACAACACTAAACCTTCTTTTGGCACACCCTATATTTACCTCCTTCCCTTTCATAATCTCTCTCTCTCTCTCTCTCTCTCTCTCTCTCTCTTCTCTCTCTCTTTCTCTCTCTCTCCCCCCTCCCCCAGTCCTCCTTGAAGGCATTGATTTTCCTTCCATTACAACACATTAGTTCATATTTTTTATAATTTTATAAGCACTAGAATGTGTGTGCTCTTTAACAAATATTGGTTTCCTCCATGCTGCACAGTTATTTTGAGATTCAACACAAACGCTTAGGTGAATAGTTAATTTTTATTGCTGAGTAGTATTGTGATATGTGAATTACCACTTTAACTATTGTTCTGTTTATGATTTTGGTCATTTGCAGGGTTAGGATATTATAAATAAATCTGCTGGGAATATTTGCGTTCACTTCTCTATATAGATATAAGTTTTACTGATCACAATGTTGTTGTGTAGGTGAATGTGTGACATTGTAAGACATGTGGGACTGTGATCTAAAATGGTCATTCTCTTTGCGCTCCCACCAACCCACAGTAATAAAAATCCCACTTTTTCTGCAACCTTGCCAGTACATCCAATGGTTAATCTTTGTAAATACTAACACCATAAATGAGTATAGTATTAATTCCCTTTCTTTTTAATTCTATTTACTTAAGATTTTTTATGGTGAGCATTTTTCATACATTTATTTACACTATCTTTATCACATTTGTTAAAATGTTTGTTCAGAATCTTTTACCAATTTTTTAAATGAATGTATTACCTTGAGAGCATTATGCTAGGAAACATAAGCCAGTCAGAGAAAGATAAGTATCACATGATCTCACTCATGTGTGGAATGAAGTGAACAGCATAAACTGATGAATAAAAATAGATCAGGAGACAGAGAAGATGCAGGCAGACCTTTAAACCTCAGAGTGAAAGTAAGAGAGGGTGGCTGGGGGGTGGGATGTGTAAGAGATCAACCAAAGAAGTTGTATGCATATAAGCATAACCATTGAACACACACAAGAGGGGAGTGAAGGCCTGGGCTGGAGGGTGGGGGTAGGTTGGAGAGAAAAAAAAGGGAATATGAAATGCTTTCCACAATAAAAAATTTTTAAAAATAAAATGAATTTATCAATTTAAACAATAGGAGTACAGTGTGCAATGTAAGACATGTTTGAAGTTCACTCATTTCTCAGTGACTGCAATGACTTCTTTGCTATATGGAACCAGAGTTTTAAATATTGGAACAGAAATCCTTTCTCAATTTTTAACCCATGTAGAATTGAAACGCACTTGTACCATACACTTAAAAGATTTAATCTGCATTGTTAACATTCTCCACAAAATTTAATAAGTCTGAGCATTTAATAATGCATTCAGTGAGTCTACACTTGTCATCTTTGTTAATATCCCTGGTGTAAATACTCTCATCATCATGAGGTCCAAACTGGCGAAATGATGGCACTAAACATGGACATGATAAGATATTTCAGTAGCACATCATTACATTTTATTTCCAACATGCCGATACAGCAGCACCAAATATGCTCAAGAACTTTCATAATAAAACAGTAAAATTACTGGGATGCATCAAGTTTAAAACTTTCTTAAAGTTTTATTCAAGTAGAATTGATATAAAATGGACATTTGAAAAACACAGCATACCCTTTTGATGGTTTCATACATAATACCTGAAACCAAGTTCCGCTGGCCCTGATCAGAGCCCACAGACAATGATGCCATAAGGTGAAGCCAGTGGTGGTCAGTGGGGGCCTCCATGAGAAAATCCAGGAATGAGAGGCAGAGTCCAGTTGGAAGGCCTGCTGGGAGCATGCCTCCCCCATTTTGGGAGGTGAAGGGAGGTCACTGTGGCTGCTTTGCACAACTGAAATTAGAAAGGGGGACCTGGCTGACATGTGGGCGCTGTGGCAGGACTTGACCTTCTCCTCAGGAGGCCTCACAGTTTGCCTCCAGCCCCAGGCTGCCTTCAGAAGGCTGATGGGAAGCCCTTCAGAAAAATCATTGCCAGCGGGAAATTAACAGTCCTGAATGCACATGAAGAATCCATGGGCTTAAACACGTTTGCTTATTTAGGAGTAAAAGTGCATCTGTAAGGTGCTTTAGTTTACTCACCACAAGGATAGCTCTCCAGAGGAAAATGACAAACACAGAAATGTACAAGGAGACAGTGATGATGGTCAGCTTCCACAGAATTTTAAAAAACTGGCTGGAGGACACAGTAATGGGCAGGATATGCAATAGATGGAATACTATGTGAGATCCTGAGGAGCCTTAGACACTTACAATACATCTGTCTCAGGAAGTCATCTTTCGAATCCCAACACCAGCCTCCGTGTGATCCCCAGAGGATTCTCTGCTTTAAGAAAGACTGCAAGTTGGAGACCTCCTGCCTCCTGTGTCACTGGCCATATCTATGGACATTAAAACATGTGTCTCACTAGGGAAAGCACAGTTTCTAGTTCACCATTGGCTCTGCTCACTCCTGTGTCTAAAGTTATGTTGGAATCCCTCAGTAACAGCTTCTCCCATGGGAAAGTTAATTTTTATCACTCAAAGACTAATTTTTATCACTCAGTGTTAAAAACATAAAGAGATGACTTTAATCAGAAACCATAAGATTTAAGGGCTTAAATAAAAACAAGGTGGGGATCATGACTATGACACTAATAGTGTGTGTGTTTTGTTGTTGTTGTTTTTATTTTCAGAAATTCGTGATATTTATTCTTTTAGCCTCTTACATGAAAGGAGACAGACTTCTACTGAGTTCAGATGATTCTGACAACTGTTTTAGAGATATAGGTTTAGATTTAACCATATGTACTAGAAACATAAACAGCTTATTTTTTAAAATTCTGTCCCAGGGAATTCTTTATTAATTTGAGGAAGAGAGAGAGAGAGAGAGAGAGAGAGAGAGAGAGAGAGAGAGAGGAGAGAGAGAGAGAGAGAAAGGGAGAGAGAGAAAGGGAGAGAGAGAGAGAAAGAAAAGAAAAAGGAAGCATCAATAAAAAAGAAAACATGGATCAATTGCCTCTTCCTTGTCTTTGTGAACAAGAATTTAATTTACAAACTAGATAGGTAAGTTCCCTTAGCATGAATCAAACAAGCCATCAATTTTGGGGGTATGCTTTTTGGGAGGATGCTCCAACATACTGAGCCCCCTGAGCAGTGCAGCATCTTCATTCTTTTTTTTTTTTTTTAATTTCTTTATTGATTAAGGTGTCACATATTTGTCCTCATCCCCCCATTCCCATCCCACACCCCTCCCCATGGATGCCCCAACCCCCTGTTGAACTTAACCATTGGTTAGGCTCTTATGCATGCACATAAGACCTTTGGTTGATCTCTCCCTTCTCCCCCCACCCTCCCCTATCCTCCCTCTGAGGCCCGATAGTCCGATCGGTGCCTCCTTGTTTCTGGTTCTGTTCTTGTTCATCAGTCCATGTTGTTCATCATTTCCCCTAGATGAGCGAACTCATGTGTCACTAGAGATATACTTATAAGAATTGAATGTGCGACGAGCAATAATAGTTATGCTGACAGGCAAATGAATCAGTCTGTAGTGAGTTTCTTTCTGGACCCACAGTTCTTTTGAGACCCAATATCAATGTCCACCAGTTCCTTATGAGTACATGTCGGCACTGACCCCTCAGCTCTGGATGGTGGACAAATGGTGGTAATGCAGGTCCGACTCCCTCTGGTTTGGTCTCGGCCGGACCCAGGGGCACGGCTTCACCCGGATCCAGGGGCCCGCGGCCTCACCCGGACCCGGGGCCAGGCTCATCCGGATCCAGGGGCCCCCGGCCTCGCCCGGACCCGGGGCCCAGGCTCACCCGGCTCCAGGGGCCCGCGGCCTCGCCCGGACACGGGGCCCAGGCTCACCCGGCTCCAGGGGCCCGCGGCCTCGCCCGGACCCGGGGCCCAGGCTCACCCGGCTCCAGGGGCCCGCGGCCTCGCCCGGACCCGGGGCCCAGGCTCACCCGGCTCCAGGGGCCCGCGGCCTCGCCCGGACCCGGGGCAGCATCTTCATTCTTAATGTTTCCTTTAAGAGATTAAAGCATCCAGGTAGGCGTGTGCCCTGACCTGGACTGGATCCAGTGAGCTTTCAGGGCAAGGGATGCTGCCCAACCAACTGAAGTGCAATGGCCAGGGAAGAGATTATTCTTGTGTTATTATTTACTAACTATTGTATTAATTTTCATACCAACAACTCTAAACCTACTTTACTACACCCTAAATTTACCTCCTGCCCTTTTGTAATCTCTCTTTCTGCATTCCCCATCTCTAAATACAGTCACTCATTTTCCTTTCTTGAAAAGATTAGTTTATATTTTTATAATATTATAAACACTATAATTTGTGTAAACCTTAACAAATATTAAACTCTTTCATGCTACACAGTTATTTTGTGATTGAACTCTAATTCTTATGTGAAAAGTTTATTACTTTTTATTGCTGAGTAGTATTGTGTTCTGTCAATAACCACTTTGTCTATTGATCTGACTATGGTTTTTGTTATTTCCAGGTTTGGGGTATTATAAATAAATTTTCAGGGAATATTGGGTTCAGTTCTTTATGTAAATGTATGTTTTACTTATCTAACTGTTGTAGTGTAGGTGAGGGTTTTACTTTTTAAGACATGCAGAACTTTGAACTAAAATGGTTATTCCCTTTGCCTTTCCAGACACCCACATGATGAAAATTCTAGTTTTTCTTTATACCTGTGAGCTCATGCAATATTTAATATTTTAAAATTGCAGGCCTGAAAATCAGTATAGTGTTAACTTGTTTTGTTTTAAATCCATTCCCCTAAGACATTTTTATGGTGAGCATTTCTTTATGCATTGATTTACACTGCCTTTATCTCTTTGGTTGAAAAGTCTGGTCAGAAAATTTTGCCAATTTTTAAAATGAATTAATAATTTAAACAATAGGCAGATAGTTCAGCAGCTAAGAAACCTACCTTCTTTCATCACCCCCAGCTTTAATAAATGTACCCAAAATCTTCTGAACTCATGGTGTGA
The DNA here is from genome assembly GCF_951640355.1 of Cnephaeus nilssonii. NCBI lineage: Eukaryota > Metazoa > Chordata > Mammalia > Chiroptera > Vespertilionidae > Cnephaeus > Cnephaeus nilssonii. Next base: position 2,789,696 of record NC_137095.1, on the reverse strand, counting down.
AATCTTTTCTGCATGAAGTCAAGAACTCACATACTTTAGGCGACCCTGAGGCAGAGCTGTTCTAGGCTGGTTATGTCTGGGCTTGGTCATGTTTTCCGATGGTCCTCGGCGACCCTGTAGAGCCTAAGACCATCGGAAAACACAGATATTTATATTACCATTCATTAACAGAAGCAAAATGAGTGTTAGGAAGTAGCAACGAAAATAATTTCACGGTTGGGGGTCACCACAACGTGAGGAACTGTATTGAAGGGTCGCCTCATTAGGCAGGTTGGGAACCACTGCCCTAGGAGATCTGTCCGTCTTTTGCAGTTCGCCAAGCCTGTGGACGCATCTTGTCCCTCCCCAGCCATCACTCACTCTGCCACAACACTTTTATTCACCTAACTCAATGGCTGGGTTTCTAGCCCTGCTCAGCTGTTGAGAAAACTACATTACCCAGAAAGCACTGCACAAGTATGGGCGGAGCCAAAGGGACATATGCTGCTGCGCATCCGGTTAGGGCGGGACTTCCGCCTTCCTCCTCGCGGTGGTCATTTTAACATTTTGGTGTTTTGTTCACAGAGTCACAGGCTTCAGGGCACAGGACTGAGTAGGAGGAGGCCTGGGAGGCCGCTGCCTGCGGTGCAGGGTGTGTCTGAGGCCCCTGGAGCCCCAACAGACCGAGATCGGGGTCCCCGTGCCTCCCGGACGCCTCTCTGCTCACAGCGTTCCCGCAGCCTGACCCCCCTGAACCCTCCAACCTGGGGGCCGGCGCCGCTCAGGTCCTGCCGCCCAGGTCCCAGCGTCCAGAATGGTGAGTCCCTGGTGGGTGACACGTGGGTGATGGGGAAGAGGGTGGAAGGCTGCAATGCCACCTTGTGAGGACGTGATGGTGACACTGAGCTTGGAGGATTCCGAAATCCGGGTTTGTTTGGGATCTAAAGGTAACAAAGAGATGAGGTGTGGTTTTGCGTGAGGAGTTTTCGTTCTTTCTCAGAACGCATGGACCATAGATGGTTGTGAAGAAAAAAAAAAAAAGAGGGACATTTTTCTGAGGCAGGATTCTAACTATTCCTGACATTGCTCAGAGGAAGAACAGACTAGAAGACAGAGGACAGCATTGTGGACAGGAAGGGGAAGTCCTGTAAATGACAAGGGAACTGGAAGAGTGAGCACTGAGGACTGAGCCACGAGATCACACAGGCATCTGGAGGGCACCTGGCCTCCGGGCTGGGCAAGGGCACTGAGCAGCCTGAGCCCATAGAGCCTGGTGGTTGCCAGGCTCCCAACAGACCATTATCTTTTCACAAATTCCTGCAAATGCGGAATCGATCAGGTTTGCGGGTTTGTGGAGCTTATTTCAGGGCCTAAAACACTTGTGGCCTCTGAGATAGTAGAGTCCTGGGACTGTCAGCCACTCTTGTATCCCGGGGACCTGGGGACTTTGAACAGACACTGAGCCCAGACTCCTAAGGCCAGGAGGAGAGCTACATGGAGTGGACCTTGTTTTTGGCAACCAGTGTAATCAGTGCGAGGTCCTCCAGACATAGGTTCCAGAATGTGCAAAGGCTTGGAGTAAAGAGGGAGCCGAATCAGGAACCTGTAGATATGTTTTTTAAATACATCTATATTTTTATTGATTTTAGATGTAGAAAGGATGGGGTGGGGGGAGGTGAGAGAGACAGAGCAACAGGGATGAGAAAAATAGGGATTGGTTGCCACCTGCACAATCTCTACTGTGGATCCAGCACACAACCCAGGCATGTGACCTCACACCAGTGCATGGGTCTATGCTCAACAAAATGAGACACATCACCTAGGACAGTATATCACTTTAATACAGGGGATCATGGTCAGATTGTTAATGGTAGTAGTAGTTCAGAAGGGACAGTGTGAGCCTGAGCAATGGCTTTCTTCCTGGGGCCACTGTTTGTGAGAAGGGGGTGTCACAACACAGCTTAGGGACAGAAGTTGTCCTGTAGAGTGTGCGGGAGAGATAATCGTTTAGCAGTGGCCAAAGCCTTTAAAAGATGAGTGGACCTGAGATTAATTGGAGGCCAAAGAGTAATTCAAGCAAGATGAGACTGAGGCTGGTACATATCAACTTTTCTAAACTCTCACCAGGATTTTCTTGTGACTCTTGGTGTGGCCTGGCTGTGGGGAGCTGTAGTCAGTGTTGTGGATTATCTAAGAGGCTTGATGGTCATCTGTGAGACTCACTGGGCATGGTGCAGAGGGCCATCAGGGCTGGGACTTGAGTGAAGGTTAAGTGAGAGTTGTTGGCTGTGACTAGTGAAGGGACATCAAGTGCAGCATCACAAGAGGTGGGCTATGGATATCTGAGATCTGATTGTTGTTCTTAATAGTTGAGGTTGAAGGAAATAAACAGTCATGAAGAGAGGCCTATGTAGCAGGAATCAAGGCTGCCTCTATGAGTGTGGACTATCAAAGTCTGGGCAGTGCTTGATCCTGATTCAATATGCAACCATCCTCTGACCACACATGCTGAGTAATAAGTAAAAGGCCAGGAGATGAGGATGGGGTCTGGGCCTGTGGAAGTGCAGGTTTGAGAGAGGTGTGGTAGAAAGAGTGATGTGCACTCAGAGAGGGAAGGTGAATTCATGGCCACAGCACCATGACATTGACATAGAGTGAATGAAGGAAGAGTCTGTTTCTGGTGGTCCCTGGATGTAACAATAAGGTGAACTTTAGGGTAATTGCCTGTAAAAAAAGGAGTTTGGGTGCTACTTTCTAGGTTAAGAGCTTAGGTGCTATTTAACTAACCACCTGTCTTTTGTGGTTGGTTGTAACACACTGGTTGAAAAGAATGACATAGCATTAATCAGTGTTATCCATGCTTGTAAACCTCCACTGGCACGGGTAAGGAAAAAGGGTAAGAGAGAAATAGATTATGGAGGTGGTGAACTATAATTTTGGAAAAGAATGTGATTAGGAAATAATTTATCCACATTATGGCATATTTGCATTTCATTTGAAGTTGTACCTCCAGGAATGAAGCTGTGTGAGAGAAGTGTTGTTCAAGGAACTATGTACAGCGGGTAGTACAAAGCAATGGCCTCAGCACATTGGGATTGGGATCAAGAGGGTGAAGTGTGATGCCATGTGTTTGGTGTCTTAGAGGAACAATCTGAGGGACTATAATGCTATTTCCTGAGAAAACCGTATCAAATCACTCACACTCTCTTTATGGCCAACATATCTCTAACCTATATATGGACACCCACTGTATTGATAAGAGGCAGTATGGCGTACATGGGAGGTCCAGAGCTCAGGTATCTTCTATCTGCTCAACTGCCTTAATTGTTGTTGGAAGAAAAATATCAGCAGGAAAATAAGAAGACAGTGGGTTTCATGGGATGAAGGGCTGGTATTTTCTCTGATGTGTGGAGTGGAAGGAGCAGATGTATATGGAGGGTGGGTAGTAGGATAGACTTATAATGTTAGGAGTGAATCTGATCATGGTTGTACTGTCCCCATTATGACAGGATGTGAACTTTGAGGACGTGGCCATTGCCTTCTCTCAGGAGGAATGGGGGCTCCTTGATGAGGCTCAGAGACTTCTGTACTGCGAGGTGATGGTGGAAGTGTTTGCACTTGTGTCATCTGTAGGTAAGACCTTCACATTCTCCCAGTGTCCTGCGGTGATGACCTCTCTTCCTTTATGGCTCAGCCGTAGCTTTCTCTCTCCCACAGGCAGAACATGGTGTCTGCTAATGTCCCCCACTGTCCTGTCAAAAGTGCTGTGGCTGCCAGGGATGAGCTGGATGGGGAGCCCTGCGCAAAGGACTCCACAAACAACCCTTACACCCGTAACCTCAAAAAGTACAGGAAGTGTCAGGGAGTCAGACGTCCTGCAGTGAGCTTAATGGGTCCCAGCTTTCACTTCCTTTTCATGGGTAATGGGTCCCAGCTTTCACTTCCTTTTCATGGGAGGCTGACAGTGTCCACATGCATGGCTTCAGCTTCTGCCCTCTTCCTCTAGGTAAGGGTTCTTTGTGGCAGCCTGTGCCGTGTTATGGTCTGTACTTACATGAACCATGTGCTGTTTTTGTAACACCCTCATTCATATGTTTCTAATATTTTCTTCCCTGAATACTATAGCAAGCTGTGTTTCTCTGGCCCAGTGCTGACTGCTCACCTCTTCCCCTGTTCCTCTGCACTGGTGCCTACGCAGTATTCTGCAACATTGACTTGCACATATGTTAAGAGAAGCACATACGTGCTAAGTATTCTTTGAATCCAGCTACTCCTTTATTGAATTTTACTTGGAGTAAGATGGAAGCAACCTCTTACACAGCTCACACTCATCTTCAGCAGGCAAGCCCTGCTGAATGCTGTTAGTTGAAGGATTAGCTGGAGATTCATATTCTAATCCTTATGGTGCTTGCCTTGTTTATGTCATATTTCTGGAGAGGCCTCTCTGTGTTGTGATCTTCATTAGCCCAAAGAGTCACAAGAGCCTCTTATTAATCCTTCCTGCACATCTCTTATTTTCAGATATTTTCATGGAACCAACGTGTGATGTGTAACACACTTTTGCAGTGGGATTTCCCACTGTCACCACATTCAACATTCATTTCCTCACCCTTTCTCACTTTTCAGGTTGTTGGCATAAAATGGATGATGAGGTGGTCTGTTCTGATCAGAGTGTATCTATACAAGGAGAGTCACAGGACAGGGCTTCTAAGACAGCTCTAGCCACCCAGAAGACCCTTCTGTGTAAGTGGTGTTTCTCTTTGTTAAAAGATATTTTGCACCTGACTGAGTCACATTCAGCATGCTTTGAGCAGAAAGCCTTCTGTAGTGATGCATGTGTTGTAGACTTCTGTTTCAGTGCAAACCCTCACCAGCAACAGAAGAATGAATGTGGAGCGGAGCCCTGGAAACAAGCTATGGACAGGGCATCCTATGTGAGCAAGTGCAGCTTCTACTTATCAGTGTTGCCTTCAACCCACAGGGAGGTTGGGGAAGATTTGCGATACAACTCAGAGCTTCCCCAGCATCAGGCCACTCTTAACACCGAAGAGCTACATTTTGGCAACGAGATTTCACAGGAATTTATTGATTGTAAAAGTCATCACCAGTGGGGTGACTGTGAAAATGCTACGAGCCACATCCTGAAAGTTGTTCAGTGTCAGGGTGAATTTTCTGGAGAAGTGATTTATGAGTGTAAGAAATGTAGGAAAGTGTTTAGACGATTCCTTAACCTCACTGGACATAAGAGAGTTCACCCTGGAGAAGAGATGTATGAGTGTAGTGAATGTGGGAAGCCGTTCAGTGAAAGAAATACATTAGTTAAACACTGGAGAGTTCACACAGGAGAGAAGCCATATGAGTGTACTGAATGTGGGAAGTCCTTCAGTGAAAGAAGTACATTCATTAAACATCTGAAAGTCCATACTGGAGAGAAGCCATATGAGTGCACTGAATGTCGGAAGCCTTTTAGCCAAAAATCTAACCTCATTAAACATCTGAAAGTCCACACTGGAGAGAAGCCATATGAGTGCAGTGAATGTGGGAAGTCCTTCAGTGCAAGAAGTACACTCATTAATCACCAGAGAGTTCACACTGGAGAGAAGCCATATGAGTGTACTGAATGTGGGAAGTCCTTCAGTCAAAGAGGTACATTAATTAAACACCAGAGAGGTCACAGTGGAGAGAAGCCATATGAGTGTACTGAATGTGGGAAATCTTTTAGCCAAAAATCTAACCTTATTATGCATCGCAAAGTACACACTGGAGAGAAGCCATATGACTGTAGTGAATGTGGGAAGTCTTTTAGCCAAAAATCTAACCTCATTGAACATCTGAAAGTCCACACTGGAGAGAAGCCATATGAGTGTACTGAATGCGGGAAGTCCTTCAGTCAAAGACGTACATTAACTAAACACCGGAGAGGTCACAGTGAAGAGAAGCCATATGAGTGTATTGAATGTGGGAAGTCTTTTAGCCAAAAATCTCAACTTATTAAACACCAGAGAGTACACACTGGAGAGAAGCCATATGAGTGTACTGAATGTGGGAAGTCCTTCAGTGAAAGAAGTACACTCATTAATCACCAGAGAGTTCACACTGGAGAGAAGCCATATGAGTGTACTGAATGTGGGAAGCCTTTTAGCCAAAAATCTCACCTTATTAAACACCAGAGAGTACACACTGGAGAGAAGCCATATGAGTGTAGTGAATGTGGGAAGCCTTTTAGCCAAAAATCTAACCTCATTAAACATCTGAAAGTCCACACTGGAGAGAAGCCATATGACTGTACTGAATGTGGGAAGTCCTTCAGTGCAAGAAGTAAACTCATTAATCACCAGAGAGTTCACACTGGAGAGAAGCCATATGAGTGTACTGAATGTGGGAAATCTTTTAGCCAAAAATCTAACCTTATTATACATTGCAAAGTACACACTGGAGAGAAGCCATATGACTGTAGTGAATGTGGGAAGTCTTTTAGCCAAAAATCTAACCTTATTAAACACCAGAGAGTACACACTGGAGAGAAGCCATATGAGTGTACTGAATGTGGGAATTTCTTCAGTGAAAGAAGTACACTCATTAAACATCAGAGAGTTCATATTGGAGAGAAGCCATATGAGTGTACTGAATGTGGGAAGCCTTTTAGCCAAAAATCTAACCTTATTAAACATCTGAAAGTCCACACTGAAGAGAAGCCATATGAGTGTAGTGAATGAGGGAAGTCCTTCAGTGCAAGAAGTACACTCATTAATCACCGGAGAGTTCACACTGGAGAGAAGTCATATGAGTGTACTGAATGCGGGAAGTCCTTCAGTGCAAGAGATACACATTCATTACCAGAGAGTTCACAGTGGAGAGAAGCCATATGAGTGTAGTGAATGTGGGACGTCCTTCAGTGAAAGAAGTACATTAATTGAACACCAGAGAGGTCACACTGGAGAGAAGCCAGATGGGTGTACTGAATGTGGTAAGTCTTTTAGTCAAAAATCTAACCTTATTAAACATCTCAAAGTCCACACTGGAGAGAAGCCATATGAGTGTAGTGAATGTGGAAAGGCCTTCAGTGCAAGAAGTACACTCATTAATCACCAGAGAGGTCACACTGGAGAGAAGCCATATGAGTGTACTGAATGTGGGAAGTCTTTTCGCCAAAAATCTAGTCTTATTACACATCTGAGAGTTCACATTGGAGAGAAGTGTTAAATGTGCAGGGAATGTTTTATTTTATTCACTTAGAGTAACAACACTGAATGCGACTGTTTGGGACCTATTTTTCTGAATTTAAACCCTTTTAATGGAACATGCATTGTACTATATTCCTCATGTGTTTCCAGTACAAGTGAGTCTTGAAGGACATGCCAAGATCTACTACCTGATACATTTGTAGTTGAAGAGATTTTTTTATTGAATTATGCTTTTATGAACTGTTTTACTTTCTAACTCACCAGCCTGCAAATTGCTTACTGTACTCTGTTGTGGTTTATGATTTTTTTAGTAAAGATATTTCTCTTTAGTACCTTAACTGTTTTGGTTATTTTCACTTCCAGGGATGATTGTCAAGCACAATTATGATCTATCTTCATAGAATTAACAGATATTGTTTGAATCCCAATCTTTCTATGCTTTAGGAGGGACAGCATATTACTAGAAAATTGCTCTTTGGCCAATATTGGCTTATAGTGCGTTGCTAGCCAAGGCCTTGAAAGAAAGACTGCTTGAATTTTTGGTTCCAGTTTGCATGTTTGATCCCAGCACATATGGGGATGTGGGAGGCATCTAATTTTTTTTCTCTCTCATATTGATGTCTCTCTCAATATCTCTCTTCTTCTCCCGCTTCCCAAGTACTCTCTCTCAAAACATCCTCAGATGAGGATTACCAGAAAATCCAAACATTCACTCCGGTGCCCTGAGATGGGGCCTCTGCCTGCACAGCCCCCCTTTCCTCACTCTTCCCTGCCTTTGCCTGGGATGTTCCCACTGTAGCTGGGCACACTGTGTCCTTCCCAGGGTTTGGAAGAGAGGAGGCCCAGTCTAGGCCCTGGGAGGGATTTGGGTTCTGTGTCTGCCTGAGATGTGCTGTCCAGGGCTCTTCTATCTCCATCCAGACTGCTTCTCCCCACCCGCTAGGCACCTGCCTGCTGCAAATGAAACTGCTTCTGTATCTGGGGGAAGCCCCTTGATACTTTGGACCCCCAAATCAGTTCACCTTTAGAGAGTCCTGCCTCCAGCTAACCCACTCACACCCCTGAGACCCACTGGTGTTTAAGTCTCTTTTTTTCCATTTTAGGGGTTATTTTGCACTTTAATTTTATCAAAAATAAAGCACTCCTCTCTCCATCCCCTTACCCAAACAGTCCTGGAGGTAGCATGGATGCTACAGGAAATAGTGCTGTGTATTTTCAATGGTGAGAACATTCTTCTGTATCTGGTAGAAGCATTTCCAGAAGGAGAGGCTTGGTCTCAATATAATTCCACTTTCGGATGATGAGTTGTAGTTGGTGTGTCCACTCCCTAAGTTTTTCCTGTGCTTAGAAGACCTGAAATTAGGTGATAGTTCCTGGATTCTGGGGAATAGTGTGTTGCTGGATTGTGTTGTTGACGGGCAGAGAGTTCGGATGCCTGTGAAGGTGTTCCTACCACCTCATGGGCCAGGTTCCTGGAGTGGGTGGGCTGAGGGAAGGCTGTAGGGATGAGGATTTGAATCAGGCTGAATGGAGGGTCAGCAGCCATGGTGGGCATAAGGGACACATGTAAAGACCGAAGCTGTGGATACTGTTGAGCCCAACTGTTTCAGATGCTGTAAATTCAGAGTCCCCTGTTCTTGGGAACTGGCATCTAGAGGAGGACAGTCCACAAAGAATGGACCAGGATACCTGTGATTGGTAACAGCAGTATGGGGGAAGGTGAAACTAGCGTTGGTCAGTGGGGATTTCACTGAAGAATTCTGTGAAGGGCTGGCAGGCTCCAGGTGGGAGCCTGCAGGGAGCATGCCCTGTGCATTTGCAGGCTGTATGGAAGTCACTCTGGCAGGTTTTAACAGCAAGGATCTGAAAGTGGTAAAAAATAAATAAATGGTGGCCGATTAGGCAGTAGTATTGTGCATCACGTCCTGAGCCCGATTGAAAATACAACTAAATCAAAGAACATCCACTTGGTATTAACAAATTAGATGCAGCTCAGCAGACCGTTTACAACAGGAAGGACAGAGGAGAATGGCAAGAACTGGGAAGTGGGCTTTCGAGGGACAGCAAGCCAGTGGGTCAAGAGGTGAGATGAAAGCTGTTTTGCACCGAAGCTGTGTCCCTTCACGAGGTGGGTAACATCCAACTGCATAAAGGAAAAGCCACAGGGCAGATGGCTGCTGGGGAAACTGGACCAGAGGCAACAGGCCCAAAAGGCTGCCCCATGAAAGGGGCCCAAACAGCATGGTGCTGGGGAGAGCAGAAGAGCAGTTTCATTGTTTTGGTTTGGTTTTGTCTTTGCTTTTATACTCTCTAAACCCAGAACACGGGACTTTTCTATTGCAAACACGCACCTGGGGCTTTGGAGCAGGGAAAGAGGCACAGCCTTAAGATGCCTGAGGAGAGGCTGAGGAGGAAAGCAGGGCGGGGAGACATGGCCAAGAGTCCTGCATTGGGACATTTTTTTTTTACTTTAAATTCTTTATTTTTAAATTATTACATAAGTCTCGTCTCCCCCACCGCCCCGCCATTGACCTCTCCCTACCTGCTCCTACCCAACAGTACATGCCCTCACCCTCCTTCTGTCTAGGTCAACTGGTTATGCTCATATGCAAGCATACAAGTCCTTCGGTTGATCTTTGACACCTTCCCCTCCTATGCCTTCCCTCTTAGTTTGGATGGTCTGTTCAATGCTTCTATGACACCGGCTCTATTTTTGTGCATCAGTTTATGTTCATTATATTGCACAAATGAGTGAGATCATGTGGTATTTATATTTCTCTGATGGCTTTATTTCCCTAAGCATAATGCTGTCTAGGTCCATTCATGCTGTTGCAAATAATAAGATTTCCTTCTTTTTTACAGCAGCATAATATTCCGTTGTGTAGATGTACCACAGGTTTTTAATCGACTCATCTGCTGATGGGCATTTAGGCTGTTTCCAAATCGTAGCTCTTATAACTACCATCGTGCTGCTATGAACATAGGGGTGCATATATGCTTTCTGATTGGTGTTTCTGATTTTTTGGGATATATTGCTAGAAGTGTGACATACTTAAGCTTCCAAACCTAAGTGGCCATTTCTCCCCAGAAGAGCTAGCCCCTCCCAGTAGGCTCAGGGCAGGAGATACTTCCTGCCACACCCTGCATTTTGAGCTTAACAGAAGAAAAAGAGGCAAAGACCATGCTTATGGGTCTGAGTAGACCCAAAGAGCCTTCAGTGTCTGTATATGAAGAGGGACTGGTCCGTCCTGCTATTTTTGCAACCAGACTGATAAAAACTCCAGGTTGCCAGCTAACCCCATTGGTATATATATAAGAATCTCTGACCAACCAAAGCCAGAGCAATATTTTGGAACACACATGGAGGAGCATCTCTGGGTGAGGAAAAACACCCATCTTATTCCCTGAAAGAAAATCAGCACCATCCCCACCTAAAGCCCTGTCAGAAACAGATGCTTGAGTCATTAAGACTGACGGCCAGAGGACAGGCAAAGAGGGCAGATTGGCCCTGCCTGCTTGCAGCCATGGCCTGTGCATACAGACACAAGCAGAGGACCTATGTGTATCTTGCAGCTTCAAACGGGGAGCTAAAAGCCAAAAGACAGTGACTGACAGAGCCATCACCTCAGTACCTAACAGGAAGCCCAGGATTAGCAGACAGAATAGAAGAGTGGGGTCCTACACCAGCAGCCATGAGGCACTAAAACTCAGCTGAAGTGAATGACACTTCACCTTTTCATTTTAATTATTTAAAAAATTTTATTGTTTTTACTTTTATCTTTTTTGCACCTTTTTCTTTCTCACTTCTCTTATTCCCGTTTTTTACCTTTTACCCAATTTAGGTTTTCTATTTCATTTCATTTTTCCTCCTTTTAAATAATAAATCTGCTTTATCTGATTTATTGGTGTGTTATTATTCTAGTCTCTGTTGGTTTATTCATATATCTAATTTCCTCTTCCCTGATCCTACTCTATTCCCCTTCTCTTTTCTTTATCTTCACTATGCTTTTGATTTTTTTTCTCTCTTGTCTTGCTCGTCTCCCAGTTTTTTACTTGTTTCATTTCTTAAATTTAGGCCTTTCTCCTGTCTCCTCCAATCTCCTTTTCAAAAAAACAAAAACACAAAACATGATTGATCTTGTTTTGTGTCTTTGTTTGGATCTGGAGTGTGTGGGATTCATGCTGGGGGCCCCAGTACCTCCAGCCAGAGGGATTGCCTCTGCAGCCCCCAGAAATGAGCTCTGTGAGCCCCTCTTTTCCGTGGCAGGTCCTAGGACAGGTGGGGAACCTGGGCAGCTGGCGGGCCTGCTGGAGACTCCTCTTCCCCAAATGATGCATCTCCAGGGCTTCCTTAGGGGACATGGCCTTTTGATTTTTTTTAACCTTTTCATTTTTTTAATAAAACCAAAAGGTTAAATTTCAGACAGGAAGGGAGAGGGGAGAAACATTAATGATGAGAGAATAATGGGTTGGCTGCCTCCTGCACACCCACACTGGAGAGTGAGCCCGAACCACGGACATGTGCCCTGACCGGGAATCGAACCCTGACCTTCTGGTTCCTCGGTCGATGCTCAACCATTGTGCCATGCCAGCCGGGCTAATGTGATTGTTTTATGTCCACTGATGTTTGGTCACTGCTTTTACAAATGTGTGGATGGTGGGAAAGAGAGATGCCACCATCTTTAGAGTTTATTCCTTTCAGCTCTTTGTCTCACGGAAGGCTGTCATAGCGGCAAGAACCTACAGGGGGCGCTGCCCTAGGTCCCTCTTGTCTGAGAAGAGCAGGATGTACTTAGTCTCCTGACTGGACTTGAGCAGAAAGGACCCCAAGAGACACTTCAGTGAGGGAGCTGCTCATCCGCTCAGTGTCAGTTTCCATTGTCATAGGAAAAGCTGGATCTCTGTTTCCACATGGACGATGGACTTTATTTTTATTTTATTAAAGGAACATTATTTTATTTATTTATTTAGTTTTGGTTAATCCACACCCGAGGATATTTTTCCATTGATTTTTAGAGAGAATGGAAGAGAGAGGGAGAGACAGAGAGAAACATCCTTGTGAGAGAAACGTCGATTGGTTGCCTCCTGCGGTTGCACAGACCAGGGCCCAGCCAGGGAGGAGCCTGCAACCAAGGCACGTGACCTTGACTGGAATTGAACCCGGGACCCTTTGGTCAGCAGGCCGACACTCTCAGATCGATGAATTTTATAGCATAAAGGAAAATCTTCCGAGAATATCCTCTCCGTGGGATAGTCAGCATTTGATTGAGTGAAAGCACATTTACAATCAGAACTCCATGAGCACATGCGCGGCCGGCATCGCTAGCTCTATACACCTGGACCTGCGTGATGCTCACCAGCTCCTGTGACATTAAATGAGCCAAGGCGGATGGGGCCTCCCTGCAAGGCCTGGTCCCTGTGCTCATGTCCTGCCTCTAGGGAGTAACATCCGCTTCCCTGCAGGTAGAGGAAGTGGGCCAGTGGGCCCTGGTTATCCAGGCTGCTCTAGACTATCACCAGCAGTTGGCCAACATCCTGCAGATGCTGCAGAGGAAGATGCTGATGCGGTAAGAGCCTCCCACAGGTGCGGGGTTCGGAAGCTGTGGGAACCACTCCCTCTGGCTCTCTGCCTCTCTGTCTCCCCCGTCCCATTGTCCTGTTCTTCCTCTTTTTTAAAATAAATTTTTATTGATTTCAGAAAGGAAGGTAAAGGGGGAGAGAGAGAAACGTCAATGATGAGAGAGAATCATTGGTTGCCTTTTGCACGACTCCCACTCGGGATCGAGCCTGCAACCTGGGCATGTGCCCTGATCGGAAATCGAACCATGACCTCTTGGTTCATAGGTCGATGCTCAACCGCTGAGCCGCGCCAGCCCGGCTGCTCTCGACTTTTTTGAAAATGAGTGATATCCTATGGATATGCGTGGTAACCCTCAGCATAAAGGTGAGGGGTGAACAAAAAAACTACCCAAATGTTTCGCCCGAGTTGGATAACAGAAAATTGCTTTATACAGGACTAGCATAATGAATAAATGTGGAGGGGTTTTGGCTTCTATCAACGCCCTTCTGACAAAGGGAAAAGGGTCCGGTCAGCAAGGTGTCCCCTCTCTAGATGGGAGGTCACCGGGAGCTCACAGGTTTCATCTCACTGTACACCACAGAGTTCACACTGGAGAAAAGCCATATGAGTGTAGTGAATGAGGTAAGTTTTAATTATTTTTTAAACTTTGATGTAAGTGTAATTGATTTAAAATATACATTCAAAACTATATTTTTCTTGATTTCAGTGAGGAAGGGAGGGGGATAGAGAGAGAGAGAGAGAGAGAAGGATGAATGATGAGAGAGAATCACTGATAGGCTGCCTCCTGCATGCACCACAATATGAATCCAGTCCACCACCTGAGCATGTGTCCTGACCAGGAATTGATCAGTGACCTGCAGGGTCATAGGATAACACTCAACCAATGAACCACCCTTGCCCGGCTCTCCTAAGATTTTCTGGGATCCCACGCAACCTGCAACCAGGGTAGCAATGAGCAGTGTCAGCTCGTCCTGGCCTAACCCCTGAATCTGCGCTCAAGGCCTCCTTTCCTCTGAAAGCCCAGTGAGCTAACAGCAGCCTCGCTTTGGCTCATTTATTTCCCACAATGTTTCTAGAGAGTCAAAGGAGCCAGCTGTTTCCTGTTCTATCTCTCTGCTGCTTCCTGTTCTATCCTAAGGCCTACGTTTTTTCATTACCCCCAGTTTCAATTAATGTACCCTCAAAATCTTCTGAACTTGTGCAGTGAAATCTTTTCAAACATGAAGTAATGAACTCTAACACTACAGACCAAGGTGAGGCGGTCCTCTTCCAGGCTGCTTCCTGCTTCTGAACACAGGTATGCCTGGGACATCTTCTACACAACAGACCAAGGCATGATTTTGCTTAGAGGACCTGGGAGAAAACGTGATGGTCTTCACTCAAATTGGTGTTGTTGAATCAAACCAATGTTAACACTCTTCTTTTTTTCTTGATATTTTAGAGATAGAGGGAGACAGTGAAACATCAATGATGAGAGAGAATCATTGATCAGCTCTCTCCTGCATGCCCCCTACAAGGGATGGAGCTCCCCAACCTAGGCAAGTGCCCTGACTTGAAATCCAACTAGAGATACCTTGTTTCATGGGTTCATGCCCAACCACTGAGCCATGCCATGAGGGCAAACTATCATTTTTATTGTTGGCTCTATTACAAATAGCCCCAATTTCCCCCATCCTCATCCCCCTTTACCTCCCTTTACCCTACCTCCACCATTTCTAGGCACTCAGCACATTATTGTCTATGTCCATGGTCTATGCATATATGTATATAATTTTTTTTGCTCCATTTCACTTTACTTTGCACAAAATGAATACAACCAATTGACTAAGCAGCTCCAGAACTGTTAGTGTTCATTAATCAAGAAGTAAACGATGTCAGAAGGAACACTTTTCAATTCTTCCCATACACATATTGTAAAGACAACAAACTCCTAACATATGTGACACAGGCTGGTTTCATCACATAGAAAGCATATGCAAGAAGGGTGAGTATTGAATAGCCACATGGTCAGACCAGGAGCCATGCTCCAAGAGCTAGACTGCACCTAGCCTGTTATTCACGCTGCCCGCATATACATCTGCCCTGTGAAGTTCACTGTCGCTTGTCAGACTGAAATCCAAGCGGCTCCTTCCATTTTCAGGCTCATCATTTCCAAGGTGGACCATTCACACACAGAAATCCAGGCAGCTCCAATCTGCTCGCTCAGCTGTATTTTACATGACACCTCCACCAGCCAGGCTCCAGTTTAAATTCTGTACAGGAAGTTCCCATTGTCCTCAAAGAACTCTTGCCCTCTCTGCACTACCTTGCTGCTGAAGTTCTGCTCACCCAGTTCTCTTGCCTTCAATGCTTCCAGCTCCTTCGCACTTGGCAATCCATCACTGTCAGAGCCTCTGGTGCCCTCACAACCACTGGTGGAGTACTTCTGCAGCTCTCTGTGCTGACCTTGGGCTGCAGCAACAGACACAAAGCTTTCCTTCTCCAGGCTCTGGACTCCTTTATTCCTTCCCTTCTGTCTCCTCAGGGTGTTTGTACTCTGAGTATTCGGTTCTGTCGCCCTCAAAGCTGTGCTGTGACCGTGACCTTGGGATGAGGCTTCAGCTCCTGACACAGGGCGGCCTGCAGAAAGCAGCTCCCAGGCATCCCCAGGGCTGGAAGCTGGCGGAGCGAGTGGGCAAGCCCAGCTTTCTGAAGGACCTCTTGATCCTGCTTCAGTTTCTTCTCCAAAGTGGGCACAAACTTGGTGTTTAAAACCCTTCTGATCACATCGGTGCTCACATCGAAGCCTTCAGCCAATCTGGGAACTGACCAGGACTCTGGAAATTCTTCATGTAGATCCCGGATCTGCTCCCTGGCTTCATGGTCAGAGTCCTGGGCGGGGCCCCTCGGGGCTCCATTTGCCTCTGAATTTTCTGGAACAGGATGGCTTTTTCTGTCTCAGGGCGCTGGGGGAGAGAAGCAAAGGCAGAAGCCATGCGTGGGAGCAACATGGGTGGTTGAAGCGTCTCAGCTGAATCAGGGGGCGCCCAGCCCTGTCTCTTTGTTCATGAAAGATGAGACAGAGGGCTGGAGACCCGGACACAGGCTTTATTAGAGGAGAAGACCCCTGCCGGGCTGCCTCCCAAAGGAAGAGAGCACGTGTGCAGAGGTGAAGGTGCCTTTTGAGGGGAGGAAAGGGAAGGGATGGGGCTTAGGGTACTCAGCACATGCTGATTGGTGGTTTCATGTAAGGCACATGATTAGGGACTTAGGATTGGGGGGTTAGGGTATTTGGCAGGTGCTGATTGGTGGTTCAATGTACAGTCCATATAAGGTGCCTGGTTAGGTGCTCAGGAGTGTTTGGGCTGCAGGTGGAGTTTAGGACATTCTCCATCCATCAGTTGGGGAAAGGGAGGATCTATCAGTTCCCTGCCCCGGAAATCTAACACCCACAACAGCAGCCCCCGAGGAAGGTGAGCTTTCTAAACGAGCGATGAAATACGTCCCTGGTGAAGGGACCGTGGTCCCAAAGGAGCCGAACACCTGCCCCTGTGCCTCTGATGAGGGAAGAAGCAAGGCCCTGCTTCAGTCTGAGGGCCCAGGAAGGAGCTGGTACTGTTCCCGAAATCTGGAGAACCAAGCTGCAGGCGCTAACCAGTCCGCGATGGGGGACTGGTCAGGCAGCTTCGGGCGCTAACCCATGCCGCCTGCCCTGGTCCGTGATCCATGATCGGGGCTTGGAGTGTGCCGCCGCCAAGCCCGATTGGGGACTTGGTGAGGCGGCTGCGGGCGCTAACCCACGCCACCTGCCCTGGTCCATGATCCATGATCGGGGCTTGCTGTGTGCCGTCACCAAGCCCGATCCAGGGCTTGGTCAGGCGCCTGGAGGCGCTAAGGAGTCCGCGATCGTAGCCTCATCAGGCGCCGGCGTGCGCTAACCCTCGCCGCCAGCCCTGGTCCTTTATCCGTGATCGTGATCGGGGCTTGCAGTGTGCCTCGGCCAAGCACTATCAGGGACTTGGTCAGGCGGCTGCAGGCGCTAAAGAATCCGCGATCGTGTCCCCGTCAGGGGGCTAAGGGCACTAACCCACGCCACCCGCCCTGGTCCGTGATCTGTGATCGGGGCTTCCAGTGTTGCCCCGCGGCCAAGCCCGATTGGGGACATGGTCAACTGGCTGCAGGCGCTAACCAGTCCCCGATCGAGGCCTGTGGTTGGATCCCTCTATGAACTCTGATGAGGCGTATCCTCAGGACGGAGCCCTCCATGACCTCTGCCTGAAGTGGGTCCTGTAGTTGGAGCCCTCCATGACCTCTGTCTGAGGCTGGGCCTGTGGATGGAGCCCTCTATGACCTCTGACTGAGGCCGGGCAAGTGGTTGGAGTCCTCCATGACCTCTGTCTGAGGCTGGGCCTGTGGATGGAGCCCCTATAGACCTCTGACTGAGGATGTACCGGTGAATGGATCCGGCTATGACCTCTGACTAAGGCTGGGCCTATGGTTGGAGCCCTCCTTGACCTTTGACTGAAGCTTGGCCTGGGTATGGAACCCTCTATGACCTCTGTCTAAGGCTTGGCTTGTGGACATAGCCCTCTATAACCGCTGATTGAGGCTGGTCCTATGAACAAAGGCCATTATGACCCCTGCCTGATGCCTGGCCTGTGGATGGAGCCTTCTATGACCTCTGACTGAGGCCAGGACAGTGGGTGGAGCCCTCCATGACCTCTATCTAAGGATGGGCCTGTGAATGGAGCCCCTCATAACCTCTGACTGAGGCTGGCTTGTGGATGGAGCCCTCTATGCCCTCTGCCTCAGACTGGGCCTGTGGATGGAGACCTCTGTGACCACTGCCTGAGGCCTGGCCTGTGGACGGAGCCCTCTATGACCTCTGATTGAGGCTGGAACTGTGGACAGTGCCCTCTATGACCTCTGATTGAGGCTGGAACTGTGGACAAGGCACTCTATGTCCTCTGATAGAGGTTGGGCCTGTGGATAGAGCCCATTGTGGCCTCTACCGGAAGCCGGGACTGTGGTCGCAGCCCTTAATGACCTCTTACTGAGGCTGGGCCTGTGGACGGAGCCATCCATGACCTCTTACTGAGGCTAGGGCTGTGGATGGAGCCCTCTATTACCTCTGCCTGAGGCTGGGTCTGTGGATGGAGCCCTCTATGACCACTGCCTGAGGACTGGCCTTTGGATGGAGTCCTCCATGACCTCTGACTGAGGCCGGGAAAGGGGTTGAATCCCTCCATGACCTCTGACTGAGGCTGGGCCTGTGGTTGGAGCCCTCAATGACCTCTGACTGAAGCTGGGCCTGTGGATTGAACTCTCTATGACCTCTGACTAATGCTTGTCCTATGAATGGAGACTTCTATGACCTGTGACTGAGGCAGGGCCAGTTGTTGGAGACTCCCATGACCTCTGTATTACATCAGATTGAGGCTGGGCCTGTGGACGGAGGCCTCCATGACCTCTGCCTGAGGCTGGGCCTGTGGATGGAGCCCTCTATGACCTCTGACTGAGGCCTCGCCTTTGGAAGGAGCACACTAGGACCTCTGACTGAGGCTGGCAAGTGGTTGGAGCCCTTAATGAACTCTGTCTGAGGCTGGGCCTGTGGATGGAGCCCCTATTGCCCTCTGACTGAGGATGTACCAGTGGATGGATCTGTCTATGACCTCTGACTGAGGCTGGGCCTATGGTTGGAGCCCTCTATGACCTCTGACTGAAGATGGGCCTGTGCATGGACCCCTCCATGACCTCTGCCTGACGCTGGGCCTGTGCACAGAGCTCTCTATGATCTCTGACTTAGTCCGGGCCTGTGGATGGAGCCCACTATGACCTCTGAATAACGTTGAGCCAGCGGATGGAGCCCTCCATGACCTCTGACTGAGGCCTGGCCTTTGGATGGAGCCTTGTATGACCTCTCACTGAGGCCGGGAGAGTGGTTGAAGCCCTCCATGACCTCTGTTGGAGGCTGGGCCTGTGGATGGAGCCCCTATTGACCTCTGACTGTGGCTGTACCTGTGGATGGAGCCCTCTATGACCTCAGACTGAGGCTGGGCCTGTGGACGGAGCCCTCCATGTCCTCTGACTGAGGCTGGGACTGTCAATGGAGCCCTCCATGATCTCTGCCTGAGCCCGGGCCTGTGGAGGGAGCCCGCTATGGCCTCTGACTAAGGTTTGGCTTGTGGATATAGCCCTCTATACCCTCTGATTGAGGCTGGCCCTGTCAACAAAGCCCTCTATAACCTCTGATTGATGCTGGGCCTGTGGAAAAAGCCCATTATTACCTATGACTGACGCTGGTCCTGCGGATGGAGCCCTCTATGACCTCTGCCTGAGGCTGGAAATGTGGATGGAGCTCTCCATGACATCAGATTGAAGCTAGGCCTGTGGACGGAGTCCTCTATGACTTCTGCCTGAGGCTGGGGCTGTGGATGGAGCCCTCCATGTCCTCGAACTGAGGCTGGGCCTGTGGAAGGACCCCTCTAAATCCTCTGACTGATGCTGGGCCTGTGGATGGAGCCCTCTATGAGCTCTAATCTTGGCCTTTGGACATAGCCTTCTATAACATCTGATTGATGCTGGGCCTGTGGACGGAGCTCTCCATGACCTCTGCCTAAGGCTGGCCCTGTGAATGGAGCCCTTCATGTCCTGTGACTGAGGCTGGGCCTGGGGGATGGAGCCCTCTATGTGCTCTGCCTGATTCCTGGCCTGTTGATGGAGCCCTCTATGACATCTGATTGTGGCTGGGTGTTTGGAAGGAGCCCTCTATGACCTCTGCTTAAGGCTGTGATTGTGGATGGAGCCCTCCATGACCTCTTCATGAGGCCGGACCTGTGGTTGGAGCCCTCTATGACCTCTGACTGAGGCCTATCCTCTGGATGGAACCCTCCATGACCACTGCCTTAGGCCAGGCCTGTAGATGGAGCCCTCCATGACCTCTGACTGAGGCTGGGCCTGTGGTTGGAATGCTCATTGACCTCTGCCTGAGGCCAGTCCTGTGGATGGACCCCTCCATGACCTCTGACTGATGCCGGGACAGTGCATGGAGCCCTCCATGACCTCTATCTGAGGCTGGGACTGTGGACAGAGCCTTCTATGACCTCTGATTGAGGCTGGGCCTGTGGACATGGCTCTCTATGTCCTCTGATTGAGGTTGTGCCTGTGGACAGAGCCCATTATGATATCTGCCTGAAGCCGGGCCTATAGTCAGACCCTCAATGACCTCTTCCTGAGGCTGGGCCTGTGGACAAAGCCCTCTATGATCTCTGCCTGAGGATGGGACTGTGAATCGAGCCCTACATGACATCTGATTGAAGCTGGACCTTTGGACGGAGCCCTCCATGTCCTCTGACTGAGGCTGGGCCTGTTGACAGAGCCCTCCATGAATTCTGCCTGAGGCTGGAACTGTGGATGGAGCCCACCATGTCCTCTGATTGAGGCTGGGCCTGTGAATGGAGCCCTCTATGACCTTTGAATGGGGCTTGTCCTGTGGACGGAGTTCTCCATGACATCTGCCTGAGGCTGGGCCTGTGGATGGAGCCCTCCATGTCCTCTGACTGAGACTGGGCCTGTGGGTGGAGCCCTCTATGACCTCTTACTGAGGCCGGGTCTTTGAATGGAGCCCTCCATGACCTCTGACTGCACCTCGGTCTGTGGACGGAGGCCTCTATGATCTCTGACTGAGGCCGGGCCTGTAGATGGAGCCCTCTATGACCTCTTATTGAGGCCAGGCCAGTGGATGGAGCCCTCCATTACCTCTGACTGAGGCTGGGAATGTGGATGGAGCCCTGCATGACATCGGATTGAGGCTGAGCCTGTGGACGGAACCCTCTATAACTTCTGCCTGATGCTGGGCCTGTGGAAGGAGCCCTCCATGTCCTCTGACTGTGGCTGAGCCTGTGGAAGGAGCCCTCCATGTCCTCTGACTGTGGCTGAGCCTGTGGATGGAGCCCTCGATGACCTCTTACTGAGGCTGGGCATGTAGATAGAGGCCTCCATGCCCTCTGATTGAGGCTAGACCTGTGGATGGAGCCCTCCATGTCCTCTGACTGAGGTTGGGACTGTAGATGGAGCCCTCCATGATCACTGCCTGAGGCCAGGCCTGTGAATGGAGCCTGCTATGGCCTCTGAATAAGGCTTGGCTTGTGTACATAGCCCTCTATAACCCCTGATTGAGGCTGGGCCTTCGGACAAAGACCATTATGACCCCTGCCTGAGGCTTGGCCTGTGGATGGAACCCTCTCTGTCCTTTATTACCTCTGACTGAGGCTGAGCCTGTGAATATAGACCTATATGACCTTTGACAGAGGCTTGGTCTGTGGACGGAGTTCTCCATGACATCTGCCTGAGGCTGGGCCTGTGGATGGAGCCCTCCATGTCCTCTGACTGAGGCTGGGCCTGTGGATTTAGCCTTCCATGACCTCTGAATGAGGCTGAGCCTGTGGATAGAGCCCTCTATAACCTCTGACTGAGGCCGGACCAGTTGTTGGAGCCCTCCATGACCTCTGCTTGAGGCTGAGCCTTTGTATGGAGCCCTCTATGTCCTCTGACTGAGGCTGGTCCTGTGGACAGAGCTGTCCATGTTCTCTGACTGAGGCTGGCCTTGTGGATGGAGCCCTCCATGACCTCTGCCTGAGGCTGGGCCTTTGTAGGGAGCCCTCTATGTCCTCTGAATGAGGTGGGTTCTGTGGATGGACCCCTCTATGACCTCTGACTGAGGCTGGGCATGTGGACGGACCCTCCATGTCACTGACTGAGGATGGGCTTGTGGATGGAGCCCTTCATGACCTCTGCCTGAGGCCCGGCATGTGGATGGATCCCTCCATTACCAGTGACTGATGGTGGGCCTGTGGATGGAGCGCTCCATGACCTCTGACCGAGGCTGGGCCTGTGGATGGAGCCCGCCATGACCTCTGAGTGAGGCTGGGCCTGTGGACTGAGCCCTCCATGTCCTCTGCCTGAGACTGCACCTGTGGATGGAGCCTTCCATGACCTCTATCTGAGTATACACCTGTGGAGGGAGCCCTCTGTGATATCTGACTGAGGTTGAACATGTGGACGGAGCCCTCCATGTCCTCTGATTGAGGCTAGACTTGTGGATACAACCCTCCATGACCTCTGACTGGGGCTGGTCCTGTGAACATAATCGTCTATGACCGTTGATTGAGCCTGGGCCTGTGGATGGAGCCCTCAATGTCCACTAACTGAGGCTGGGCCTGTGGTTGGAGCCCTCCCTGACCTCTGAATGAGGCTGGGCCTGTGGATGTAGCCCTCAATAACATCTGCCTCAGGCCTGGCCTCTGGACGGAGCCCTCTATGACTTCTGTCTGAGATTGGGCTTGTGGATGGAGCACTCCATGTCCTCTGACTGAGACTGGGACTGTGAAGGGAGATCTCTATGAACTCTGACCGCGGATGGGCATGTGGACGGAGCCCTCCATGACCTCTCACTGAGGCTGGTTTTGTGGTTGGAGGCCTCCATTACCTCTGACTTAGGCTGGGCATGTCGATGGAGCCCTCCATGACTTCTGTGTGAGGCTGGGGCTGTTGACTGAGCCTTCCATGACCTCTGCCTGAGGCCGGTCCTGTGGAGGGAGCCCTCCATGTCTTCTACCTGAGAATAGGCCTGCAGATGGAGGCCTCTATTACATCTGACTGAGCCTGAGCCTGTGAATGGAGCCCTCTATGACCTTTGATACAGGCTTGGTCTGTGGACGGAGTTCTCCATGACATCTGCCTGAGGCTGGGCCTGTGGTTGGAGCCCTCTATTACATCTGACTGAGCCTGAGCCTGTGAATGGAGCCCTCTATGACCTTTGATACAGGCTTGGTCTGTGGACGGAGTTCTCCATGACATCTGCCTGAGGCTGGGCCTGTGGTTGGAGCCCTCCATGTCCTCTGACTGAGGCTGGGCCTGTGGATATAGCCCTCCATGACCTCTGAATGAGGCTGGGCCTGTGGATGGAGCCCTCTATGACCTCTGCCTGAGGCCTGGCCTGTGGATGTAGCCCTCCATGACCTCTGAATGAGGCTGGGCCTGTGGATGGAGCCTCTATGATCTCTGACTGAGGCTGGTCCTTTGGATGAAGCCCTCCACTACCTCTGCCTGAAGCCGGGCCTGTGCTTAGAGTGCTCTATGACCTCTGCCTGGGCCCGGCCTGTTGATGGAGTCATCTATGACCTCTGACTGAGAATAGGCTTGCAGATGGAGGCCTCTATTACCTCTGACTGAGGCTGAGGCTGAGCCTGTGAATGGAGCACTCTATGACCTTTTATTGATGCTTGGTCTGTGAACGGAGTTCTCCATGACATCTGCCTGAGGCTGGGCCTATAGATAGAGCCCTCCATGTCCAATTACTGAGGCTTGGCCTGTGGTTAGAGCCCTCCATGACCCCTGACTGAGGTTGGGCCTGTAGATGGAGCACTACATGTCCTCTTACTGAGACTGGGCCTGTGGAGGGAGCCCTCTATGAATTCTGACCGCGGATGGGCATGTGGACGGAGCCCTCCATGTCCTCTCAGAGGCTGGTTTTGTGGTTGGAGCTCTCCATTACCTTTGATTGAGGGTGGGACTGTGGATGGAGGCCTCTATGACCTCTGACTGAGGCTGGGCATGTGGATGGAGCCCTCCATGACCTCTGTGTGAGCCTGGACCTGTTGACTGAGCCTTCCATGACCTCTGCCTGAGGACGGTCCTGTGGATGGAGCCCTCGATGTCCTCTGTCTGAGAATAGGCCTGCAGATGGAGGCCTCTATTACCTCTGACTGAGGCTGAGCCTGTGAATGGAGCCCTCTATGACCTTTGAATGAGGCTTGTCCTGTGGATGGAGTTCTCCATGACATCTGCCTGAGGCTGGGTCTGTGAATGGAGCCCTCCATATCCTCTAACTGAGGCTGGGCCTGTAGATGAAGCACTCCATGACCTCTGACTGAGGCCCGGCCAGTGGTTGGAACCCGCTCTGACCTCTGTCTGAGTCTGGGCCTGTGGATGGAGCACTCCATGACCTCTGCCGTTGTCTGGGCCTGTAGATGAAGCACTCCATGACCTCTGACTGAGGCTGAGCCGGTGGTTGGAACGCTCTATGACCTCTGCCTGAGGCTGGGACAGGGGACAGAGCCATCTATGACCTCTGTCTGTGACCGGGCCTGTAGATGGAGCCCTCCATGACCTCTGCCTGAGGATGGGCCTTTGTATGGAGCCCTCTATGTCCTCTGACTGAGGCTGGACCTGTGGATGGACCCCTCTATGACCTCTTACTGAGGCTGGGCATGTGGATGGAGCCCTCCGTGACCTCTGCCTGAGGCTGGTCCTATGGACAGAGCCCTCCATGACCTCTGCCTGAGGCTGGTCCTGTGGATGGATCCCTCCATTACCAGTGACTGATGGTGGGCCTGTGGATGGAGGCCTCTTTGACCTCTGACTGAGGCTGTGCATGTGGTTGGAGCCCGCCATGACCTCTGACTGAGGCTGGGCCTGTGGACTGAGCCATCCATGACCTCTTCCCGAGGCCAGGCCTGTGCATGGAACCGTCCATGACCGCTTCCTGAGTATAGGACTGCGGATGGAGCACTCTATGACCTGTGACTGAGGCTGGGTCTCTTGATGGAGCCCTCTATCACCTCAAACTGAGGCTGGGCCTGGGGATGGAGCTCTCCATGACCTTGGCCTGAGGCTCAGCCTGTAAATGGAGCCCTCCATGTCCTCTGACTGAGGCTGGGCCTGTGGATGGAGCCCTCCATGACCTCTTACTGATAGTGGGGCTGTGATTGGAGCCCTCTATGACCTCTGCCTGAGGTTGGGCCTGTGGATGTAGCCCTCTATAACCTCTGACTGAGGCTGGTCCTGTTGTTGGAGCCTTCCACGACCTCTGGCTCAAGCTGGGCCTGTGGACAGAGCTTTCTATGACCTCGGACTGAGGCTTGGCATGTGGATGGAACCCTCTATGACCTCTGCCTGAGGCCGATTTTTTGGATTGAGCCAAAAAATGACCTTTAACTGAGGCTGGGCCTTTGGATTGAGCCCACTATGACCTCTGCCTGAGGCCGTGCCTGTGGATGGAGCTCTCTATGACCTCTGACTGAGGCCAGGCCTGTGAATGGAGCCCTCCATGACCTCTGATTGAAGCTCGGTCTGTGGACGGAGGCCTCTATGATCTCTGACTGAGGCGGGCCTGTGGATTGGGCCCTCTATGACCTCTGATTGAAGGCAGGCCTGTGGATGGAGCTCTCCATTACCTGTGACTGAAACTGGGCTTGTTGACTGAGCGTTACAGGACCTCTGCCTGAGGATAGGCCTGGAGATGGAGGCTTCTATGACCTCTGAGTGAGGCTGAGCCTGTGAATGGAACCCGCTATGACCTTTCACTGAGGCTTGGCCTGTGGACAGAACTCTCCAAGACATCTGCCTGAGGCTGGGCCTGTGGATATAGCCCTCTATGACCTCTGACTTAGGCTGGGCCTGTGGAGGAGCTCTCCATGACCTCTGCCTGAGGCTGGGCCTGTGGATGGAGCCCTCCATGTTCTCTGACTGAGGATAGGCCAGCGGATGGAGCCCTCCATGACCTCTGACTGAGTCTGGTCCTGTGGATGTAATCTTCTATGACCGCTGACTGAGGCTGGGCCTGTGGACTGAGCCCTCCATGACCTCTGATTGAGGCCAGGCCTGTGGATGGAGCCCTCCATTACCTCTGACTGAGGCTGGTCCATGTAATCCTCTATGACCTCTGACTGAGGCTGGTCCTGTGGTTGGAGCCCTCCATGACCTGTGGCTAAAGCTTGGCCTGTCAACGGAGCCTTCTATGACCTCTGACTGAGGCTTGGCATGTGGATGGAAACCTCTATGACCTCTGCCTGAAGCCGGCTTTAGGGATGACGCCCTCCATGACCTCTGCCTGAGGCCGCGCCTGTGGATGGAGCCCTCCATAACCTCTGCCTGAAGATAGTTCTGCAGATAGAGCCCTCTATGATCTCTGACTGAGTCTGGGCCTGTGGATGGAGCCCTCCATATACTCTGATTGAGGCTGGGCCTGCGGATGGAGCCCTACATGATCTCTGACTGAGGCTGGTCCTGTGGATATTATTGTCTATGACCGCTTACTGAGGTTGGGCCTGTGGATGGAGCCCTCTATGACCTCTGACTGAGGCCGGACCAGTTGTTAGAGCCCTCCATGACCCCTGTCTGAGGCTGGGCCTGTGGATGGAGCCCCTATTGACCTCTGATTTAGGCTTGTATCTGTGGATGAAATCCTCTGTGACCTCTGACTGAGGCTGGTCCTGTGGTTGGAGCCTTCCATGACCTCTGACTGAGGCTGGTCCTCTGGATGAAGCACTCCATTACCTCTGCCTGAAGCCGGGCCTGTGCTTGGAGTGCTCTATGACCTCTGACTGAGGCTGGGCCTGTGGATGGAGCCCTCCATGACCTCTACCTGAGTATACGCCTGCGGTGGGAGCCATCTATGACCTCTGACTGAGAATAGGCCTGCAGATGGAGGCCTCTATTACCTCTGACTGAGGCTGAGCCTGTGAATGGAGCACTCTATGACCTTTCATTGAGACTTGGTCTGTGAACGGAGTTCTCCATGACATTTGCCTGAGGCTGGGCCTGTAGATAGAGCCCTCCATGTCCTCTGACTGAGGCTGGGCCTGTGGATGTAGCCCTCCATGACGTCTGAATGGGCTGGGCCTGTGGATAGAGCCCTCTATGACCTGCATGAGGCCTGGCCTGTGGATGGAACCCTCTATGACCTCTGACTGAGGCCGGACCAGTTGTTGGAGCCCTCCATGACCTCCGACTGAGGCAGGGCCTCTGGATGAAGCCCTGCATGACCTCTGCCTGTAGCCGGGCCTGAGCTTGGAGTGCTCTATGACCTCTTCCTGAGGCCGGGCCTGTTGATGGAGCCCTTTATGATCTCTGACTGATGCTTGCCTGTTTTCAGGGCCCTCCATGACCTCTGACTGAGGCTGGGCCTGTGGATGGAGCCCTCCATGACCTCTACCTGAGTATACGCCTGCGGAGGGAGCCCTCTATGATCTCTGACTAAGGATGGACTGTGGATGGAACCTCTATGACCTCTGACTGAGGCTGGGCCTGTGGACGGAGCCCTCCACGGCTTCTGACTGAGGCTGGGCTTGTGGATACAGCCCTCTGACCTCTGTCTGAGGCCGGGCCTGTAGATGGAACCCTCCATGACCTGTGACTGAGGCTGGGCCTTAGAATAGAGCCCTCTATGACCTCTGACTGAGGTTGGACCTGTGGATGGAGGCCTCCATGACCTCTGCCTGAGGCTGGGCCTTTTTATGGAGCCCTCTATGTCCTCTGACGGAGGCTGGTCCTGTGCATGGACCCCTCTATGACCTCTGACTTGAGGCTGGGCATGTGGACGGACCCTCCATGTCTCTGACTGAGGTTGGGCTTGTGGATGGAGCCCTTCATGACCTCTGCCTGAGGCCGCACATGTAGATGGATCCCTTCATTTCCAGTGACTGATGGTTTGTTGCCTGTGGATGGAGCGCTCCATGACCTCTGACTGAGGCTGTGCATGTGGTTGGAGCCCGCCATGACCTCTGAGTGAGGCTGGGCCTGTGGACTGAGCCCTCCATGTCGTCTGCCTGAGACTGCGCCTGTGGATGGAGCCTTCCATGACCTCTATCTGAGTATACACCTGCGGAGGGAGCCCTGTATGATCTCTGACTGAGGCTGGACCTGTGGATGGAGCCTCTATGACCTCTGACTGAGGTTGCGCCTGTGGACGGAGCCCTCCATGACCTCTGATTGAGGCTGCGCATGTGGATGGAGCCCTCCATGACCTCTGACTGAAGCTGGTCCTGTTGACTGAGCATTACTTGACCTCTGCCTGAGTATAGGCCTGCAGATGGAGGCCTCTATGACCTTTGAATGAAGCTGAGCCTGTGAATGGAGCCTTCTATGACCTTTGACTGAGGCTTGGCCTGTACACAGAGATCTCCATGACATCTGCATGAGGCTGGGCCTGTGGATGTAGCCCTGTATGACCTCTGACTGAGGCTTGGCATGTAGATGGAACCCTTTATGACCTGTGCCTGAGACCGGCTTTTTGGATGGAGCCCTCCATGACCTCTGACTGACGCAGGGCCTCTGAATGAAGCCCTGCATGTCCTCTGCCTGAAGCCGGGCCTGTGCTTGGAGTGCTCTATGACCTCTGCCTGAGGCCGGGCCTGTTGATGTAGCCCTTTATGATATCTGACCGAGGCTGGCCTGTGGTCGGGGCCCTCCATGACCTCTGACTGAGGCTGGGCCTGTGGATGGATCCCTCTATGACCTCTACCTGAGTATACGCCTGCAGAGGGAGCCCTCTATGATCTCTAACTGAGGATGGACTGTGGATGGAGCCTCTATGACCCCTGACTGAGGCTGGACCTGTGGACGGAGCCCTCCATGGCCTCTGACTGAGGCTGGGCTTGTGGATACAGCCCTCTATGACCTCTGTCTGAGGCCGGGCCTGTAGATGGAGCCCTCCATGACCTCTTACTGAGGCTGGGCCTTTGTATGGAGCCCTCTCTGACCTCTGACTGAGGTTGGACCTATGGATGGAGCCCTCCATGACCTCTGCCTGAGGCTGGTCATTTGTAAGGAGCCCTCTATGTCCTATGACTGAGGCTGATGCTGTGGATGGACCCCTCTATGACCTCTGACTGAGGCTGGGCATGTGGATGGAGCGCTCCATGACCCCTGACTTAGGCTAGTCATGTGGTTGGAGCCCGCCATGATCTCTGAGTGAGGCTGGGCCTGTGGACTGAGCCCTACATGTCGTCTGCCTGAGACTGCGCCTGTGGCTGGAGCCCTCCATGACCTCTGTCTGAGGCTGGGCCTGTGTATGGAGCCCTCCATGTCCTCTGACTGAGGCTGGGCTTGTGGATAAAGCCGTCCAGGACTCTAACTTAGGTTGCGCCTGTGGATGCAGCCCTCTAGGACCTCTGACTGAGGCTGGGCCTGTGGATGGAGCCCTCTAGGACCTCTGACTGAGGCAGGGACTGTGGATGGAACCCTCTATGACCTGTGATTGAGGTCGGTCCAGTGGTTGAGCCCTCCATGACCTCTATCGGAGGCTGAGCCTGTGGATAGAGCCCCTATTGACCCCTGACTGAGGCTGTTCCTGTGTATGGAGCCCTCTATGACCTCTGACTGAGCCTGGGCCTGTGGACAGAGCCCTCCATTACCTCTGTCTGAGGCTGGGCCTGTGGACGGAGCCCTCCATGACTTCTACCTGAGGCCTGGCCTATGGTTGGAGCCCTCTATGACCTCTGACTGAGCCTGGGCCTGTGGACGGAGCCCTTCATGACCTCTGTCTGAGGCTGGGCCTGTGGACGGAGCCCTTATGACTTCTGCCTGAGACTGAGACTGTGGATGGAGCCCTCCATGTTCTCTGACTGAGACTGAGACTGTGGATGGAGCCCTCCATGTCCTCTGAATGAGGCTGGGCCTGTGGTTGGAGCCCTCCATGACTTCTGAGGCTGGGGCTGTGATGGAGCCCTCTATGACCTCTGACTGTGGCCGGGCAAGTGGTTGGAGCACTCCATGACCTCTGTCTGAGGCTGGGCTTGTGGACGGAGCTTCTATTGCACTCTGACTGAGGATGTATCGGTGAATGGATCCGTCTATGACCTCTGACTGAGGCTGGGCCTGTGGTTGGAGCCCTCCATGACTGCTGACTGAAGGTGGGCCTGTGGATGGAACCCTCTATAACCTCTGAATAAGGCTTGACTTGTGGACATAGCCCTCTATCACCTCTGATTGAGGCTGGTCCTGTGGACATAGCCCTCTGTAACCTCTGATTGAAGCTGGTCCTGTGGAGAAAGGCCATTATGACCCGTGCCTGAGGCTTAGTCTGTGGATGGAGCCCTCTATGACCTCTGCCTGATGCCTGGCCTGTGGATGGAGCCCTCCATGACCTCTGACTGAGGCTGGGATAGTGGCTGGAGCCCTCCATGTCCTCTCTCTGAGGCTGGGCCTGTGGATGGAGCACCTCATGACCTCTGACTGAGGCTGTACTTGTGGATGGAGCCCTTTATGAACTCTGACTGAGTCTATACCTGTGGATGTAGGACACTATGACCTCTGACTGGGGCTGGCCTGTTGTTGGGGCCAGGCATGACCTCAGACTGTGGCTTGGACTGTGTACTGAGCCCTCCATGACCTCTGCCTGAGGTTGGTCCTGTGGATAAAGCCCATCATAACCTCTGCCTGAGTATAGGCCTGTGAATGCAGCCCTCTATGACCTATGATAGAGGCTGGGTCAGAGGACGGAGCTCTCCATTACCTCTGTCTGAGGCTGGGCTTGTGGATGGAGCCCGCCATGACCTTTTACTTAGGCTGGGCCTGTAGATGCATCCGACTATGACCTCTGCCTGAGTCTGGGCCTCTGGATGGAGCCCTCTAGGACCTCTGACTGAGGCTGGGCCATTGTTTGGAGCCCTCCATGACCTGTATCTGAGGCTGAGCCTATGGATGGAGCCCCTATTGACCTCTGACTGAGGATGTACTGGTGGATGGATCCGTCTATGACCTCTGACTGAGGCTGGGCCTGTGGTTGGAGCCTTCCATGACCTCTAACTGAAGCTGGGCTTGTGGACGGAGTCCTTCATGATCTGTGCCTCAGGCCGGGCCTGTGGATGGATCCCTCCATTACCACTGACTGAGGGTGGGCCTGTGTATGGAGCCCTCTATAACCTCTGATTGAGGTTGGTGCTGTGGACATAGCCCTCTATAATCTCTGATTGAGGCTGATCCTGAGGAGAAAGTCCATTATGACCTGTGCCTTAGGCTTGGCCTGTGGATGGAGTCCTCTATGACCTCTGCCTGATGCCTGGCCTGTGGATGGAGCCCTCCATTACCTCTGTCTGTGTTTGGGCCTGTGAATGGAGACCCTATTGACTTCTGACTGAGTCTGTTCCTGTGGATGAGGCTCTCCATGACCTCTACCTGAGGCCTGGCCTGTGGTTGGAGCCCTCTATGACCTCTGACTATGGCTGGGGCTGTGGACAGAGCCGTCTATGACCGCTGCCTGAGGCTGGGAATATGGATGGAGCCCTCCATGACATCGGATTCAGGGTGGGCCTGCGGACGGAGCCTTCTATGACTTTTGCCTGAGACTGGGACTCTGGACGGAGCCCTGCATGTCCTCTGACTGAGGCTGGGCCTGTGGATGAAGCCCTCCATGACCTCTTACTAAGGCTGTGGCTGTGTATAGAGCCCTCTGTGACCTCTGCCTGAGGCTGGGCCTGTGGATGGAGCCCTCTATGACCTATGAATGAGGCCTTGCCTTTGGATGGAGCCTTCTATGACCTCTTACTGAGGCCGGGCCTGTGGATGGATCCTTCCATTACCACTGACTGAGGGTGGACCTGAGTATGGAGCCCTCCATGTCCTCTGACTGAGGCTGGGCTCGGAAATGGAGCCCTCCATGACCTTTTACATAGGCTGGGCCTGTGGATACAGCCCTCCATTACCACTGTCTGTGGTTGGGCCTGTGAATGGAGACCCTATTGACCTCTGACTGAGGCTGTTCCTATGTATGGAGCCCTCTATGACCTCTAGCTGAGGCTGGGCCTGTGGACGGAGCCCTCCATGACCTTTGCCTGAGGCTGGGCCTGTGAACGGAACCCTCCATGACTTCTACCTGAGGCCTGGCTTGTGGTTGGAGCCCTCTATGACATCTGACTGAGGCTGGTCCTGTGGACAGAGCCCTCTATGACCTTTGCCTGAGGCTAGAAATGTGGATATAGCCCTCCATGACATCGAATTGAAGCTGGACCTATGGACGGAGCCCTATATGACTTCTGCCTGAGACTGAGACTGAGACTGTGGATGGAGCCCTCCATGACCTCTTACTGAGGCTGGGGCTGTGCTTTGAGCCCTAAATGACATCTGCCTGAGATTGGGCCTGTGGATGGAGCCCTCTATGACCTGTGACTGAGGCCTGGCCAGTGGTTGGAGCCCTCCACGACCTCTATCTGAGGCTTAGCCTGTGGATGGAGCCCCTATTTACATCTGATTGAGGCTCTTCCTGTGTATGGAGCCCTCTATGACCTCTGACTGAGCCTGGGCCTGTGGACGGAGCTCTCCATGTCCTCTACCTGAGGCCTGGCCTGTGGTTGGATCCCTCTATGACCTCAGACTATGGCTGGGGTTGTGGACAGAGCCCTCTATGACGGCTGCTTGAGGCTGGGAACATGGATGGAGCCCTCCATGACATCGGATTCAGGCTGGGCCTGCGGACGGAGCCCTCTATGACTTTTGCCTAAGACTGGGACTGTGGATGGAGCACTCCATGTCCTCTGACTGAGACTGGGCCTGTGGATGGAGCCCCTCATGACCTCTGACTGAGGCTGTACTTGTGGATGAAGCCCTCTGTGAACTCACACTGAGTCTGTACCTGTGGATGGAGCCCTCTATGACCTCTGACTGAGGCTGGCCTGTGGTTGGGGTCCTCCATGTCCTCTGACTGAGGCTGGGCTTGTGGATGGAGCCCTTCATGACCTCTTACTTAGGCTGGCCCTGTGAATGCAGCCCTCTATGACCTCTGCCTGAGGCTGGGCCTGTGGTTGGAGTACTCTAGGACCTGTGACTGTGGCCGGGCCAGTGGTTGGAGCACTCCACGACCTCTATATGAGGCTTAGCCTGTGGATGGAGCCCCTATTGACCTCTGACTTAGGCTCTTCCTATGTATGGAGCCCTCTATGACCTCTGACTGAGCCTGGGCCTGTGGACGGAGCTCTCCATGACCTCTACCTGAGGCCTGGCCTGTGGTTGGAGCGCTCTATGACCTCTGACTATGGCTAGGGCTGTGGGCAGAGCCCTCTATGACCTCTGCCTGAGGCTGGAAATGTGGATGGAGCCCTCCATGACATCTGATTGAAGCTGGACCTGTGGACGGAGCCCTCCATGACCTCTTACTGAGGCTGGGACTGTGGTTTGAGCCCTAAATGACCTCTGCCTGAGGCTGGGCCTTTGGATGCAGCCCTCTGTGTCCTCTGCCTGAGGCTGGGCCTGTGGATGGAGCACTCTAGGATCTCTGACTGAGGCCCGCCCTGTGGATGGAGCCCTCTATGACCTGTAACTGAAGCCGGGCCAGTGGTTGGAGCCCTCCACGACCTCTATCTGAGGCTGGAAATGTGGATGGAGCCCTCCATGACATTGGATTGAATCTGTACCTGCGGACGGAGCCTTATATGACTTCTGTCTGAGGCTGTGACTGTGGATGGAGCCCTCCATGACCTCTGACTGAGGCAGGGCCTGTGGATGAAACCCTCTATGATCTCTGACTAAGGCTTGGCTTGTGGACATAGCCCTCTATAACCTCTGATTGAGTCTGGTCCTGTGGACATAGCCCTCTATAACCGCTGATTAAGGCTGGTCCTGTGGACAAAGGCCATTATGACCACTCCCTGAGGCTTGGCCTGTGGATGGAGTCCTCTATGACCTCTGACTGGGGCAAGGACTGTGGATGGAGACCTCCATGACCTCTATCTGAAGCTGGGCCTATGAATGGAGCCCCTTATGACCTCTGCCTGAGGCCTGGCCTGTGGACAGAGCCCTCTATGACCTGTGACTAAGGCTTGGCCTGTGGATGGAGCCCTCCATGACATCTGATTGAGGCTGCGAATATGGACAGAGCCCTCTATGACCTCTGATTTAGGCTGGGCCTGTGGACAGAGCCCATTATGACCTCTGCCTGAAACCGGGCCTGTGGTCGGAGCCCTCCATAACCTCTACCTGAGGCCTGGCCTGCGGAATGAGCCCTTTATGACCTCAGATTGAGGCTGGACCTATTGATGGAGCCTTCTATGACCTATGACAGAGGCTGGGCCGGAGGAAGGAGCTCTCCATGACCTCTTTCTGAGGCTGGGCCTGTGTATGGAGCCCTCTAGGACCTCTGACTGAGGCCCGGCCTGTGGATGGAGCCCTCCACGACCTCTATCTGAGGTTGAGCCTGTGGATGGAGCCCCTATTGACCTCTGACTGAGGCTCTTACTGTGTATGGAGCCCTCTATGACCCCTGACTGAGCCTGGGCCTGTGGACGGAGCTCTCCATGACCTCTCTCTGAGGATGGGCCTATGGACAGAGCCCTCCATGACCGCTATCTGAAGATGGGCCTGTGGTTGGAGCCCTCTATGACCTCTGACTATGGCTGGGGCTGTGGACAGAGCCCTCTATGACCACTGCCTGAGGATGGGACTGTGAATTGAGCCCTCCAGGACATCTGATTGAAGCTGGGCCTTTGGACGGAGCCCTCACTGATCGCTGACTGAAGCTGGGTATGTGGAGGGAGCGCTCAATGACCTCTGACTGAGGCTGGTCCTGTGGATGGGGCCCTCCATGACCGCTGACTGAAGCTGGGCCCTTGGATGGAGCTCTTTATGTCCTCTGACTGAGGCTGGTCCTGTGGTTGGAACCCTCCATGACTTCTGACTGAATCTGGGCCAAGGACGGAGCCATCTATGATGTCTGACTGAGGCTGGGCTCTTGGATGGAGCCCTCTATGATCACTGACTGAAGCTGGGCCAATGGATGGAGCCCTCCATGTCCTCTAACTGTGGCTGGGCCTGTGGATGGAGCCCTCTATGACCTCTGACTGAGGCAGGGCCTGTGGATGAAACCCTCCATGACCTCGACTGCAGCTGGGCCTGTGGACGGAGCATTCTATGACCTCTGACTGGGGCTGGGCTGGTCAATGGAGCCCTCTTTGACCTTGATTGAGGCTGGGCCTGTTGACGGAGCCATCCATGGCCACAGCCTGAAGCTGGGCTTGTGCACGGAGCCCTTCATGATCTGTGCCTCAGACCGGGCCTGTGGATGGATCCCACCATTACCACTGACTGAGGGTGGTCCTGTGTATGGAGCTCTCTATAACCTCTGATTGAGGTTGGTCTTGTGGACATAGCCCTCTATATCCTCTGATTGAAGCTGGTCCTGAGGAGAAAGGCCATTATGACCTATGCCTGAGGCTTGGCCTGTGGATGGAGCCCTCTATGACCACTGACTGAGGCCAGGACAGTGGGTGGAACCCTCCATGACCTCTATCTGAGGCTGGGCCTGTGGATGGGGCCCCTCATGACCTCTGACTGAGGCTGTACTTGTGGATGGAGCCCTCTATGAACCCTGACGGAGTCTGTACCTGTGGATGGAGCCCTCTATGACCTCTGACTGAGGCTGGCCTGTGGTTGGGGTCCTCCATGACCTCTGACTGAGGCTAGGACTATGTACTGAGTCCTCCATGACCTCTCCCTGAGGCTGGGCCTGTGGATGGAGCCCTCCATAACCTCTGCCTGAGTATAGTCCTGCAGATGGAGCCCTCTGTGAATTCAGACTGAGGCTGGACCTATTGATGGAGCCCTCTATGACCTATGACGGAGGCTGGGCCGGAGGACAGAGCTCTCCATGATCTCTGTCTGAGGTGGGCCTGTGTATGGAGACCTCCATGTCCTGTGACTGAGGCTGGGCTTGTGGATGGAGCCCTCCATGACCTCTTACTTAGGCTGGGCCTGTGGATACAGCCCTCTATGACCTGTGACTGAGGCCGGGCAAGTGGTTGGAGCCCTCCATGACCGCTATCTGAGGCTGATCCTGTGGATGGAGCCCCTATTGACCTCTGACTGAGGCTCTTCCTGTCTGTGGAGCCCTCTGTGACCTCTGACTGAGCCTGTGCCTGTGGACGGAGATCTCCATGACCTCTATCAGAGGATGGGCCTGTGGACGAAGCCCTCCATGACCTCTTTCTGAGGCCTGGCCTGTGGTTGGAGCCCTCTATGACCTCTGACTATGGCTGGGGCTGTGGACAGAGACCTGTATGACCGCTGCCTGAGGCAGGGAATATGGATGGAGCCCTCCATGACCTCGGATTCAGACTGGGCCTGTGGACGGAGCCCTCTATGCCTTTTTCCTGAGACTGGGCCTGTGGATGAAGCCCTCCATGACCTCTTACTAAGGCTGTGGCTGTGTATAGAGCCCTCTATGACCTCTGCCTGAGGTTGGGCCTGTGGATGGAGCCCTCTATGACCTCTGACTGAGGCCTTGCCTTTGGATTGAGCCCTCTATGACCTGTCTCTGAGGCCGGGCCTGTGGATGGATCCCTCCATGACCTCTTACATAGGCTGGGCCTGTGGTCGGAGCCCTCCATGACCTCTGACTGAGGCCTGGCCTTTGGATGGAGCCTTCTATGACCTCTGACTGAGGCTGGGCCAGTGGTTGGAGCCCTCCTTGACCTTTGTCTGAGGGTGGGCCTGAGGGTGGAGCCCCTATTGACCTCTGACTGTGGCATTACCTGTTGATTGAGCCCTCTATGAGAGGGTCATGGATGGTTCCACCCACGGTCCTGGCCTCAGTCAGTGGCCATAGAGGGCTCCATCTACAGGCTAAGCCTCAGGCACAGGTCATAATGGCCTTTCTCCTCAGGACCAGCTTCAATCACAGGTTATAGTGGGCTATGTCCAGAAGACCAACCTCAATCAGAGGTTATAGAGGGCTCCATACACAGGACCACCCTCAGTCAGTGGTAATGGAGGGATCCATCCACAGGCCCGGCCTGAGGCACAGATCATGGAGGGCTCCATCCACATCTGACTTAGACTGGGACTGTGGATGCAGCCCTCCATAACCTCTAGCTGAGGTTGGGCCTGTGGACAGAGCCCTCCATGACCTCTGCCTGAGGCTGGGCCTGTGGACGGAACCCCCCATGACCTCTACCTGAGGCCTGGCCTGTGGTTGGAGCCCTCTATGACATCTGACTGAGGCTGGGCCTGTAGACAGTGCCCGCTATGACCTCTGACTGAGGCTGGATCTGTGTACTGAGCCCACCATGACCTCTGCCTGAGGCCGGGCCTGTAGATGGAGCCCTCCATAACCTCTGCCTGAGTATAGTCCTGCGGATGGAGACCTATATGACCTCTTACTGAGGCTGGACCTGTGGACGGAGCCCTCTATGACTTTTGCCTAAGACTGGGACTGTGGATGGAGCACTCCATGTCCTCTGACTGAGGCTGGGCCTTTGGATAGAGCCCTCCATGTCCTCTGACTGAGGCTGTGCCTGTGGATGGAGCCCTCCATGACCTCTTACTGAGGCTGGGGCTGTGGATTGAGCCCTCTATGACCTCTGCCTGAGGCCGGGCCAGTGTTTCGAGCCCTCCATGACCTCTATCTGAGGCTGAGCCTGTGGATGGAGCCCCTATTGACCTCTGACTGAGGATGTACCGGTCGATTTATCCGTCTGTAACCTCTGACTGAGGCTGGGCCTGTGGTTGGAGCCCTCCATGACCTCTGACTGAGGCTGGGCCTGTGGATGGAGCCCTTCATGACATCTGGTTGAGGCTGGGCCTGTGGATGGGAGCCTCCATGACCTCTGCCTTCACACAGGCCTGTGGATGGGGCCCTCTGTGGCCTCTGCTTGATGCCGGGTCTGTGGATGGAGCCTTCCATGACCTCTTACTGAGGCTGGCCCAGTTGTTGGA
Organism: Cnephaeus nilssonii; assembly: GCF_951640355.1. Classification (NCBI taxonomy): domain Eukaryota; kingdom Metazoa; phylum Chordata; class Mammalia; order Chiroptera; family Vespertilionidae; genus Cnephaeus; species Cnephaeus nilssonii. Next base: position 2,752,490 of record NC_137095.1, on the reverse strand, counting down.
GCCCTCCATGACCTCTGACTGATGGTGGGCCAGTGGATTGAACCCTCCATGACCTCTGATTGTGGCTGGGCCTGTGGATGGAGCCCTCTAGGTCCTCTGATTGAGGCTGGGCCTATGGACAGAGCCCTCAATGAACTGTGATTGAGGCTGGGCCTGCAGACAGAGCCCTCTATAACCTGTGGTAGAGGCTGGGCCTGTGGAGGGAGCCTTATATGACCTCTGATTGAGGCCAGGCCTGTGGATGGAGCCCTCCATGATCTCTGTCTGAAGCCTGGCCTGTGGTTGGAGTTCTCCATTACCTCTGCCTGAAGGCGGGCCTTGACCTGTGACTGAGGCTAGGCCTATGGATGAAGACCTCTATGACGTCTGCCTGAGGCCAGCACAGTGGATGGAGCCAACCATGACCTCTGACTGAGGATGGGCCTGTTGATGTATGACCTATGCCTGAGGCCAGGCCTCTATGTATGACATATGCCTGAGGACAGGCCTGTGGACGGAGTCCTCCATGACCTCTGCGTGAGGCTGGGCTTGTGGATGAGCCCTCTATGATCACTGCCTAAAGCCAGGCCTGTGGATGGAGCCCTCCAGGACCTCTGCCTGAAGCCAGGCCTGTGGATGGAGCCCTCTGTGACATCTGCCTTAGGGCAGGCCAGTGGATGGAGCCCGCTTTGACCTCTAATTGAGGCTCGGCCTGTGGACATAGCCCTCTATGAACTGTGATTGAGGCTGGGCCTGTGGACAGAGCCCTCTATGACCTCTGACTTAGGCTGTGCCTGTGCAGGGAGCACTCTATGACCTCTGATTGAGGCTGGGTCTGTAGAAAGAGCACTCTATGACCTATCATTGAGGCTGGTCGTGTGAACGGAGCCCTCTATGACCTCTGATTGAGGCCGGGCCTGTGGATGGAGAACTCCATGACCTCTGACTCAGGCTGGGCCTGTGGATGGAGCCCGCTATGATTTCTGACTGAGGCCTGGCCTGTAGATGGAGCCCTCCATGACCTCTGACTGAGGCTAGGCCTGTGGTTGGAGCCTTCTATGACCTCTGACTGAGGATGGAGCCCAACATGACCGTGCCTAGGCCTGGGCCTGTGGTTGGAGCTCTCCATGACCAATGCCTGAAGACGGGATTGTGGATGGAGCCAATCATGACCTCTGACTGAGGATGGGCCTGTTGATGTATGACCTATGCCTGAGGCCGGGCCTGTGGACGGAGCCCTCCATGACCTCTGCGTGAGGCTGGGCCTGTGGATGAGCCCTCTATGATCACTGCCTGAAGCCAGGCCTGTGGATGGAGCCCTCCAGGACCTTTGCCTGAAGCCAGGTCTGTGTATGGAGCCCTCCATGACATCTGCCTTAGGGCAGGCCAGTGGATGGAGCCGCTTTGATCTCTGATTGAGGCTCGGCCTGTGGACATAGCCCTCTATGACCTGTGATTGAGGCTGGGCCTGTGGACAGAGCCCTCCATGACCTCTGACCCAGGCTGGGCCTGTGCATGGAGCCCTCCATGACCTCTGACTGAGGCTGGGCCTGTGGTTGGAACCCTCTATGACCTCTGACAGGATGGGCCTGTGGATGGAGCCCTCTCTGACCTCTGACTGAGGATGGAGCCCAACATGACCGTGCCTGGGCCTGGGCCTGTGGTTGGAGCTCTCCATGACTTCTGACTGAAGCCGGTCCTGTGAACGGAACCCTCCATGACCACTGACTGAGAATGGGCCTGTGGATGGAGCCATCTATGACCTCTGATTGAGGCTGTGCCTGTATACAGAGCCCTCTATGACAACTTACTGATGCTGGGTCTGTGGAAAGAGCCCTCTATAATCTCTTTTTGAGGATGGGCCTGTGTATGGAGCCATCCATGATCTCTGACTGAGCCTGGGCCTGTGGACCAAGCCCTCTATAATCTCTGACTGAGGCTTGGCCTTTGGACGGGGCCCTCTATAACCTTTGACTAAGGCTGGCCCTGTGGATGGAGCCCTCCTTGACTGCGGACTGGGGCTGGGCCTGTGGTTGGAGCTCTCCATGACCACTGCCTGAAGACAGGACTGTGGATGGAGCCCTCCATGACCTCTGCCTGAAGCCAGGCCTGTGAACTGACCCTCAATCACCTCTGACTAAGGCTGGGCGTGTGTACAGAGCCCTCTACGACCACTTTCTAAGGCTGGGGCTGTGGAACGAGCCCTCTATGACCTCTGATTGAGGCTCGGCCTGTGGACGGAGCCCTCTATGACCTCTGATTGAGGATGGGCCTGTGTAAAGAGCCCTATTCGACCACTTACTGAGGGTGGGTCTGTGGTTTGACCCCTCTATGACTTCTGCCTGAGGCCCAGCCTGTGGACGGAGCCGTCCATGACCTCTGAATAAGGATGGGACTGTCGATGCAGCCCTCCATGACCTCTGACTGAGGCTGGGCATGTGGATGGAGCCCTCCATGATCTCTGCCTGTAGCCTGGCCTGTGGTTGAAGCTCTCCATGACCTCTGCCTGAAGCAGGGCCAGTGGATGGAGCCCTCCATGATCTCTGCCTTAAGCCGGGCCTGTGATCTGAGCCCCCCATGACCTCTAACTGAGGCTGGGCCTGTGGACAGAGCCCTCTAAGACCTCTTACTGAGGCTGGGTCTGTGGAAAGAGCCCTCTATGACCTCTGGTTGAGGCTGGGCCTGTGCACGGGGCCCTTTATGACCTCTGATTGAGGCCGGGCCTGTGGATCGAGATCTCCATGACCACTGACTGAGGCTGGGGCTGTGGTTGGAGCCCTCTTTAACTTCTGACTGAGGCTGGGCTTGTGTATTGAGCCCTCCCTGACCTTTGCCTGAGGCCAGGCCTGTCGTTGGAGTGCTCTATGACCTCTGCCTGAGGCTGGGCCTGTGATTGGAGACCTTTATGACCTCTGACTGAGGCCGGGCCTCTGTTTGGAGCCCTACATGACCTCTGCCTGAAGGCATACCTGTGGAAAGAGCCCTCTATAACCTCTGATTGAAGCTGGGCCTGTGGATGGAGCCCGCTATGACCTCTTACTGAGCCCGGGCCTGTGTTTGGAGCCCTACATGACCTCTGCCTGAAGCCATGCCTGTGGATGGAGCACTCTATGAAATCTGCCTGAGGGTGGGCCTGTTGACAGAGCCCTCTATGAGCTCTGATTGAGGCTGGGCCTGTGGACTTAGCCCTCTATGACCTCTGATTGATGCTGGGCCTGTGTACAGAGCCCTCTAAGACCTCTTACAGAGGCTGGGTCTATGGAAAGAGCCTTGTATGTCCTCTGTTTGAGGCTGGGCCTGTGGATGGAGCCCTCCATGACCTCTGACTGAGGCCGGGCCTGTGGTTGGAGCCCTCTTTAACCTCTGACTGATGCTGTGTCTGTGGATGGAGCCCTCTATGACTTCTGACTGTGGCTGGGCCTGTGGATGGAGCCCTCTAGGACCTCTGATTGAGGATGGGACTGTGGACAGAGCCCTCTATGAACTGTGATTGAGGCTGTGCCTGCGGACAGAGCACTCTATGACCTCCTTCTAAGGATGGGTTTGTGGTTGGAGCCATCTTTGACCTCTGACTGAGGCCAGGCCTGTGGTTGGAGCCCTCTCAGGCCTCTGATTGAATATGGGCCTGTGTACAGAGCCCTATACGACCACTTACTGAGGGTGGGTCTGTGGTTTGACCCCTCTATGACTGACTGAGGCTGGGCCTGTGGATGAAGGCGTCTATGATATCTGATTGAGGTTGGGCCTGTGTTTGGAGCCCTCCATGACCTTCCACTGAAGCTGGGCCTGTGGATGGAGGGCTCCATCCACAGGCTCGGACTCAGGCAGAGATCATAGTGGACTCTACTCTCCGCACACTGCCGGGAGCCCGGGAGGCACTGACTCTGCTCTCAGCACCCTGCCGGGAGTCGGAGAGGCACTGAATCTGCGATAAGCACTCAGCCGGTAGCCCGGGAGGCACTGTGCTCTGTTCTCAGCTCCCACCCGGAGCCCGGGAGGCACTGACTCTCCTCTCAGCACCCTACCGGGTGCCCGGGAGGCACTGACTCTGCTCTCAGCACACTGCCTGGAGCCCGGGAGACACTGTGATCTGCTCGGACCCTGCCAGGATCCCGGGAGGCAAAGACTCTCCTCTCAGCACCCTGCCAGGGGCCCTGGAGGCACTGACTTTGATCTCAGCACCCAACCGGGAGTCCGGAAGTCACTGACTCTGCTCTCAGCACCCTGCTGAGAGCCCGGGAGTCACCGTGCTCTGCTCTCAGCAACCAACCGGGAGCCCAGGAAGCACTGACTCTGCTCTCGGGAGACTGCCAGCAGCCCGGGATGTACTGTGCTCTGCTCTCAGCACCCATCCAGGTGCGCCTGAGGCAGTGACTATGTTCTCAGCACGCTGTCTAGAGCTCAGGATGTACTGTGCTCTGCTCTCAGAACTCTACTGGGAGCCCGGGAGGCACTGACTCTGCTCTCAGCACCCAATAGGGAGCCTGAAAGTTACTGACTCTGCTCTCAGGTCCCTGCCAAGAGCTCAGAATGCACCATGCTCTGCCCTCAGCACCCTGCCGGGAGACCAGGAGGTACCGTGTTCTGCTCTCAGCACCCAACCGGGAGTCCGGGAGACACCGTGATCTGCTCTCAGCACCCTGCCGGGAGCCCGGGAGACACCGTGATCTGCTCTCAGCACCCAACCAGGAGCCCGGAAGTCACTGACTCTGGTCTCACACCCTGCCAAATGCTCAGGGTGCACCATGCTCTGCCATCAGCACCCTGCCGGTAGCCCCGGAGGTATTGACTCTGCTCTCAGCACACAACCGGGAGCCCGGGAGGCACTGACTCCTGCCATTGGCCCGGGAGGCAACGTGCTCTGCTTTCAGCACCCTGCTGGGAGCCCAGAAAGCACTGGCTCTGCTCTCAGCACCCAACCGGGAGCCCGGGAGGCACTGAGCTGTGCACTCAGCACCCAACCGGGAGCCCGGGAGGCACTGACTCTGCTCTGAGCACCGGGCCCCCCGAGGTCCGCAGGAGCCCATCCTGGCTCCCAGAGCCCGTGTGGACGGGGAGCGGCACAGAACGCGGCTTCTGCCCTTTACACCACTTTGAGGCGCTCTTCGTTCCATTTCTGGGCCACAGACATCCCAATTTTGTTTCTAACCTGGCTATACCCTGAGTTTCCTTTAAAGTATTTTTTACTCCCATGAAGCATTTGACGCAGAAGAGCGGTGCCGGTGCATAAGCTTACACCAGCATGACCGTCTCCCCAGCTGAAAGCCCGTCCTCCCAGCGGACTGACAGCTCTCCTGACTCCACCGTCCCTCTCAGCACCATCTCCGCCTCTGAAGGCTCCTTCTCCTCTGCCAGAGGCGGCTCAGGAAGCTTTCTTGGAGGACCAGATAGTGAAGACTCTTAAGTTTTCAGGCTAAGAGGCAAAATCCAGGCTCTGATGTACACCCCAGCCATCCATCAACGTGAAGGCCGTTCTGTTTGCAGACCATTAAAGCACGGCAGCGGGCCAGCCTTGTCCAGGCTGTAGTGTGTCAGTCTCTGCAGTAAATACTGCTTCTCCTCGGGGTCCCCCCTCAGGTCTCTCCTCTCCTCCTCCACAGACTGCTATCCATTTCTGCCGTTGTCCTGGCTGAGCTGAGCTGAAGAGCCAATCTGGTATCTCAGCCCAGGTGTCTGCGCCCCATGTCTTCCCAGCTAACGTTCCACTGAGAGCTCGTGCCCCATTTGGAGGGCCCACAAGCCTAACAATGGAACCTGTTATTTTTCTCTTTTATAAACCTGATCCGAAAGTCACCACCATGCCCTCCATTTCCAGCCTGTTTTCCTCACTGGGCCGGAAAACACTCCCTACCACCAGGTGTCTTGCTCGGACGGAAACACGGCTTTGCAGTGACGGCCCTGAGAGTGTGTGAGGACGTCCCCCGCTCGACAGCCACTCCAGGGACACGTACAGGCCAGCACGAGGCCAGCACGAGGCCAAGGCCGGGACGACGGTCCGTCCGCTCGGCCAGGGCACTGCAGTGCCGAATGGCACGCACTCTGGCACCCAGAGCTTCCAAAGCCTGCCCGCCGGTGGCTGCTGCGGAAGGAGCCTTGGCCAAGGGCTCAGCTCTCTCACTGGGAAATGGGCTGAGAAGAGGAACAGGCTCCGGAAGGGTTAGCGGTGTGGCTCCACATGAGGAACTCAGGACGGTGACTGGCACAGGATGAGGGTCATGACGACCATCCGCCTGCACTGCTTTCCCGTGTTCCCAGTCTCCTGGCTCTGGGCAGTGGCGGCCGTCGGCACACAGAGCGCTGCTGGCCTGTCTGTCACCTTTAGTGACGGCACTGAACCGCGGACGCTGTCCTCGCTCTGCTCCCCAGCAGATGCCCGCTCTTCGCCCCGGGCCGGCAGGGAAACCCCGGCATCACATCACCCCGGAGCCACAGCACCCACTCTTCTTCAGAGCAAGTGGAACCCCGCTCTCCCACCTGCCACCCTCCAGGCACCGTGGGTCTCCTTGTCCTCATTCCGCCTCCTCCTGACCCTCGAGCTTTGCTCTACCTTCTGTAAAAAGATGGACTCCCAGGGCAGACAGAGGGAAAGGTGCTTTGGAAACCACGGAGCAGTCTGCAAATACCAGCATTAGTGCTGTTACTATCAGGGGTGGAGAAACAGAGCGTCTGTTCTAAGATCCCACCAACTTCCACGATCCTGCTTGCTGAAAACTTCCCACTGCAGTCTGCTGGTCTACAATTGTGATTTGCGGCAAACAGAAGAGAACAAAACGTTTAAGTTCTCTTTGAAGGCTGTATTTCTTCAAATACCACACGGCCAGGCTCTCTAGTCAATGACCAAGACCTTGACTGTTCCAGCAGGAGGGGCTGCTAGGGTGGCTCAGACCACCAATCAGGTTCAATCAGCCTCCAAAGAGTCCCACCCACTTACCTCCCAGACCCCAGACTGGGGAGCAGGAAGAGCCTCAGGACCGTGCTTCCTGGAGAAGGAAGGGGAGGGCACGGAGGGACGAGCACCCCGGGAAGAAGCTGAGGCGTCTCCTTCCCACGCTGCTCTCCATGTCAGAGAGACAATGACACTGCTGATGAGGTGAACACATGACAAGTCATCAAGCCGTTCCGGTGATTTCCCCATCACTGACTTTCCTTTGCTTTATTTTTCCTTTAACTGTGCAGGTGGACGCTGACTTTTCGTTCATCGATTTATCTATCACTTGAGGGCCCACCCCCCTCACCGTGCTCTCTAAGGCCCCAAGGACGGCACTGATGCTGGGTTTTCTAAAGGAAACGCCTGGTGAGGCAAACAGCAGGCACCGATAAGCAGAGGACATGGGGCCACGACAGGAGCCAGCTCACAGTTAGCGCAGAAAGGACAGCGGCACAGGCGGGACGGGGACCCATCCTCACCAACAGTGAGAGAGTGCGCCCCGGGAGGCGAGAGGCCACGAACTGGGGGTCTCCAGCAGGAAGGTCGTGTCCTACATTAAATGACTCAACGTTTATGTAGCACCTGCCCAGGTGTGCACACATCTTAAGCAATACTACATTCACTTATACACTCCCCCTCCTGCCCAATAAGAGACTGTGGGAAGCCCCGGAATTGAGAGGCAGCTTTACTTGGCAGTAAGAGCTGACATGACCACGGTGCGAGCACAGGGCACCCCTGCTTTCTAAGAACCCCCCTCTCTCCTGACAGAGACTGTCACCAGGAAACGGTCTACCCATGAGCTCCCCTCTCACTTTGGAAGAGCAATGGTATCACTTCCAGTGCTGGGACGGCGTCTTCTCGACCTCACCGTCATCTATAAAACACCTTTTGTGAAAATGTAACTGAGAGCAACACATGGCGACCAGTACAGAAGTCCCGTGCTGGTCCTGTCCTCGTGCTGCAAGTGGGCGCCCCAGGGAGCGGCATGACCCCGCAGATTAAAACAGAAACGCTGAGCTCGCCTCCGCTCCGCTGAGGCCAACGTTCCTGACAGTCTCTGCAGCGTGATAAATACCGTCTGTCCACAGTTCCCCTGTGTTTGAAAGTTACGACAAACATTTTGCTGAAATGTAAACAACTGACATCATGACTGGTGAGGCAGTGGGCTGCAAATTTATCTAAAATCAAGAAAACAAAGATCTTGTTTGACACCAGATAAACCATTAGTGGTCACCAAGGGAGCAGCTTTGGGAGGTCATAGTGTTGTTTGTCATCAGTCTTCACAGCACATGCACCAAAGATACTGTGGCAGCTTAGTCGAGGCAAAAATAAGTAAAATGAGAGACAAAAGCATTAGAAACCTGTAGAAAAAAGGGCAAAATTTTCTCTTTAAAGGACAATTTCTAATTGGAACAGAATTTAAAAATATGTTAACCTTCTGTGTGTTGTTTTTTTTCCAATTATTTTAAGTGGCAAAGTTTGGAATAAAACCTCTAACTCCAATCCCATTCCTTCATGTCCTCAATTCCATGGGACATGACTGTCATGGCCTCTGCACAGCTTTCCTGAAAAGGTGCACAGTCGTTTATTCCGGTCCAGTCCGGGTCTTTGGAAGACGTGAAGTTATCTTTTGATTAAGAAGGCACTGCAGAACAAATTCTATTGCTTTATAATGATAAGTTATACAATTAAATTACTTTATATTTATAAATTATTATGTTAGAATTTTGCTGGCTGAATTTTTATGACAGTCTATGAATGTTTACAGTTCCTACATTTGTATTCCTGGGCCTCACATACTGAGAGCTTAACGATGACTTGTAACATGAAGGACAGATAAATTCATTTTTTAATTTCTACATATGTAAATAAGTGATTACAAAATGGAAGGGAGGTCATTTTGAGACATGGTAACAAATATATTAAATCAGAGGACCTGATTTCTTACAGTCCATAATAAATATCAATTACATTATTTTGTACATTTTATATGAGGCAATGCATACTAACTACACTATATGAGAAATTAAAGTCTTAATTTTTTCCACTGCATTTACTATGACCTTCTTTGTCATTCTGCCAACATTCTGAATATGTAAAATACATCGCACAGACCTTTTATGAAGATTGGAGAAGGGAGAGAGTTCTACTATTCCAACGAAAACAAAAGAATCTGTTTTATTTTGAACACTGTCAGCTAAAATAAAAACTGACCTAACTTCAGTCATATTGTATCATTACATTTTAATTCAAAACCACTAGATTCACTCTGAAACATGCAATTATAAAATCAAAGACAACAGCATGAATTTGTACACCTGGCTTAGTTCCTGCCACTGGTAGCTCCGTGCGGTTTCTCAGAGAGATGCCGAGCCCTGTACAGTTTCTTTCAAACTCCCAGCCGGTCCCCGCACAGCCCCCACCAGGAAGGAGAAAGCTCAGCAAGTCCAGTCAGTCCCGCCTCCGGCTGCCTTCTTCCTGGGCCCACGGTGCACTGCTGCCGTGGAGCTGCAGCTCACGTGTCCGCGTGCCTCTGCCTCTGCCTCTGCCTCCCGTCAGGAGGCTCAGCTCCATCTCTACACCTGGGACCCCAGACAAACTCACCCTGAGACCCAATTATTCTAACTTTTCTCACCAACTCTGTCCTGGCCCAATAGTCTGAACCACACATCATGGGTGACTTCGGCTTAAGTCACCAGTGTGCAGGGGAACACTTCTAGCTACCATCTGACGAAAGGAGTCCACACCCTTCGTAAATCATCTATTGACATCATCTAGTAATCTATATGGGCAAAGAAATCTTCATAATACAGTCTATGAAGTTGTGCATGATGGCCTATTTCTCATTCTCAAAGAAAGTAGAATAGTGTATCTTAGACCTTTTTATAAAAAACCTTTCCCCTCCCCACCCCCTTCCTAAAAAACCTTTTATACATACAAACACCATTAGCTTTCTCTTTATCCTTTTCCTGGTTGACTGAACAATCTCATCCATTCCTTAGTTTTGTGGTTTCTTCAGTAAGTCTTTACTGAGTACCTAGTAACATGTCAGACTCTGGGCTTACTGCTAGGGACACAGACACAAAGGGATCCTCAAAGACTCCACAATCCAATGAGAAGACAAACTAGCAAATGAACTGTCAGGCAGAGCAATGACTCTCAACCCTGCTCAAAATTACTGGTGGAGGGCTTTAGTTAGGCAGTCTGTGGAGGTCCCAAAGCATCTTTTTAATTTTTATATTAAAAAAAACACACACGTAAAACACAACAAAAAAGGAGACAGAATCACGGTCATCCGCATTTACTTTTTAAAAACCGTAAGTAATTCCGAGGCACGGGGGTGGAAGCATACAATGTACTAACCCGGTGGTCGGCAAACTCATGAGTCAACAGAGCCAAATATCAACAGTACAACGATTGAAACTTCTTTTGAGAGCCAAATTTTTTAAACTTAAACTTCTTCTAACACCACTTCTTCAAAATAGACTCGCCCAGGCCGTGGTATTTTGTGGAAGAGCCACACTCAAGGGGCCAAAGAGCCGCATGTGGCTCGCGAGCCGCAGCTTGCCGACCACGGAACTAACCAACAGCAGATGCGTGAGAGGGAACCAGAGTGGGTGCAGAGGACGGGCGGCCGTCTGAGGAGATGGGACAAGGGAGTGAGAAGCCTTCCAGAGGACAGGACTCACACGGGGCCTTTAATACTGGAACTCCTAATCCAGTGATGGCGAACCTATGACACGCGTGTCAGCACTGACACGCGTAGCCATTTCTGATGGATGAAACATTTGCTGCTCCTGAGGATGAAACATTTGTGACTAGTTGCAAATGTTTCATCCTCCCCTATTAGACACTCTGTGCTGGAGGTCTCTAGGCCAAAACAACAGAAGTCCGGCACAGAGCGTCTAGTTCTGGGACTTCCGGTTAAGCCGGGATCTTTGCCCTCACTTCCTCCGGCAGAGCAGGGAGCAGCGGAACGCAGCGGGGGACGCATCTCTGGGGGCCCTGCCATTACCAGTAACCAAATAACAGTTAACCACAGCTACCATTATCTACTGTTCTGGGGTGTCATGGATTTCTAATCCATCATTACTGAGATAAGTGAGGGGGAGGCTGGGAGAGGCGAGGGTTTGTGGTGTGCTATGGGTGCCGTTTCCCGCCATTAGAAATAGCGGAAGCCATTTTAATTCACATAAGGAACACCATCTTACTCCATAGTGCAGACTCCATTTCACCACTATTACTGCTGTGCATCCTTATTAACCCCTATTTCTGCTTATTAACCCTGCCCTTTCCTAAAAGACAGTTATATGCACCATTTTGTGGTTAGTTAGGCTAGTTAACCCCTAATTGCCTGCAGGCCTAACAAGCTATCTATAATTCTATCTTCTGTCACTGCCCCCCTGATGGAGAACCCAAAAAATAAAAAAACTAAGGTTAAGAAAAGGAAGTGGTAGTAGCAGTGGCCGACCCTTTCAAGAGACATGGACCGAGATGTATGGCTTTAGAGAAAAAAATGGCAGATCATTTTGCGTTCTATGTACTGAAACGGTAGTAAGCAGAACGTGGAATATAAATAGACATTTTGAAACTAATCATTCCCAGCTCTTGGAAATAAGTGAGGATGAAAGGAAGGAATACATTTCCAGGCAGCTACACCTTTATAAGAGCCAATCTAATTCCATCCTTAAATTTATGAAAGGATGTACAAATTTAACATCTGCAAGTTTGAGCATTGCTCACTCTATAGCTCAGCATGGAAAAGCACTCAGTGAGGGAGAATTTATTAAAGAAACTCTCCTAAGATGTGCACCAGTTTTATTTCATGATATGCAGAATAAAGATGCAATTATTAAGAGAATATCTGAGTTACCACTCAGTAGAAATATCATAAAAGACCGAATAATGAGACTGAACACAAATGTACAACATCAATTAAAGAGAGACATAAGGAAGTGTAAATATTTTTCGATCTCTCTTGATGAAACTACTGATGTCACATCACATGCTCAGTTGGCCATTATTAGTGGATATTCTGATGGTCTCACAATGAGAGAAGAATTGATAAAGTTAGTAACAGTGTCAACAAGTAAATCAGGAAGCGAAATATGTAAGGTTGTTATACAAACATTTCGTGACCTAAGCATTGATATCTCTAAAGTTGTGTCAGTGACGACAGATGGGGCACCAAATATGGTGGGGGGAAAAGTCGGATTTGTCAAATTGTTTACAGAAGCTATTGGACATCCAATTGTGCCTTTTCATTGTATTATCCATCAGGAGGCTTTATGTGCCAAGGCAGGATTCACCAGTTGTTACAAAAATAGTTAATTTAATAGCTGCTCGCCCCCTTCACAAGCGAGAATTTTCGGCACTTTTACTGGAGGTTGATTCCACCTACAGTGGACTGCTGATGTACAATACTGTAAGATGGCTGAGCCGAGGCAAAGTTCTTGAGCGCTTTGTGGAGTGATTTGAAGAAATTAAGGTATTTCTTGACGATAAGGTTCTGGGAAACTTTCCTCAGCTTAATGATGATAAGTGGGTCAACACTGTGATGTTTTTTACAGATCTCTCTGTTCATATTAATGAACTGAACTTAAAGTTACAAGGTTTTGGCAAAAGTATTGACGTTATGTTTGGATACATAAAAGCTTTTGAAAGTAAAAATTTTCAAGCAAGATGTAGAAACTAAAACTTATAAGTATTTTCCTCGAGTAACAAAGTATTTTGAGAAGGCCAGTGCAGCTACACAAAATGAAATGGAACTCTTGCATATGAAGTACCAGCATGTTTTAGACTCATTACTTGACCAGTTTAGTGATAGATTTAGTCAATTTAGAAGTCTAGAACAGACCATGAAAATAATTAAGTATCCTGATGTAGTAGTCTACAGTAGTTTGGAATTAAATGGTTTTCAATGGATGCAAATTGATGATTTGGAGATGCAACTTGCAGAATTTCAAGACAGTATCTGGGCTCAGGTGTTTGTCGACTTGAGGTCAAAGCTTGAGAATCTGGAAAGGTGCCGCTTGGAAAATCAAGAGGAGTGCTACTACGAACAGGAAATTTGGAGTGCCTGGAACTGACTACCAGACACTTTTAGCACCCTGAAAAATATAGCAATGGCTTTACTCACAATTTTTCCCTTTTGTGAGGGCTTATTCTCAGCGTTAAATAATATCAAAATCAACAAAAGAAACAGATTGACAGATGAAGTTAGTAGTGCTTGCTTGTGCCTGAAGTGTACAAAATACCAACCTTTAATTGAAGATTTAGCCAATGAAATTCAGCAACAAAAAAGTCACTAATAGTCAGGTTAGTTAAAGAATTCCCCCTCCCCCTCACTTATCTTAGTTCATGGCACCCCACACAAGCTAGATAATATCAAGACCAACAAAAGAAACCGACTGACAGATGAACAAAGAAGTCACTAAGCAGGTAAGTTAAATATTTAGTTTTTGGTTTATTAAATACAATTATATATAACAATTATACATTTATGTCATTTAAACTATAAATATCGCGAAATAATGTTTTTTCCTCAAAGTGACACACTACCCGAGATATGCTCAGTTTTTTGGCGAAGTTTGACACACCAAACTCAAAAGGTTGCCCATCACTGATATATACACTGAGTGGCCAGGAAATTATGATCTCTGAATGCATAATAATCTGGCCACTCAGTATATATCCTATATAATAAAAGGTTAATATGCAAATTGTCTCCTCGACCAGGAGTTCAACCAGCAGGCATGCTGGCCAACTGCCCATGTCCCCTCCCCCTGGTCAGGCTGCCCAGACCCCACCCATGGACAAATTCATGCACCAGGGGTCTTACATATACGCACAGAGTGGCCAGGTTATTATGCATTCAGAGATCATAATAATCTATCCACTGTGTGTGAGAGTGTGTATGTGTGTGTGTGTGTGTGTGTGTGTGTGTGTGTGTGTGTATACTAGAGGCCCAGTGCATGATTGAATCATGCACGTGTAGGGTCCCCTACACGCTTTCGCTTTCGATCACGGGGGGCTGGGTGCCTGTCCGCTGGTGCACCAGGCGCCGGAGGCTTCTGAAAGGCCTGGTGCCTGAGTGGACAGGCATCCAGCTCCTACTCTTTTGCTTTCGATCGCTGGTGCACCAGGCCTTTCAGAAGCCTCAGGCGTGGCGGAGGCTTCTGAAAGGCCTGCAGCCTGAGCGGACAGGCACCCAGCTCCCACGCTTTCGCTTTCGATCGTTGGTGCAGCAGGCCTTTCAGAAGCCTCTCTTCTGAAAGGCCTGCTGCCTGAGTGGACAGGCACCCAGCTCCCACGCTTTTGCTTTTGATCGCGGGGAGCTGGGTGCCTGTCCGCTGGTGCAGCAGGCCTTTCAGAAGCCTCCGGCGCCGCGGAGTCTTCTGAAAGGCCTGCTGCCTGAGTGGACAGGCACCCAGCTCCCATGCTTTCCTTTCGATCGCTGGTGCACCAGGCCTTTCCGAAGCCTCTGGCGTGGCGGAGGCTTCTGAAAGGCCTGCTGCCTGAGTGGACAGGCACCCAGCTCCCATGCTTTCCTTTCGATCGCTGGTGCACCAGGCCTTTCAGAAGCCTCTGGCGTGGCGGAGACTTCTGAAAGGCCTGCTGCCTGAGTGGACAGGCACCCAGCTCCCATGCTTTCCTTTCGATCGCTGGTGCACCAGGCCTTTCAGAAGCCTCCGGCGCTGCGGAGTCTTCTGAAAGGCTTGGTGCCTGAGTGGACAGGCACCCAGCTCCCACGCTTTTGTTTTCAATCGCTGGTGTACCAGGCCTTTCAGAAGCCTCCAGTGGCGGAGGCTTCTGAAAGGCCTGCTGCCTGAGTGGACAGGCACCCAGCTCCCATGCTTTCCTTTCGATCGCTGGTGCACCAGGCCTTTCAGAAGCCTCTGGCGTGGCGGAGGCTTCTGAAAGGCCTGCTGCCTGAGTGGACAGGCACCCAGCCCCCACGCTTTTGCTTTTGATTGCGGGGAGCTGGGTGCCTGTCCGCTGGTGCACTAGGCCTTTCAGAAGCCTCAGGCGCCGCAGAGGCTTCTGAAAGGCCTGCTGCCTGAGTGGACAGGCACCAAGCTCCCACGCTTTTGCTTTTGATCGCGGGGAGCTGGGTGCCTGTCCGCTGGTGCAGCAGGCCTTTCAGAAGCCTCTGGCGTGGCGGAGGCTTCTGAAAGGCCTGCTGCCTGAGTGGACAGGCACCCAGCTCCCACGCTTTTGCTTTTGATCGCGGGGAGATGGGTGCCTCTCCACTGGTGCAGCAGGCCTTTCAGAAGCCTCTGGCGTGGCGGAGGCTTCTGAAAGGCCTGCTGCCTGAGTGAACAGGCACCCAGCTCCCACGCTTTTGCTTTTGATCGCGGGGAGATGGGTGCCTGTCCACTGGTGCAGCAGGCCTTTCTGAAGCCTCTGGCGTGGCGGAGGCTTCTGAAAGGCCTGCTGCCTGAGTGGACAGGCACCCAGCTCCCATGCTTTCCTTTCGATCGCTGGTGCACCAGGCCTTTCAGAAGCCTCTGGCGTGGCGGAGGCTTCTGAAAGGCCTGCTGCCTGAGTGGACAGGCACCCAGCTCCCACGCTTTCGCTTTCGATCGCTGGTGTACCAGGCCTTTCAGAAGCCTCCAGCGTGGCGGAGGCTTCTGAAAGGCCTGCTGCCTGAGTGGACAGGCACCCAGCTCCCACACTTTTGCTTTTGATCGCGGGGAGCTGGGTGCCTGTCTGATGGTGCAGCAGGCCTTTCAGAAGCCTCCGGCACCGCGGAGTCTTCTGAAAGGCCTGCAGCCTGAGTGGACATGCACCCAGCTCCCATGCATTCCTTTCGATCGCTGGTGCACCAGGCCTTTCAGAAGCCTCTGGCATGGCGGAGGCTTCTGAAAGGCCTGCTGCCTGAGTGGACAGGCACCCAGCCACCACGCTTTTGCTTTTGATCGCGGGGAGCTGGGTGCCTGTCCGCTGGTGCACCAGGCCTTTATATACATATATATATATATATATATATATATATATATATATATATATATATCCTACCTAATAATAGACAAATATGCAAATTGACCGTACATTCGATTTGCCCATGATTGGGCCGGCGGGACGCTGAGCTGAGTCGCCAGCAGCGGCACGAGCTCAGTGTCTGCGCCACGGCTGTGCTGCGGCACAGAAGGGGCCTCTGGGGCAGCGAGCTATACATATATATATATATATATATATATATATATATATATATATATAGAGAGAGAGAGAGAGAGAGAGAGAGAGATCCATTTTTTGTTCCATTAATTTTATACATTCTAGTAATTGATATATATATAGTAGGACTTCGTGTTACGTCAGAGATCTGTTCCTATAGTGCGACATAATATAATTCTCGCTGTAAGTCAAAACCCACCTACATAAGCACCTACGTCACTCACATGGCATACATACACAGCAGAAATGAAGTGAAACAGTAAAAAAAAAAATTGAAAGAAAAATAACAATTCCTAACCTTTACTTGTGGTAAATAAATAATAAAAAGCATAAAGCACATACGTACATATAAGGGTAAATACTGGATTATCCTTACCTTTACTGCTGTTGTTGGCTTGCACACTGGATGTTGCAAAGTGGGGAAAGATAGGCTTACACTAGGCTGCTGCCGGGAGAAGATTTGAGAGGCAGAACCTGCAGACAATGCATGTGATACTGGGTCAGGTGAGTCCGGAGAGGCAGAACCTGCAGAAGGTGCTGGAGATCCTGGGTCAGGTGAGTCCGGAGAGACAGAACCTGCTGATGGTACTGGAGATCCTGGGTCAGGTGAGTCCGGAGAGGCAGAACCTGCAGAAGGTGCTGGAGATCCTGGGTCAGGTGAGTACGGAGAGGCAGAACCTGCAGAAGGTGCTGGAGATCCTGGGTCAGGTGAGACTGGAGATGTAGAACCTTCAGAAGATGCATGTGAAACTGGATCACGTGAGTCCGGAGAGGCAGAACCTGCAGAAGGTGCTGGAGATCTTGGGTCAGGTGAGTCTGGAGAAGCATATGAGGTAGAGGGTACGGGATCTGTTGCAGGCCTCTCCGCCTTCTTAAAATAACGTTCGAGGCTAGTCTGGAAGGATACCTTCTTCTTGTCCTCCCAAATCTCCTTGTAACACCGCAGGCTATCCATGACCCCTCTGGCAACCTTAGTGTACCTGTCACTGTTGGGGTCCTGAGCATCAAACCTTGCCAAAGCTTCCTCTATCATGGCAAAGGCCTCCGCTAATTCCTTGCTTGTAAAACTCCTGGGCTCTGGGGTTGGTGCGTCTTCCTCTTCAATGAACTGCTGTTTCAGTTGAGTGAGGTCCTCGGCAGATAGCTCCTCTCCATGAGACGCCAGCAGCTCTGTGACATCCTCAGCCTCCACCTCGAAATCAAGCTGCTTACTCAACTCAACAACATTCTTAATGACATTCTCAACTGAATTCTCAAATCCATGGAAATCGTTCACAAACTGGGGACACAATTTTTTCCAAACACCATTCAAGTTTGTCTGCTTAACTTCATCCCAAGAATCAGAAATGTTTTTTACAGCAGCAAGAACATTGTAAGATTTCCAAAAGTCATTGAGAGTCAACTCTTTATCCTTCTCCGTTGCCCTAAAAGCCATAGCAAATGTCCTTCGGAGGTAGTAGGCCTTGAAAGAGGCAATGACACCTTGGCCATAGGCTTTAAAACGGTGGTGGTGCTAGGTGGAAGGTAAACCACCTTGACATTTGGATGAAAATCATTCAAATCAGCAGGGTGACAAGGGGCATTGTCCAGCACTAGCAACACCTTAAAGGGCAGCCCCCTTGAAGCACAGTAGTCCTTGGCTTCTGGCACAAAATGGTTGGTGAACCAGTCCTCAAATACGCTAAGTGTCACCCATGCCTTCTTGTTAGATTTCCAGATGACAGGTTGTAGACCCCTCCAATATGCTCTTGATTGCCCTTGGATTCTCGGCCAGACACACCAAGGGCTACAGCTTGAAGTCACCAGCAGCATTAGCCTCAAGTAGCAAAGTCAATCTTTCCTTGCTGGCTTTATGTCCTGATGCTGTCTTCTCCTCCTTGGCAATGTACGTACGTGTAGGCATATGCTTCCAGAACAAGCCTGTCTCATACACATGAAACACTTGTTTTTCACAGTAACCCCCTTCCCTAATTATCTCAGCCAACGCACTAGGAAAATCACCTGCTGCTTTAGCATCATCACTAGCAGCTTCCCCTGGCAGCTTATGATTATGCAAATTAGCACGAGCCTAAAAACGCAAAAACCAACCTTTGCTAGCCACAAACTCTTCCCTTTCACTCCCTTCCCCCTTTTCTTTTTTCAAGGCCTCAAACAATGTTTTAGCCTTCTCCTGAATCAACATCAGGCTAACTGGGATACGCCCTCGATGTTGCTCATCCAGCCAAAGCACTAATAATCTTTCTATCTCAATAATAAGTCCACTAGCTGCTCTGTAACCACAGTTGATTTCATAGGAGCAGATCCTTTCACATATTCAAGTATACACTTTTGATCGTTGATGATTGTTGAGACAGTTGTAGGACTTTGGCCAAGCAAACGGTCGATGTTCCTAGGTGTTTCGCCCTTTTCCGAGCATCTTATTATGTCTACTTTCACTTCCATTGTCATGGCTTTCCTTCTTTTTGTAGCACTGCCATCAGAAGAATCTGCCTTATGCTTAGGAGCCATATGGAAGGGCAAAAAGTGTTCAAAATAATCATACAAACAAAAGAGAGTGAATGAAGCACAATCCAAAACGGCTTATAAAGGGCGACTGAATGATAGCGTCTTCCTTGTATAGCGCCGCGTGAAGCCTTATTCATCCACTCTGTTGGCCAACTAGTTCCCGGGGGAAATTCGTGCAAACGCCTTACATTGAAATGACAGAACTTTTTTTATATATAAATAAATTGCAGATGGCGACGTAACCAC
This sequence comes from Cnephaeus nilssonii, assembly GCF_951640355.1. NCBI lineage: Eukaryota > Metazoa > Chordata > Mammalia > Chiroptera > Vespertilionidae > Cnephaeus > Cnephaeus nilssonii. The sequence continues at coordinate 2,733,652 of NC_137095.1, read as the reverse complement.
AAAACGACTTATGTCGAGTCCGAAGTAACCTGAGGACTGTCTGGAGAGAGAAAGACAGAGAAATATATATATATATATATATATATATATATATATATATATATAGAGAGAGAGAGAGAGAGAGAGAGAGAGAGAGAGAGAGAGAGGCATTTATTTTTTGTTCCATTAATTTTATATATTGTTTAACTCTTGTAATTGATGTGACCAAGGTTGGAACTTGCAACCTTCCGTTATTGAAATTATTGGCTGACCCACTTAGCTGTTTGGCCTCGGCCACATATATGTGACATTTTAAGTAACAACCCAATAATGTACCTGAGAATAGGTAGATACCAAAACCATCATGATGACTTAGATAGTGGTGGAAGGCTAGAATAGCATTCATGGGATTTCAAAAGTGTCTTTTTTCCAAGGAAATATTTAAAGTAAGCTATATCACTGTCAGACTGTATTATTGCGTCAATTATTTTATAGGCCGAGAATGAAGCTCTGATAAGGTCAGTAGGAACTTGGTATCAGCAATGCAGGCATGCAGGGAAACAACAAAATGTATTTTTTAATGTCCATTTTAAATAAATTCTACTTAAATCAATCTTTAGAAAAGGTTTAATCTTCATGCTTCCCAATAATTTTACTGTTTTTCTCCAATGTGAACTCTCTGGTGGATAAGGAGGTGATTATTGCAGGTAAAAGATTTCCCACATTCACTATACTCATTAGGTTTTGCACCACTTTGAACTCTTTGGTATTGAGTGAAGTTACTGCGTTGCCTAAAGGACTTCCTACAGTCATTACACTCTTAGGGCTTTTCTCCACTGTGAACTCGGTGGTGTTGAATGAGGGTAAACCTGTGTATAAATGACTTCCCACAGTCGTTATGCTCAAGGCTTTTCTCCAGTGTGAACTCTCCTGTGGATAAGGAGGTGATTATTGTGGGTAAAAGCTTTCCCACATTCACTACACTCCTAATGTTTTCACCAGTGTGAACTCTCTGGTGTGGAGTGATGGTACTGCTTTGATTGAAGGACATCGTGCAATCACGACACTCATACAGCCTTTCTCCAGGGTGGACTTTGTTGTGGAATGAGTTTGGACCTCAGGATGATGGACATCCCATGATCACTACACTCCTATGGCTTTTCTACAGTGTAAACACTTCTATGATGAATGAGGTTAAAGATTTCTCTGAAAGATTTCCCTCATTTTTTACACTTCATAAAGGTCAAGCTACTGAAGATCACAAAACAAGGAAGACCTCAAATGAAATGACACACACATGGCAAGCACCACATGGAAGAGAAGCAGGAGTGTCTGCTAACAGTGTTCAGCATGGTTTGTCTGCTGCTGACATGGAAAGCTGTGCTGAAATATGATTATTCTCATTGCAAGTAATCTCTCTCTCTCTTTCTCTCTCTATATATCTATCTCTATCTTATCTCTATCTCTATATCTATATTTATATGTATATATACATGCACAAGGGTAATATGTAAAGTGTCCCCTCGTGAGTTCAACCAGGAGAACAATCACTCACAATGACGTGCGCTGACCACCAGGGGACGGTGCGGAGCATGATAGGTGACCAATGGCAGCAGCAGGGCGCTGAGGCAGCGAGGGTTGGAGGAGATGGGCAGGTGGGGGGAACCATGTCGTGTCAGTAAGCGTGCAGTGAGGGATGGAGGAGGTGGGGAGGCAGGGAATCTGATTGGCCCTGATCGCTGGCCAGGCCTAGGGACCCCATGAACAAATTTCATGCGCCAGGCCTCTAGTATTCAATAAATTAGTAGCTGGTGTTGAAGAACTATTTAAGCTCGTATGTACATCTCATAACACATGTACAGGTCAATGTTAGACAATACTGAAGACGGAGCAATGCAGTGGAACAGGTGATGCAAAAAGGCCACAACGGTGAAGGTAGTCAAAGGCCAGGAGGTCACAACTGAAATGACAAGTCAGCACAGTGTCAAGTATGGTAGAGAAAAGGAAGAAATGTGGTATTGCTCATGGTATTTGCGCCTAAACACCATTGGAAAGGAGCAGGTGCTTGGTATGATCTAAACACCACCCTTATAACATATCTAGCCCACATTTGCAACTCAACAGGGCCAGGCCTCTTCTGAGACCATCCTGCATGTTCACCCTGTAAAAAAAAATAAGGGTTCATCCTGCATATTCCTCTCTACAAGTATGTACAACAGAAATATTCCAAGTATTAATGAAATATGACAGAGATGGGCAGCCAGCACTAGCCTAGAACCATTTGGCTTCCAGTCGTATTTAAGGAAGATAATATTACAAACAGCGGGAAGTGTGATCCTTTAAGAACAGCTCAAGGTTCATGTAAGTAAAGACCATCACCTGGCATAGGCAGTCACTAATAATTACCTTATTTTCCAAATTTATACATTACCATCTCCATAATCCATTTCTCTCTTACCCTTCTCCCTTACCCATGCCGGGGGAGAATTTCAAGCCTGGGGAACACTGAGGTATACTCTCATTCCAAACCATCACTGTGTCACCCCCAACTATAAAAGGCAGGTGGGTACATAAATGTCATCCAAGCCCTGAACATGGCAGGCAGCACCAAAACATCACCCTTTCCAATCATTATCCAAAAATTACCCTTATTTTATCGTCCAGACTCCACCAGAAATGGACTCTCCCTACTTTCACTGTTATGTCAATGTCAAGGTGTTCTGGCCATGAAATCACACTCCCTCTCCAAGTGCTCATCACTCTTTCGACCACACCTCTCTCACACCTGCACTAATACAGTCCCGCCCCCTATAATCATCTCCTCACTCTCTTACTTATTATTCAGCATGTGTGGTCAAGAGAATGCTTGCCAAATTCAAACAGGATCAAGTATTGCCCAGACTCTGACAGTCCACACTCATAGAGGCAGCCTTGAGTCCTGCTCTGAAGGCCTCTCTCTCCATGACTTTTTTTCCCTTAAATCTAACCTATGAAGAACCACAGTCAGATCTCATATACCCAGACCTCCCCTCCCCTGGTGCTGCAGGGTTCAATGGGGTCAGGCTGAAAGAACGCTGTGAGCAGAGAGGAGTCTGGGAGGAGCGGAGGCCCCACCGGCCTGATGGTGCTTAACAAGCCTCAGACACACCCTGCACAGCAAGGACGCTGCCTCCTAGGCCTCCTACTCCCCACCAGTGGGCTGAAGCTGTGAGTCCTGGAAGAAACTGAAGGTCAAAATGCTGCAGGGAGAAGAAAGTCCCGCCCTAACCGGATGCACTGACAGGAAGTGTCCTTTGGCTCCGCCCATGTGGTCGCATTGCTTTCTGGGTAATGTAGTATTCTCAAATGCCAAGAGGGCTAGAGTTCCAGCCAATGACATCTATCTAATAATAGAGTAATATGCAAATCATCACTCCGCTACACTCACAAGCCACGCCCACCAGCCACGCCCCAGCCACACCCACCATTCAATCTGAGTGCCTATGCAATTAAACTGAAAACATGGCGGCAGCCCCGCCCCCCAGCCTCTCCAGGTCTCTGGGAATTGGAGAAGTCAGGCGCCAGTGCCTGAGGCTGGCTGCAGCCACAGAGACCAAGAAGCCGCCTGCCCCATGATCCCAGGCTGCAGCCAGCCTCAGAAGCCTCAGGTCCGCCTGCCCAACGTCCTGGGGAGACGGAGAAACCGGGCCCCAGCGCCTGAGGCTGGCTGCAGCCACGGAGACCAAGAAGCCGCCTGCCCCGTGATCTCAGGCCTCAGCCAGCCTCAGAAGCCTTAGGTCCGCCTGCCTCACATCCACCTGCCCCACGTCCTGGGAAGACGGAGAAACCGGGCCTTGCGCCTGAGGCTGGGTGCGGCCGGGAGACAAGAAGCTGCCGTCCCATGATCCCAGGCTGCAGCCAGCCTCAGAAGCCTCAGGTCTGCCCGCCCCATGTCCTGGGGAGACGGAGAAACCGGGCCCCAGCACCTGAGGCTGGCTGCAGCCACGGAGACCAAGAAGCTGCCTGCCCCGTGATCTCAGACCTCAGCCAGCTGGAGAAGCGGTTCACCCCACGTCCTGGGGGAGACAAGAAACCAGGTGCCAGTGCCTGAGGCTGGCTGCAGCCCGGGAGATGAAGAAGCCGCCTGCCCTGTGATCCCAGGCTGCAGCCAGCAGCAGAAACCTCAGGTCCGCCTGCCCCACCTCCTGGGGGAGAATGAGAAAGCGGGCCTCAGCGCCTGAGGCTGGCTGCGACCTGGGAGATGAAGAAGCCGCCTGCCCCGTGATCCCAAGCCGCAGCCAGCTGGAGAAGCCGCCCTCCCCACGTCCTGGGGGAGACAAGAAACCGGGTGCCAGTACCTGAGGGTGGATGCGATCTGGGAGACGAAGAAGCTGCTTGCCCTATGATCCCAGGCTACAGCCAACTGGAGAAGCTGCCCACCCCATGTCCACCCGCCCCACGTCCTGGGGGAGATGGAGAAACCGGGCACCAGTACCTGAGGCTGGCTGCAGCCCGGGAGATGGAGAAGCCGCCCACCCTGCGGTCCTGGGCACCAGTACCTGCGGCTGGCTGTGGCCCGGGAGACAGAGAAGCCGCCCACCCTGCGGTCCAGGTGCCAGCACCTGCAGCTGGCTACAGCATGGTAGATGGAGAATCCGCTCACCCTGCAGTCCCGGGCACCAGCACCTGTGGCTGGCTGTGGCCTGGGAGACAAAGAAGCTTCCCACCCCGCAGTCCCGGGCGCCAGCACTTGCAGCTGCAGCACAGGCGAAGCCCCCTGTCCACCATCCCCTAAGGCTGCAGCCAGCCTGGGCGCCTATGGCTGACCAGAGGGAGGGAAGCCCGGATACTGGGTGCCTGTGGTCAGCTGGAGGAGGGAATCCTGGGTACCAGGTGCGGGCCGAGGCAGAGGTAGTTAGGGGCAATCAAGCCAGCAGGGGAGCAGTTAGGGACAATCAGGCTGGTAGGCAGAAGCAGTTAGGGGCAATCAGGCAGGCAGGTGAGCGGTTAGGAGCCAGCAGTTCTGAATTGTGAGAGGGATGTCCAACTGCTGGTTATCCCATGAGGGGTCCCAGATTGGAGAGGGTGCAGGCCAGGCTGAGGGACACACTCCCCGCTGCCCCCCGTGCACGAATTTCGTGCATCGGGCCTCTAGTTGGTGAATAAAGGTGACTTGGTTCAGCAAGTGGCCCTGGGGAAGGACAAGATGGGGCCAGAGGCCTGGTTAACTGGAACAGATGGGCAGACCTCCCAGGACAGGTGTGTGGGGAGAACCGGGAGAGATCCCCCAAAGAATATATGCACAGGCGAAAATGGGAGACATCTGTAATACTATCAACGATCAAAAAGACATATTAAAATTTTAAAAAATATATAATATAGCCCAGCTGGTGTGGCGCAATGGTTGAGCACTGATCTATGATCCATGAGGTCCTGGTTCTATTCCTGGCTAGGGAACATATAAATAGAGATAATTCCTCCATGGTGGGGCCCAGAATTTGAGAGACATTTTCCTCTGGCCCCGCGTGTAATAAATGTAACTCTATCTCTCTAAGTGTTGCTTGGTTCTTCTCCAGTTTTCTGTAACAGTACCGGCTCCTTCCTGGGCCCTCAGCCTGAAGCAGGGCCTTGCTTCTTCCCTCATCAGAAGCGCAGGGGCAGGTGTTCGGCTCCTTTGGGACCACGGTCCCTTCACCAGGGATGTATTTCATAGCCTTTTAGAGAGCTCGCCTTGCTCAGGGGCTGCTGTTGTGGGTGTTAGATTTCCCAGGGCAATGAACAAAGAGACCAGGGCTGGGCGCTCCCTGTTTTAGCTGAGACGCTTCAACCACTCATGTTACTCCCACGCATAGCGTCTGCCATTGGTTCTCTCCCCCAGCACCCTGAGACGACAGAAGAAAGCCATCCTGTTCCAGAAAATTCAGAGGCAAATGGAGTCTTGTGGGGCCCCGCCCAGGACTCTGAACAGGGAAGCCAGGGAGCAGATCCGGTATTTCCATGAAGAATTTCCAGAGGCCTGGTCAGTTCCCAGATTGGCTGAAGGCTAGGATGTTAGCTCCGATGTGATCAGAAGGGTTTTAAAAGGCAAGTTTGTGCCCACATTGGAGAAGAAACTGAAGCAGGATCAAAAGGTCCTTCAGAAAGCTGGGCTTGCCCACTCGCTCCGCCAGCTTCCAGGCCCTGGGGATGCCTGGGAGCTGCTTTCTGCAGGCCGCCCTGTGTCAGGAGCTGAAGCCTCATCCCAAGGCCACGGTCACAGCACAGCTTTGAGGGTGACAGAACCTAATACTCAGAGTACAAACACAACGAGGAGACAGAAGGGAAGGAATAAAGGAGTCCAGAGCCAGGAGAAGAAAAGCTTTGGTCCTGTTTCTTCAGCCCAAGGTCAGCACAGAGAGCTGCAGAAGTACTCCACCAGTGGTTGTGAGGGCGCCAGAGGCTCTGACAGTGATGGATTGCCAAGTGGGAAGGAGCTGGAAGCATTGAAGGGAAGAGAACTGGGGGAGCAGAACTTCAGCAACAAGGTAGTGCAGAGGGGGCGAGAGTTCTTTGACGACAATGGGAACTTCCTGTACAGAATGTGAACTGGAGACTGGCTGGTGGAGGTGTCATGTAAAATACAGCTGAGCGAGCATATTGGAGCTGCCTGGATTTCTGTGTGTGGATTATCCACCTTGGAACTGAGGAGCCTGAAAATGGAAGGAGCCGCTTGTATTTCAGTTTGACAAGGGACAGTGAACTTCACAGGGCACGTGTATATGCAGACAACGTGAATAACAGGCTAGGTGCAGTCTAGCTCCTGGAGCATGGCTCCTGGTCTGACCATGGGGATATTCAGTACTCACCCTTCTTGCTGAGACGTTCTATGTGTCGAAACCAGCCTGTGTCACACATGTTAGGAGTCTGTTGTCTTTACAATATGTGTATGGGAGGAATTGAAAAATGTTCCTTCTGACATCGTTTACTTCTTAATTAATGAACACTAACAGTTCTGGAGCTGCTTAGTCAATTGGTTGTATTCATTTTGTGCAAAGTATAGTGAAATGCAACAACGAAAAATAAATATATACATATATGCATAGTCCATGGACATAGACAATAATGTGCTGAGTGCCTAGAAATGGTGGGGGCAGGTTAGAGGGAGGCAAAGGGGAATGAGGATGGGGGACTTTGGGTCTATTTTTAATAGAGCCAACATTAAAAAAGACGGTGTGCCAAATTTTTGGATAACAACATTTGTCAACCATCTACAAGTGTCTGCACTGCTTGGGGAAGAGAATGAAGAGGCGCTGCATTATTTGACAAGAGTTGAAGTGACAGAATTTGAAGATATTAAATCAGGTTACAGAATAGATTTTCATTTTGATGAAAATCCTTACTTTGAAAATAAAGTTCTCTAGAAAGAATTTCATCTGAACAAGAGTGGTGATCCATCTTCAAAGTCCACTGAAATCAAATGGAAATCTGGAAAGGATTTGATGAAATGTTCAAGTCAAACACAGAATAAAGCCAGCAGGAAGAGACAGCACGAGGAAACAGAAAGCTTCTTTACCTGGTTTACTGACCATTCTGATGCAGGTGCAGGTGAGTTAGGAGAAGTTATCAAAGATGACATTTGGCTAAATCCTTTACATTACTACTTGGTTCCTGACATGGGTGATGAAGAAGGGGAAGGAGAAGAAGATGATGATGCATGCACGAATTCATACACTGGGCCCCCCCCCCCCTCTCTCTCTCTCTCTCTCTCTCTCTCTCTCTATATATATATATATATATATATATATATATATATATATATATATATATATATATTAAAGCTTGTTTTAAATCAATAACCCAAATTCTAGTTAACCACCTCTGTGATACATTTCTCCCTCACCCTTCTCTCTTCTCCTTGCCCCATGCCGGTGGGGATTTTCAAGTGCAGGTGACACTGATGTATGCTATCTCATTCCTAGTGTTCACTGGGTCAGCCCTCAACAAGAAATGGCAGGTGGGCACATATATGGCCTCTAAGCTCTACACCTGTCATGTAGCATCACAGCAACCCATCTTGTTAGAAATTATCCTAAAATTCCCCATATCATGCCATAAAGACACCATCAGAGATGGACTCCCTTTTCATTCATTTGTTCGTCATTGTTAGTGTCCGGCCGCTTTGCGTTTAGAGCCAGGGACCACACTGATGTCATCATCCCCTGTGTGTGATTGTGCAGCTCAGCCCGGGTTCCCCACCTGCCACACTGACATAGATGGCACCTCCCATACTGTTCTCTGGGTCACTGCATGCTCTGCCCTCAAGAGAACCTTGGCTGCTTGTCCTCACAGGTCCCTAGGCTGTGCTCGTGTTCAGATGTGTGTGGACTGACTAGGTGATTAAAACATATATATTGATTACAGAGAGAGAGATATGGGGATATACTATATATATATATATATATATATATATATATATATATATATGCACAATAATAAAAAAGTAATAAGCTAATTCAACTGGGAGACCTTCCGGATATCCTTCTGGATAAAACCTGGGGCTTGGCTGTCCTGTAAACCACCGCCATACGACCCTCATCCCTTTGCCCTAGCCGGCCATACACCCAGCAGGTCCCCTCACACCGATGGTGGCGTGGCCAGCCTGCAAATAGCCCTCAGCCCCTCACCCAGGGTGGCAATGCCCTCAATTCGGGACCCTCAACCTGATGGGGGCATGGCTGGCCTGCATACTACTCCAGTTCCTCACCCAGGCAGGCACCGCTCCCAGTGGGGATCCTCACCCCGATGGGGGCATGGCCGGCATGCGAACTGCCCCAGGCCCCTCACCTAGGCCAGCCCCGCCCCCGGAAGGGGACCCCCACCCTGATCAGGGACCCCCTTCAGGTCAAACCAGCCAGCCCCCACCTGTGCATCAGACCTCTATCTATACTAACAAAAAGGTACTATGCTAATTAGACTGGGAGACATGCTGGATGTCCTTCAGAACAAAGCCATGGTGGCGGGGCCAAGGCAGAGGCAGTTAGGGGTGATCATGCCAGGAGGGGGGGCATTTGGGGTGATCAGGCAGACAGGGTGGGGCAGTTGGACGTCCAGGCCAGGAGGGGTGTAGTTAGGGGCGAGCAGGCTGGCGGGAGGACAGTTGGGGGAGATCAGACCAGCAAGGTGGGTAGTAGGGGGTAAGAAGGCCAGCGGCGTGGGACATTTGGGCACGAGCAGGCTGGCATCAGAATGGTTAGGGGCGATCAGTCAGGCAGGTAGGTGACCGGTTAGGAGCCAGCAGTCCTGGATTGTGAGAGGGATGTCAGACTAACATCCCCTAAGGGATCCCAGATTAGAGAGGGTGCAGGCCAGGCTGAGGAACACCCCCTACCTCCAGTGCATGAAACTCATGCACTGGTTCACTAATACACACACACACACACACACACACACACACACACACACACACACACACACTGAGTGGCCAGATTATTATGATCTCTGAACACATAATAATCTGGCCACTCAGTGTATATCGTACATAATAAAAGGCTAATATGTAAATTGTCCCCTCGAACTGGAGTTTGACCAGCAGTTAGGCCAGCCAACTGCCATGTCCCCACCCCCTGGCCAGGCTGGCCAGACCCCACCCATCACCCATGCAAAAATTCATAATTCATGCACCGGGCCTCTAATACACACACACACACACACACACACACACACAATGTGTGGCCTGATTATTATGCGTTCAGAGGTCATAATAATCTGGCCACTCAGTATATCTTACCTAATAATAGACATGTAAATTGACCGTATCTTTGCTACACCCACAGCCAATCAGAGTGAGTTTGCAAATTAAAGTAAAACCATGGCAGCAGCCCCGCCCGCCAGCCGCTCCTGGCCTGTGACATGTGGAGAAGTCAGGGGTCAGCGCCTGAGGCTGGCAGCAGCCAGAGACCAAGAAGCTGCCTGCCCCGTGATCCCAGGCTGCAGCCAGCCTCAGAAGCCTCACGTCTGCCTGCCCCATGTCCTGGGGGAGACTGAGAAACGGGCCCTAGTGCCTGAGGCTGGGTGTGGCCCGGGAGACGAAGAAGCCGCCCACCCCGCAGTCCCGAGCACCAGTACCTGCGGCTGACTTTGGCCTGGGAGACGGAGAAACAGCCCACCCCGCAGTCCTGGGCACCAGTACCTATGGCTGGCTTTGGCCTGGTAGACGGAGAAGCCGCCCACCCCACGGTCCTGGACACCAGTACCTGCGGCTGGCTGTGGCCTGGGTGACGAAGAAGCCGCCTACCCTGCAGTCCTTGGCGCTAGCACTTGCGGCTGCAGCACAAGCGAAGCCACCTGTCCACCATCCCCTGAGGCTGCAGCCAGCCTGGGCGTCTATGGTGACCAGAGGGAGGGAAGCCCGGATTCCGGGTGCCTGTGGTCAGCTGGAGGAGGGAATCCTGGGTACCGGGTGTGAGGCAGAGGTGGTTAGGGGCAATCAAGCCAGCAGGGGAGCAGTTAGGCTGGCAGGCAGAAGCAGTTAGGGGCAATCAGGCAGGCAGATGAGCGGTTAGGAGCCAGCAGTTCTGAATTGTGAGAGGGATGTCCAACTGCAGGTTATCCCACGAGGGGTCGCAGATTGCAGAGGATGCAGGCCAGGCTAAGGGACACCCTCCCTGCCGCCCCCTGCGCATGAATTTCTTGTACTGGGCCCCTAGTATACTAATAAAAGAGTAATATGCTAATACAACCTGGAGACCTTCCGGATGTCCTTTTAGACAAAGCCGGGGGTTTGGCTGGCCTGCAAACAACCCACAAATGGCCCTCAGACCCTGGCTCAGGCTGACCACACCCCCAAACAGGTACCCTCACCCCAATGGGGGCGTGACCAGCCTGCAATTGCCCTCAGACCCTAGCCCAGGCCGGCCATGGCCCCCATCTTAGACCCTTAACCCGATGGGGGCGTGGCTGGCCTGCATACTGCCCCAGTTCCTCACCCACGCTGGCATCAACCCAAGTGGGGATCCCCACCCCAATGTGGACATGGCCGGCTTACAAACCACCCCAGGCCCCTCACCCAGGCCACCTCCGCTCCCCAAGTGGACACCTACCCTGAAACAGGACCTCCTTCAGTGCATATGAGCTGGCCCTCACCCATGCACCAAGCCCCTTTCTATACTAATAAAAAGGTAGTATGCTAATTAGACCAGGAGACATTCCGGACATCCTTCCAGACAAGGCCATGGTGGCGGGGCTAAGGCAGAGGTGGTTAGGGGTGATCAGGCCAGGAAGAAAGGACATTTGCAGGTGATCAGGCCAGCAAGGGGGGCCAGTTGGGGGCGAGTAGGCTGGTGGCTGGGGACAGTTAGGTACAAGCAGGCCAGTAGGGGGGGAAGTTGGGTGTGAGCAGCCTGGCGGGGGGGAGGGGGCAGTTGGGCGTGAACAGGCTGGCAAGGAGGGCCAGTTGAGGGCGGAAAGGCCAGCGGGACGGGATAGTTGGGAGCAAGCAGGTCAGCAAGAAGAGTGGTTAGGGGCGATCAGGCAGGCAGGCAGGTGAGTGGTTAGGAGCCAGCAGTCCTGGATTGCAAGAGGGATATCCTACTGCCGGTTTAGGCCTGATCCCACAGGGGATCCCAGATTGGAGAGGGTGCTGGCCAGGCTGAGGGACATTCCACCGCCCCGCCCCCAAGCACGAAATGCATGCACTGGGACACAACTATATATATATATATATATATATATACTGAGTAGCCAGGTAATTATGATCTCTGAATGCATAATAATCTGGCCACTCAGTATATATCCTATATAATAAAAGTTAATATGCAAACTTTCACTTCGACCAGGAGTTCAACCAGCAGGAAGGCTGGCCAACTGCCCATGTCCCCTCCTCCTGGTCAGGCTGGCCGGACCCACCCATGAATGAATTCATTCACCAGGGGTCTTATATATACACACACTGAGTGGCCAGATTATTATGCATTCAAGGATCATAATAATCTGTCCACTGTGCGTGAGTGTGTGTGTGTGTGTGGGTGGGTGTGTGTATATGGAGAGAGAGAGAGAGAGAGAGAGAGAGAGAGAGATCTATTTTTTGTTCCATTAATTTTATACATTGTTGTAATTGATATATATATAGTAGGACTTTGGGTTACGTCGGAGATCTGTTCCTATGGCGCGACATAATGCAATTTTCGCTGTAAGTCAAAACCCACCTACATAAGCACCTACGTCACTCACATGGCACACATACACAGCAGAAATGAAGTGAAACAGTAAAAAAAACTTAAAAGAAAAATAACAATTCCTGACCTTTACTTATCTTACCTAATAATAGACAAACATGTAAATTGACCGTACCTTCGATACTCCCAGAGTCAATCAGAATGAGTATGCAAATTAACCCAACTAAGATGGCAGCTAATTTGCATAAGTAGGTACCCAGCAGTCTTCATCCGGGAACAGGGAACATCCTCAGCACCCAGAGCAAGAGGGAGCCAGCAATCAGAGCCAGCAGGAGCCAGTGATCAGAGCGAGAGGGAGCCAGCAATCTGAGTGAGAAGGAGCCAGCCATCAGAGCAAGAGGGAGCCAACAATCAGAGAGAGAGGGAGCCAGTGATCAGAGCCAGCTATTGAAACGAGAGCAAGCCAGCCATCGGAGCAAGAGGGATCCAGTGACCGGAGAGAGAGGGAGCCAGCCATCAGAGAGAGGGAGCCAGCAATCAGAGAGAGAGGGAGCCAGTGATCAGAGCCAGTTATCGAAGCGAGAGTAAGCCAGTCATCGGAGCGAGAGGGAGCCAGCCATAGGAGGGAGAGGGAGCCAGCATCGGAGGGAGAGCAAGCCAGCCATAGGAGAGAGAGGGAGTCAGCGATCGAAGCGAGAGGAAGCCAGCAATCGGAGAGAGAGGGAGCCAGCCATTGGAGAGAGAGGGAGCCAGTCATTGGAGAGAGTGGGAGCCAGCCATCGGAGGGAGAGGGAGCCAGCCATCAGAGGGAGAGGGAGCCAGCCATCGGAGGGAGAGGAAGCCAGAGATTGGAGCGAGAGGGAACCAGTGATTAGAGTGAAAGTGAGCCAGTAATTGGAGGGAGATGGACAGCCCCATAGGCTTTAGGCCTGGGCAGGGGCAGAGCCAGTGATTGGAGAGTGCTGGAGGGCACCTGCCCAGGCCCAAGACTTTAGGTCCCAGCAGGGGCAGAGCCGGAGATCAGTGTGAACTGAGTTTCTAATCTACTTGATATATGTACCTTTTCTGATTGCTCATCTGCTAAGCTCCCTGTATGCCACTGGTAATATTCTTAGTAACTTGAGTAATAAGAATCCAAAATGGGGATCTAGTGTTTTTCCACTACACTTGTGGAGAAAAAAAAAAAAAGGTCCGCTGCTGCAGGGCTAAGAAATGTCATATCCTGCCCTAGCTGGATTGGCTCAGTGAATAATGCATTGGCCTACCAACAACAGGGTCTGGGTTCAATTCTGATCAAGGGCATGTACCTAGGTTGCAGGCTCCTCCCTGGCCAGGGCTCAGGTCAGGGATCATGCAGGAAGCAACCAATCAAAATTTTCCTTTCACTTTGATGTTTCTCTCTGTCTCTCCCTTTGTCTTCCACATTCTCTAAAAATTAATGGAAACATCCTCAGGGGAGGAGTAAAAAAAAAAAGAACGAAATGTCATATGCTATGAAAGACACATCTTGAAAATGCCTAAAGAAATTTGTCATTTTTTCAGGATGGACTGAAGTCCATGTTGATGAAAACACTTTGGTGGTTTCATTGGCTGGCTGTGGCTGCAGCAGTGGGGTGACGGGGCTGGTGCCTTCCCCTGATCAGCCCAGTTGCCTCCATACAGGGAGCAGACCTAAGCAGATGTAGGACATACCCTGAGTGCTTTCAGTATGTAAGAGGGGGCAGGCTGGGCTGAGAGACATCCCATCACCCCGCCCGTGCACGAATTTCGTGCACTGGGCCCCTAGTGGTAAATAAAAAATAAAAAGCATAAAGCACATATGTACATATAAGGGAAAATACTGGATTATACTTACCTTTTTGACTGTTGTTGGCTTGCACACTGGACGTTGCAAAGTGGGGAAAGAAATGCTTACACTAGGCTGCTGTGGGGAGGAGGTTTGACAGGCAGAACCTGCAGAAGATGCATGTGATACTGGGTCAGGTGAGTCCGGAGAGGCAGGTCCTGCAGAAGGTGCTGGAGATCCTGGGTCAGGTGAGTCCTGAGAGACAAAACCTGCAGAAGGTGCTGGAGATACTGGGTCAGGTGAGTCCGGAAAGGGAGAACCTGCAGAAGGTGCTGGAGATCCTGGGTCAGGTGAGTCTGGAGAGGAAAAACCTGCAGAAGGTGCTGGAGAGCCTCGGTCAGGTGACTCTGGAGAAGCATATGAGATAGAGGGTAGGGGATCTGTTGCAGGCCTCTCCAACTTCTTAAAATAATGTTTGAGGCTAGTCTGGAAGGATACCTTCTTCTTGTCCTCCCAAATCTTGTAACACCAAAGGCTATCCATGACCCCTCTGGCAACCTTAGTGTACCTGTCAATGTTGGGGTCCTGAGCCTCAAACCTTGCCAAGGCATCCTCTATCATGGCAAAGGCCCTCGCTAATTCTGTGCTTGTAAAACTCCTGGGCTCTGGGGTTGGTGTGTCTTCCTCTTCAATGAACTGCTGTTTCAGTTGAGTGAGGTCCTCGGCAGACAGCTCCTCTCCATGAGATGCCAGCATCTCTGTGACATCCTCAGCCTCCACCTCCAAATCAAGCTGCTTACTCAACTCAACAACATTCTTGATGACAACCTCAACTGAATCCTCAAAGCCATGGAAATCGTTCACAAACTGGGGACACAATTTTTTTCCAAACACCATTCAAGTTCGTCTGCTTAACTTCATCCCAAAAATGAGAAATGTTTTTTACAGCAGCAAGAACTTTGTAAGATTTCCAAAAGTCATTGAGAGTCAACTCTTTATCCTTCTCCATTGCCATAAAAGCCATAGCAAGTGTCCTTCGGAGGTAGTAGGCCTTGAAAGAGGCAATGACACCTTGGCCCATTGTAAAAGGGAGGTGGTGCTAGGTGGAAGGTAAACCACCTTGACATTTGGATGAATGTCATTCAAATCGGCAGGGTGACAAGGGGCATTGTCGAGCACTAGCAACACCTTAAAGGGCAGCCCCCTTGAAGCACAGTAGTCCTTGACTTCTGGCACAAAATGGTTTGTGAACCAGTCCTCAAATACGCTAAGTGTCACCCGTGCCTTCTTGTTAGATTTCCAGATGACTGGTAGTGGACCCTTCCATATGCCCTTGATTGCCCTTGGATTCTCGGTCAGACGCACCAAGGGCTTCAGCTTGAAGTCACCAGCAGCATTAGCCCCAAGTAGCAAAGTCAATTTTTCCTTGCTGGCTTTATGTCCTGATGCTGTCTTCTCCTCCTTGGCAATGTACGTACGTGTAGGCATATGCTTCCAGAACAAGCCTGTCTCATGCACATTAAACACTTGTTGATCACAGTAACCCCCCTCCCAAATTATCTCAGCCAACGCACTAAGAAACCCCCTCCCTAATTATCTCAGCCAATGCACCTGCTGCTTTAGCATCATCACTAGCAGCTTCCCCTGGCAGCTTAAAATTATGCAAATTAGCACGAGCCTTAAAACGCAAAAACCAACCTTTGCTAGCCACAAACTCAACACCCTTTTCTTTTTTCAAGGCCTCAAACAATCTTTTAGCCTTCTCCTGAATCAACATCAGGCTAACTGGGATACACCGTTGATACTGCTCATCCAGCCAAAGCACTAATAATCTTTCCATCTCAATAATGAGACCACTATGCTGCTCTGTAACCACAGTTGATTTCATAGGAGCAGATCCTTTCACATGTTCAAGTACACGCATTTGATCGTTGATGATTGTCGAGACAGTTGTAGGACTTTGGCCAAGCAAACGGTCGATGTTCGTAGGTGTTTAGCCCTTTTCTGAGCATCTTATTGTGTCTACTTTCACTTCCATTGTCATGGCTTTCCTTCTTTTGGTAGCACTGCCATCAGAAGAATCTGCCTTATGCTTAGGAGCCATAAGGAAGGGCAAAAAGTGTTCAAAATAATAATACAAACAAAAGAGAGTGAATGAAGCACAATCCAAAACGGCTTATCAACAGCGACTGAATGACAGCGTCTTCCTTGTATAGCGCTGCGTGATCCTTATTCATCCACTCCGCTGGCCAACTAGTTCCCCGACGAACTTCCTGTAAACGTCTTACATCGAATGACAGAACTTTTTTTTTTTATAAATAAATTGCAGATGGCGATGTAAGCACAAAACGACGTATGTTGAGTCCGAGGTAACAAGAGGACTCTCTGGAGAGAGAGAGAGAGAGAGAAAGAGAGAGAGAGAGAGAGAGAGAGAGAGAGAGAGAGAGAGAGAGAGAGAGAGAGAGAGAGAGAGAGAGAGAGAGAGAGAGAGAGAGACATCTATTTTTTCTTCCATTAATTTTATACATTCTTTGATTAATTCTTGTAATTGATATGACCAGGGTTGGAACTTGCAAGCTTTCATTATTGAAATTATTCGCTGACCCACTTAGCTGTTTCGCCTCAGTCAGACATATGTGACATTTTAAGTAACAACCCAATAATGTACCTGAGAATAGATAGATACCAAAACCATCATGATGACTTAGATAGCGGTGGGAGGATAGAATAGCATTCATGGGATTTCAAAAGTGTCATTTTTCCAAGGAAATATTTAAAGTAAGCTATATCACTGAAAGACTGTATTATTGTGTCAATTATTTTATAGGCCGAGAATGAAGCTCTGATGATAAGGTCAGTAGGAACTTGGTATCAGCAATGCAGGCATGCAGGGAAACACCAAAATGTATTGTTTTTAATGTCTATTTTAAATAAATTCTACTGAAATCGATCTTTAGAAAAGGTTTAATCTTGATGCTTCCCAATAATTTTACTGTTTTATTGTGAAAAGTTTTGAACATATTTGGTGCTATTGAATCAGCATATTGAAAATAAAATATAATGATGTACTACTAAAATATATTATCATGTCCATGTTCAAAATCATCATTTTGGCTGTTTGAACCTCACAAGGATGAAAGCATTTACACCATGGATATTAATAAAGATTACAAACTCCCCATAATCAGTACACGCATATAGCTCTTCTCCAATGTGAACTCTCTGGTGGATAAGGAGGTGATTATTGCAGGTAAAAGATTTCCCACATTCACTACTCTCATAAGGTTTTGCACCACTGTGAACTCTATGGTATTGAGTGAAGTTACTGCGTTGCCTAAAGGACTTCCTACAGTCACTACACTCTTAGGGCTTTTCTCCACTGTGAACTCTGGGGTGTTGAATGAGGGTAAACCTGTGTGTAAATGACTGCCCACAGTCATTATGCTCATGGCTTTTCTCCAGTGTGAACTCTCCTGTAAATAAGGAGGTGATTATTGTGGATAAAAGCTTTCCCACATTCACTACACTCCTAAGGTTTTCACCAGTGTGAACTCTCTCGTGAGGAGTGATGGTACTGCTTTGATTGAAGGACATCGTGCAATCATGACACTCATACAGCCTTTCTCCAGTGTGGACTTTGTTGTGGAATGAGTTTGGACCTCAGGATGATGGACATCCCATGATCACTACACTCCTATGGCTTTTCTACAGTGTAAATACTTCTATGATGAATGAGGTTAAAGATTTCTCTAAAAGATTTCCCACATTTTCTACACTTATAATTCACTTCATAAAGGTCAGGCTACTGAAGATCACAAAACAAGGAAGACCTCAAACGAAATGACACACACATGGCAAGCACCACATGGAAGAGAAGCAGGATTGTCAGCTCATTCTTCTGCTAACAATGTTCAGCATGGTTTGTCTGCTGCTGACATGGAAAGCTGTGCTAAAATATGATTGTTCTCATTGCAAGTAATTTCTCTCTCTCTCTCTCTCTCTCTCTCTCTCTCTCTCTCTCTCTCTCTATCTCTCTCTCTCTGAATATCTATCTCTACCTCATCTCTATCTCTATCTCTATCTCTATCTCTATCTCTATCTCTATCTCTATCTCTATATATACATACACAAGGGTAATATGCAAAGGGTCCCCTCGGGAGTTCAACCAGGAGAACAATCACTCGCAATGACCTGTGCTGACAACCAGGGGACGGTGCGGAACATAATAGGTGACCAATGGCAGCAGCAGGGCGCTGTGGGAGCGAGAAAATGAGGAGGAGGGCAGGTGGGGGGAACCATGTCGTGTCAGTACGTGTGCAATGAGGGATGGAGGAGGTGGGGTGGCAGGGAATCTGACTGGCCCTGATCGCTGGCGAGGCCTAGGGACCCCATGAACAAATTTCATGCGCCAGGCCTCTAGTATCCAATAAATTAGTAGCTGGTGTTGAAGAACTATTTAAGCTCATATGTACATCTCATAACACATGTACAGGTCAATGTTAGACAATACTGAAGACGGAGCAATGCAGAGGAACAGGTGATGCAAAAATTCCACATAGGTGAAGGTAGTCAAAGGCCAGGAGGTCACAGGTGAAATGACAAGTCAGCATAGTGTCAAGTATGGCAGATAAAAGGAAGAATTGTGCTATTGCTCATGGTATTTGCACCACGTAAACACCGTTGGAAAAAAGCAGGTGCTTGGTATGATCTAAACACCACCCTTATACCATATCTCACCAACATGTTCAACTCAACATGGGTAGGCCTCTTCTGAGACCATCTTGCATGTTCACCCGGTAAAATAAATCAGGGTTCATCCTGCATATTTCTCTATACAAATATGTACAACAGAAATATTCCAAGTATTAATGAAATATGACAGAGATGGGCAGCCAGCACTGGCCTAGAGTCATTCGGCTTGCAATCATATGTAAGGAAGATAATATTACAAACGGAAGTGTGATCTTTTAAGAACAGATCAAGGTTCATGTAAGTAAAGACCATAACCTGACACAGGCCGTCACCAAGGACCTTTGCCTAGAGGAAGGAGGTAGAAATGGAAGCCATGGATCTGGACATAGTCACTCTGCCAGGGAGAGGAATAGCAGGTGGGACCCAGTAAGCTGTCTGTAAGACTCCTTACTCGCAGACACATCCTGCACTGTCTGAGGCAATGTTTGTGGAGTACTTCACTCAGGGCTCTCCACAGACCTCACCCATGGCAGCCACAGCACATCTGACAGGACAGTGGGGGAAATGAGCAGAGCCCATGGTCTGGCTGTAGAAGAGTGAAAGCTACATCAGAGGAATAAAGGAAGAGAGAACATCATCCCAGGACATTGGGAGAATGTGAAGGACTTACCTACAGATGATACAAATGCAAAAACTTCCAGCATCACATTGCAGTACAGAAGTCTCTGAGGCTCACCAAGAAGTCTCCATTCCTCCTGAGAAAAGAAAATGGCCACATCTTCAACGTTCATATACCGTCATAATGGGGACAGTACATCCCAGGATCAGATTCACTCCTAAGGTTCCAACTCTGTCATATTGCCACCCTCCACATCAATCTGCTCTCTCCACTTCACACACCAGAGAATATACCAGGGCTTCATCCCATGAAAGTCACTGTTATGTTATATTTCTACTGCCAATTTGTCTTCCCACAATAAAGGCAGTTGAGCAGATAGAAGATAACTGAGCTCTGGGATTCACATGTACACCACAATTCCTCTTGACAGTACAGTGGGTGTCAAGAACATAGGGTAGGAAGAGATGTTGGCCATACAGGGAGTATGAGTGATTTACTACTGGTTTTATCAGGCAACACCTATGTAGTCCCTCAGATTGTTCCTCAAAGACACCAAATACATTGGGTCAAACTTCACCTTTACAAGCAAAATCCCAGAATGCTGAGGCCATAACTGTGTATTACCTGCTGCACATAGTTCTTTGAACAACACTTCTCTCACACTGCTTCTTTCCCAGAGGCACAACTTCAAAGGTAACACAAATTTGCATTGGCGAGGACAGGTTTTTTCTTAATCACCTTCATTTCCAAATTTATAGATTACCATCTCCATAATCCATCTCTCTCTTACCCTTCTCCCTTACCCAGGCCCTTAGAGAATTTCAAGCCTGGGGAACACTGATGTATACTATCGCATTCCTAACCATCACTGTGTCACCCCCAACTACAAAAGGCAGGTGGGTACATAAATGTCATCCAAGCCCTGAATATGGCAGGTAGCACCAAAACATCACCCTTTCCAGGCATTATCCAAAAATTTCCCAAATTTTGTCGTCCAAACTCGACCAGAAATGGACTCTCCCTACTTTCATTCTTATGTCAAAGTCATGGTGCTCTGGCCATGAAGTCACACTCCCTCTCCAAGTGCTCATCACTCTTTCGACCGCACCTCTCTCACACCTGCACTGCTACAGTCCTGCCCCCTATAATTATCTCCTAACCCTCTTACTTATTACTCAGCATGTGTGGTCAAGAGAATGCTTGCCAAATTCAAACAGAAGCAAGTACTGCCCAGACTCTGATAGTCCACACTCATAGAGGCAGCCTTGCATCCTGCTCTGAAGGCCTCTCTCCATGACTGTTTTCCCCTTAAATCTAACCTATGAAGAACCACAGTTAGAATCCTCAGACCTCCCCTCCCCTGGTGCTGCAGGGTTCAATGAGGTCAGGCTGAAAGAACGCTGGAAGCGGAGAGGAGTCTGGGAGGCAAGGAGGCCCCACCCACCCTGATGGTGCTTAACATCCTCAGACACACCTTGCACAGCAAGGACTTTGCCTCCCAGGCCTCCTCCTACTCACCACTAGTGGGCTGAAGCCCATGAGTCCTGGAAGAAACTAAAGAGGTCAAAATGCCCGCCAGGAGCAGGAAGGCGGAAGTCCCGCCCTAACAGGATGCACTGACACAAAGTGTCCTTTATCTCTGCCTTCATGGTCGCATTCCTTTCTGGGTAATGTAGTTTTCTCAAATGCTAAGGGGAGGGCTAGCATCCAGTCAATGACATTGGTGAATAAAGGTAATGTGGTTCAGCAAGTGGCTCTGGGGAAGGACAAGATGGGGCCAGAGGCCTGGTTAACTGGAACAGATGGGCAGACCTCCCATGGGAAGGGTGAGGGGAGGACCGGGAGAGATCTCCCAAAGAATATATGCACAGGCAAAAATGGGAGACATCTATAATACTATCAACAATCAAAAAGACATATTAAATTTTTAAAAATATATATAATATAGCCCAGCTGCTGTGGCTCAATGGTTGAGCACTGATCTATGATCCATGAGGTCCTGATTCTATTCCTGGTTAGGGAACGTATAAATAGAGAAAATTCCTCTAAGGTGGGGTCCAGAATTTGAGAGACATTTTCCTCTGAACCCGCACGTAATAAATGTAACTCCATCTCTCTAAGTATTGCTTGGTTCTTCTCCAGTTCTCTGTAACAGTACAGGCTCCTTCCCGGGCCCTCAGCCTGAAGCAGGGCCTTGCTTCTTCCCTCATCAGAAGCGCAGGGGCAGGTGTTCGGCTCCTTTAGGACCATGGTCCCTTCACCAGGGACATATTTCATCGCCTTTTATAGAGCTCATCTTGCTCACGGGCTGCTTGTTGTGGGTGTTAGATTTGGGGGGCAATGTAGAAAGAAACGAGGGCTGGGCGCTCCCTGATTTAGCTGAGACGCTTCAACCACCCATGTTGGTCCCATGCATGACTTCTGCCATTGGTTCTCTCCCCCAGAGTCCCGAGACCACAGAAAAAAGTCATCCTGTTCCAGAAAATTCAGAGGCAAATGGAGCCCCGAATGGCCCCATCCAGGACTCTGACCAGGGAAGACAGGGAGCAGATCCGGTATTTACATGAAGAATTTCCAGAGTCCTGGTGAGTTCCCAGATTGGCTGAAGGCTTGGATGTTAGCTCCGATGTGGAGCAGGTCGGACTCACCTTGGTCTGTAGTGTTAGACTTCATTACTTCATGTTCGAAATGATTTCACTGCCCAAGTTCAGACGATTTTGAGGGGACATTAATTGACACTGGGGATAATGAAAAAATGTAGGCCTTATGATAGAACAGGAAGCAGCAGAGATAGAACAGGAAACAGCTGGCTCCTTTGACTCTCTAGAAACATTGTGGGAAATAAATGAGTCAAAGCGAGGCTGCTGTTAGCTCACTGGGCATTCAGAGTAAAGGAGGCCTTGAACGCAGATTCAGGGGTTAGGCCAGGAGGAGCTGCCATTGCTCATTGCTACCCTGGTTGCATGTTGTGTGGGATCCCTGAAAATCTTAGGAGAGTCGGGCAAGCGGGGTTCAGTGGTTGAGTGTTAACATATGACGCTGCCGGTCACTGATCAATTCCTGGTCAGGGCACATGGTAAGGTGGTGGACTGGATTCATACTGTGGTGCATGCAGGGGGCAGCCTATCAGTGATTCTCTCTCATCATTCATCTTTCTCTCTCTCTCTAGCCCCCCTCCCTTCCTCACTGAAATCAATAAAAATATAGTTTTTTGGTTTTTTTTTAAGTTTTATTTTTATTTATTTATTTTTTAATATTTCTTTATTGATTAAGGTGTCACATATTTGTCCTCATCCCCCCATTCCCATCCCCCACCCCTCCCAACGGATGCCCCCACCCCCCTGTTGTCCTTAACCATTGGTTAGGCTCGTATGCATGCACACAAGACCTTTGGTTGATCTCTCCCCGCTACCCACACCCTCCCCTACCCTCCCTTTGAGGCCCGACAGTCCGATTGATGTCTCCTTGTTTCAAGTCTGTTCTTGTTCATCAGTCTGTGTTGTTCATCATTTCCCCTAGATGAGTGAGATCATGTGTTACTAGAAATATACTTATAAGAACCGAATGTGAGACGAGTAATAATAGTTATGCTGACAGGCAAATGAATCAGTCTGTAGTGAGTTTCTTTCTGGACCAACAATTTCAATGTCCACCAGTTCCTTATGTGTACATGTCGGCACTGACTTTTCAGCTCTGGATGGTGGACAAATGGTGGTAATGCAGGTCAGACTCCCTCTGGTTTGGTCTTGACCGGACTCAGGGGCGCGCGGCCTCACCCAGACCTGGGACCCAGAATCACCCAGGGTCCGGGGTGCGTGGCCTCACCCAGACCCAGGAACACTTGGCCTCACCCGGACCCAGGTGTGCGCGGCCTCACGCGGTCCCGGGATTCAACCTCACCCGACCCAGGGGTGCACGGCCTCACCAGGACCCGGGCTCCAGCCTCACCCTGACCCAGGGGCACGCGGCCTACCCCAGACCCAGGGGCACGCAGCCTCACTTGGACCCGGGGGCGTGCGGCCTCACCCGGGCCCGGGAACCAGCCTCACCCGGACCCAGGGGCACGTGGCCTCTCCCAGACCCAGGACCCAGCCTCACCCGGATCCAGGGGCGCACGGCCATACCCGGACACGGGATCCAGCTTCACCTGGACCCAGGGGCGCATGGACTCACCCGGACCCAAGGGCATGTGGCCTCTCCCGGACCCAGGGGCGTGGCCTCTCCCAGACCTGGGACCCAGCCTCACCGGGATCCAGGGGCACACGGCCTCACCCGGACCCAGGATCCAGCTACACCCGGACCCAGGGGCGCATGGCCTCTCACGGACCCAGGGGCGTGCCTCACCCGAACCCAGGACCCAGCCTTACCCGGATCCAGGGGGGCACGGACTCACCCGGACCTGCGATACAGCTTCACCCGGACCCAGGGGCGCACGGCTTCGCCCGGACCCGGGGGAGCACGGCCTCTCCTGGACGCAGGGGTGCAGCCTCACCCAGACCAGGGGCCCAGCCTCACCCAGACCCAGGGGCATGTGGCCTCTCCTGGATCCAGGGCCGCAACCTCACCCGGACCCATCACCCAGCCTCACCCGGACGCAGGGGTGCGCGGCCTCACCCGGACGCGGATCCAGCCTCATCCGGACCCGGGGGCACGGCCTCACCCGGACCCAGGACCCAGCCTCACCCAGACGCAGGGGCGCGCGGCCTCACCCGGACCCATGACCCAGCCTCACCCGGACCCAGGGGTGCGTGGCCTCCCCCGGACCCAGGGACCCACGGCCTCATCCGGACCCGGGACCCAGCCTCACCCCGATCCAGGGGCACACGGCCTCACCCAGACCCAGGATCTAGCTTCCCCCGGACCCAGGGGCGCGTGGCCTCACCCGGACCCAGGGGCGTATGGCCTCACCCGGACCCAGGGGCGCGTGGCCTCTCCCGGGCCCGGGACCCAGCCTCACCCGGATCTAGGGGCACACAGCCTCGCCCAGACACAGGATTCAGCTTCACCCGGACCCAGGGGCGCATGGCCTCACCCGGACCCAGGGGCGCGTGGCCTCTCCCGGGCCCGGGACCCAGCCTCACCCGGATCCAGGGGCACCCGGCCTCGCCCAGACCCGGGATCTAGCTTCCCCCGGACCCAGGGGCGCGTGGCCTCTCCCAGACCCAGGGTCGCGTGGCTTCACCCGGATCCAGGGGCCCACGGCCTCATCCAAACCCGGGACCCAGCCTCACCCACATCCAGGGGTACACGGCCTCGCCCAGAACCAGGATTCAGCTTCACCCGGACCCAGGGGCGCTTGGCCTCACCCGGACCCAGGGGCGCGTGGCCTCTCCCGCGCCCGGGACCCAGCTTCCCCCGGACTCAGGGGCACGTGGCCTCACCCCGACCCAGGGGCGCGTGGCCTCTCCCAGACCCAGGGTCGCGGGGCCTCACCCGGATCCAGGGGCCCACGGCATCGCCCGGACCCAGGACCCACCCTCACCCGGATCCAGGGGCCCACGGCCTCACCCGGACCCGGGACCCAGCCTCACCCGGATCCAGGGGCACACGGCCTCACCCGGACCCGGGATCCAGCTTCACCTGGACCCAGGGGCGCGTGTCCTCACCCAGGCCCGGGACCCAGGCTCACCCGGATCCAGGGGCACACGGCCTCACCCAGACGCGGGATTTAGCTTCCCCCGTACCCAGGGGCGCGTGGCCTCACCCAGACCCATGGGCGCGTGGCCTCTCCCAGACACAGGGTCGCGTGGCCTCGCCCGGCTCCAGGGGCACGCGGCTTCACCCGGATCCGGGACCCAGAGGGGTTTCGTCTTCTTGATCCCAATTCCTGTTGGTCAATTCTCTCTCAGCAATTCCTTCGGCCATTTTCTCAGAGCTCCAGGGCAGCCGCCGCAGAACTCGTTGGGCAGCGGGCTCGGCGAAGCTCCGGTGTGCCCGGTGCGCGGCGGCGGGCTGGTCCGGGGTTGCTGCGTCGGCCCTTGGGTCTGCAGCGGTGGTCGGTCGCCGAGCGTGCGCACCTGGCCGCTTCCGGGGCGTTGAGATTCTTGAAGGACTCGGAGGTCAGCAAGCGCGGAGTCTCCCACCCCATGTCTCCCAGGGGCTTGTATGTCCGTGCTCGGCAGCGAGTGGAGCGAACTGGACCACAAATTAAAGCAGTCTTTCTTTCAAGGCCTTGGCTAGAAATGCACTATAAGCCAATGTTGGCCAAAGAGCAGTTTTCTAGTATTATGCTGTCCCTCCTAAAGCACAGAAAGGTTGGGATTCAAACAATATCTGTTAATTCTATGAAGATAGATCATAATTGTGCTTCACAATCATCCCTGGAAGTGAAAATAACCACAACAGTTAAGGTACTAAAGAAAAATATCTTTACTAAAAAAATCATAAACCACAACAGAGTACAGTAAGCAATTTGCAGGTTGGTGAGTTAGAAAGCAAAACAATTCATAAAAGCATAATTCAATAAAAAATCTCTTCAGCTACAAATGTATCAGGTAGTAGATCTGGGCATGTCCTTCAAGACTCAGTTGTACTGGAAACACATGACGAATATAGTACAGGGTATGTTCCATTAAAAGGGTTTAAATTCAGAAAAATAGGTCCCAAACAGTCACATTCAGTGTTGTTACTCTAAGTGAATAAAATAAAACATTCCCTGCTCATTTAACACTTCTCTGAGGTGTGAACTCTCAGATGTTTAATAAGACTAGGTTTTTGGCGAAAAGACTTCCCACATTCACTACACTCATATGGCTTCTCTCCAGTGTGAACTCTCTGGTGATTAATGAGTGTACTTCTTGCACTGAAGGACTTTCCACATTCACTACACTCATATGGCTTCTCTCCAGTGTGTACTTTGCGATGTATAATAAGGTTAGATTTTTGGCTAAAAGATTTCCCACATTCAGTACACTCATATGGCTTCTCTCCAGTGTGAACTCTCTGGTGTTTAACTAATGTACTTCTTTCACTGAAGGGCTTCCCACATTCAATACACTCATATGGGTTCTCTCCAGTGTGAACTCTGAGGTGTACAGTGAAGTGAGTTCTTAGATGGAAGGAAACCCCACATTCACTACACTCATACATCTCTTCTCCAGGGTGAACTCTCTTATGTCCAATGAGGTTAAGGAATCGTCTAAACACTTTCCTACATTTCTTACACTCATAAATCACTTCTTCAGAAAATTCACCCTGACACTGAACAACTTTCAGGATGTGGCTGGCAGCATTTTCACAGTCACCCCATTGGGGATGACTTTTACAATCAAGAAATTCCTGTGAAATCTCGCTGCCAAAATGTAGCTCTTCGGTGTTGAGAGTGGCCTGATGCTGTGGAAGCTCTGAGTTGTATCGCAAATCTTCCGCAACCTCCCTGCGGGTTGAAGGCAACACTGATAAGTAGAAGCTGCACTTGCTCACATAGGATGCCCTGTCCATAGCTTGTTTCCAGGGCTCAGCTCCACATTCATACCTATGTTGCTGGTGAGGGTTTGCACTCAAACAGAAGTCTCCAACACATGCATCACTACAGAAGGCTTTCTGCTCAAAGTATGCTAAATGTGACTCAGTCAGGTGCAAAATATCTTTTAACACAGAGAAACACCACTTACACAGAAGGGTCTTCTGGGTGGCTGGAGCTGTCTTAGAAGCCCTGTCCTGTGACTCTCCTTGTATAGATACACTCTGATCAGAACAGACCACCTCATCATCCATTTTATGCCAACAACCTGAAAAGTGAGAAAGGGTGAGGAAATGAATGTTGAATGTGGTGACAGCGGGAAGTCCCATTGCAAAAGTGTGGTACACATCACACGTTGGTTCTATAAAAATAAGAGATGTGCAGGAAGGATTAATAAGAGGCTCTTGTGACTTTTTGGGCTAATGAAGATCACAACACTGAGAGGCCTCACCAGAAATATGACATAAACAAGACAAGCACCACATGGATTAGAATATGAATCTCCAGCTTGTCCTTCAACTAACAGCATTCAGCAGGGCTTGCCTGCTGAAGATGAGTGTGAGCTGTGCAAGAGGTTGCTTCCATCTTCCTCCAAGTAAAATTCAATAAAGGAGTAGCTGGTTTCAAACAATACTTAGCACATATGTGCTTCTCTTAACATATGTGCAAGTCAATGTTGCAGAATACTGCATAGGCACCAGTGCAGAGGAACAGGTGAAGAGGTGAGCAGTCAGCACTGGGCAAGAGAAACACAGCTTCCTATAGTATTCAGGGAAGAAAATATTAGAAACATCTGAATGAGGGTCTTACAAAAACAGCACATGGTTCATGTAGGTAAAGATCATAACACGGCACAGGCTGCCACAAAGAACCCTTACCTAGAGAAAGAGGGCAGAAGTTGAAGCCATGCATGTGCACACTGTCAGCCTCCCATGAGAAGGAAGTGAAAGCTGGGACCCATTAAGCTCACTGCAGGACGCCTGACTCCCTACCACTTCCTGTACTTTTTGAGGTTACGGGTGTTAGGGTTGTTTGTGGAGTCCTTTGCTCAGGGCTCTCCATCCAGCTCATCCCTGGCAGCCACAGAACTTTTGACAGGACAGTGGGGGACATTAGCAGACACCATGTTCTTCCTGTGGGAGAGAGAAAGCTACGGCTGAGCCATAAAGGAAGAGAGGTCATCACCGCAGGACACTGGGAGAATGTGAAGGTCTTACCTACAGATGAAACAAGTGCAAACACTTCCAGCATCACCTCGCAGTACAGAAGTCTCTGAGCCTCATCAAGGAGCCCCCATTCCTCCTGAGAAAAGGCAATGGCCACGTCCTCAAAGTTCACATCCTGTCATATGGGGACAGTACAACCATGATCAGATTCACTCCTAACATTATAAGTCTATCCTACTACCCACCCTCTACATACATCTGCTCTTTCCACTCTACACATCAGAGAAAATACCAGCCCTTCATCCCATGAAACCCACTGTCTTCTTATTTTCCTGCTGATATTTTTCTTCCAACAACAATTAAGGCAGTTGAGCAGATAGAAGATACCTGAGCTCTGGACCTCCCATGTATGCCACACTGCCTCTTATCAATACAGTGGGTGTCCATATATAGGTTAGAGATATGTTGGCCATAAAGAGAGTGTGAGTGATTTGATACTGTTTTCTCAGGAAATAGCATTGTAGTCCCTCAGATTGTTGCAATAAGACGCCAAACACATGGCATCACACTTCACCCTCTTGACCCCAATCCCAATGTGCTGAGGCCATTGCTTTGTACTACCCGCTGTACATAGTTCCTTGAACAACACTTCTCTCACACAGCTTCATTCCTGGAGGTACAACTTCAAATGAAATGCAAATATGCCGTAGTGTGGATAAATTATTTCATAATCACCTTCTTTTAAAAAATTATAGTTCACCACCTCCATAATCTGTTTCTCTCTTACCCTTTTTCCTTACCCGTGCCAGTGGAGATTTACAAGCCTGGATAACACTGATTAATGCTATGTCATTCTTTTCAACCAGTGTGTCACAAACAACAACAAAAGACAGGTGGTTAGTTAAATAGCACCTAAGCTCTTAACCTAGAATGTAGCACCCAAACTCCTCTCTTTACAGGCAATTACCCTAAAGTTCACCTTATTGTTACATCCAGGGACCACCAGAAACAGACTCTTCCTTCATTCACTCTATGTCAATGTCATGGTGCTGTGACCATGAATTCACCTTCCCTCTCCGAGTGCACATCACTCTTTCTACCACACCTCTCTCAAACCTGCACTTCCACAGGCCCAGCCCCCATCCTCATCTCCTGGCCTTTTAATTATTACTCAGCATGTGTGGTCAGAGGATGGTTGCCATATTGAATCAGGATCAAGCACTACCCAGACTCTGATAGTCCACACTCATAGAGGCAGCCTTGATTCCTGCTACGTAGGCCTCTCTCCATGACTGTTTATTTCCTTCAACCTCAACTATTAAGAACAACAATCAGATCTCAGATATCCAGAGCCCACCTCCTGTGATGCTGCACTTGATGTTCCTTCACTAGTCACAGCCAACAACTCTCACTTAACCTTCACTCAAGTCCCAGCCCCAATGGCCCTCTGCACCATCCCCAGTGAGTCTCATAGATGAACACTCAAGCCTCTTAGATAATCCACAAGACTGACTGCAACTCCCCACAGCCAGGCCACAACAAGAGTCACAAGAAAATCCTGGTGAGAGTTTAGAAAAGTTGATATGTACCAGCCTCAGTCTCATCTTGCTTGAATTACTCTTTGGCCTCCAATTAATCTCAGGTCCACTCATCTTTTAAAGGCTTTGGCCACTGCTAAACGATTATCTCTCCCCCACACTCTACAGGACAACTTCTGTCCCTAAGCTGTGTTGTGACACCCCCTTCTCACAAACAGTGGCCCCAGAAAAAAGCCATTCCTCAGGCTCACACTGTCCCTTCTGAAGTACTACTACCATTAACAACCTGACCATGATTCCCTGTATTAAAGTGATATACTGTCCTAGATGATGTGTCTCATTTTGTTGAGCATAGACCCATGCACTGGTGTGAGGTCACATGCCTGGGTTGTGGTCTGGATCCACAGTAGAGATTGTGCAGGTGGCAACCAATCCCTATTTTTCTCATCCCTGTTGCTCTGTCTCTCTCTCCTCTCCCCACCCCATCCTTTCTACATCTGAAATCAATAAAAATATAGATGTACTTTAAAAAACGTACCTGCAGGTTCCTGATTTGGCTCCCTCTTTACTCCAAGCCTTTGCACATTCTGGAACCTGTGTCTGGAGGACCACACACTCACTACACTGGTCGCCAAAAATAAGGTCCACTCCATGAAGCCCTCCTCCTGGCCTTTGGAGTCTGGGCTCAGTGTCTGTTCAAAGTCCCCAGGTCCCCGGGATACAAGAGCGGCTGACAGTCCCAGGACTCTACTATCTCAGAGGCCACAAGAGGGTGAGGCTCTGAAATTGTAAGGCCGTGAAGACCCCCGGTAGGTCCTGAGGCAGAGCGACGACCCCAAATCAAACGCCGAACTCGAGTCTCAATGCAAAAGCAAGAGGTTTCTTTATTCAAGCGCGGCGCAGGGACTCACAGACAGCAACTCTAACAAGAGACTGCTGACTGGAGCCCTGAGCCAGGGTTGATTACAAGCTTTTAAAGGCAAAAACCACACGCAGGTGGGGGTGGAAAGTGGGGGTGATGGCCCGTTCTCATGGGAACGGTATGCCTTATCTTCAGCAGAAAAACAGAAAACTTGTAAACCAGGACATTTACTGATACAAAGACCAGAAGCCAGGATGTTTACTGATAAGCGCTGAAGGGGAGGTCAGCATGCTCCCTTCTGGGAACTGAGCTATGCTTGCTTAATCTTAACTATTCCTGCCTCCCATAACAGTCTCCGGGGCGCCTGCTCTGAGAGTGCATTCTTTGAAAATAAGCTCCACAAACCCGTACACCTGATCGATTCTGCATTTGCAGGAGCTTGTGGAAAGATAATGGTCTGTTGGGAGCCTGGCAACCACCAGGCTCTATGGGCTCAGGCTGCTCAGGACCCTTGCCCAGCCCAGAGGCCAGGTGCCCTCCAGATGCCTGTGTTATCTCGGGGCTCAGTCCTCAGTGCTCACTCTTCCAGTTCCCTTGTCATTTACAGGACTTCCCCTTCCTGTCCACAACCTCTGTCCTCTGTCTTCTAGTCTGTTCTTCCTCTCAGCAATGTTAGGAAAAGTTAGACCCCTACCTCAGAAAATGTCCCTCTTTTTTTTCCACAATCATCTATGGCCCCAGCGTTCTGAGAATGAAAGTAAAACTCCTCACGCAAAACCACACCTCACCTCTTTGTTGCCTTTAGACCCCAAACAGGCCCGGTTTCCGAATCCTCCCAGCTCAGTGTCACCATCACGTCCTCACAAGGTGGCACTGCAGCCTTCCACCCTCTTCCCCCATCACCCACGTGTCACCACCAGGGACTCACCATTCTGGACGCTGGGACCTGGGCGGCAGGACCTGAGCGGCGCCGGCCCCCAGGCCGGAGGGTTCAGGGGGGTCAGGCTGCGGGAACGCTGTGAGCAGAGAGGATCCGGGAGGCACGGGGACCCCGATCTCGGTCTGTTGGGGCTCCAGGGGCCTCAGACACACCCTGCACCGCAGGCAGCGGCCTCCCAGGCCTCCTCCTACTCACGTCCAGTGCCCTGAAGCCTGTGACTTTGTGAACAGAGACCTAAGAGGTTACAATGACCACAGCGAGGAGGAAGGCGGAAGTCCCGCCCTAACCGGATGCGCAGACACCAAAATGCCCTTTAGCTCTGCTCACACTTGTGCAGTGCTTTCTGGGTAATGTAGTTTTCTCAACAGCCGAGCAGGGCTAGAAACCCAGCCATTGAGTTAAGTGAATAAAAGTGTTGTGGCAGAGTGAGTGATGGCTGGGGAGGGACAAGATGCGTCCACAGGCTTGGCTAACTGCAAAAGACGGACAGACCTCCCAGGGCAGTGGTTCCCAACGTTCCTAATGCCGCGACCCTTTAATACAGTTCCTCACATTGTGGTGACCCCCAACCATGAAATTATTTTCGTTGCTACTTCGTAACTGTCATTTTGCTACTGTTGATGAATCGTAATGTGTGTTTGAATCTGTGTTTTCCGATGGTCTTAAGCTCTACAGAGTCGCCTAAGACCATCGGAATACATGACCGTGCCCAGACATAACCAGCCTAGAACAGCTCTGCCTCAGGTTCGCCTAAAGTATGTGAGTTCTGGACTTCATGCAGAAAAGATTTCACACCATGAGTTCAGAAAATTTTGAGGGTACACTTATTAAAGCTGAGGATGATGAAAGAAAGTAGATTATTTGCTGCAGAACTATCTGCCTACTGTTTAAATCATTAATTCATTTTAAAAATTGGCAACATTTTCTGACCAGACTTTTCAATGAAAGAGATAAAGGCAGTGTAAATAAATGCTCACCATGAAAATGTCTTAGGGGAATGGATTTAAAACAAAACAAGTTAACACAATACTGATTTTCAGGCCTGCAATTTAAAAATATTAAGTATTGCATGAGCTCACAGGTATAAAGAAAAACTAGAATTTTCATGATGTGGGTGTCTGGAAAGGCAAAGGGAATAACCATTTTAGTTTAAAGTTCTGCATGTCTTAAAAAGTAAAACCCTCACCTACACTACAACAGTTAGATAAGTAAAACATACATTTACATAGGAACTGAACCCAATATTCCCTGAAAATTTATTTATAATACCCCAAACCTGGAAATAACAAAAACCATAGTCAGATCAATAGACAAAGTGGTTATTGACAGAACACAATACTACTCAGCAATAAAAAATAATAACCTTTTCACATAAGAATTAGTGTTCAATCACAAAATAACTGTGTAGCATGAAAGAGTTCAATATTTGTTAAGGTTTACACAAATTATAGTGTTTATAATATTATGAAAAATATAAACTAATCTTTTCAAGAAAGGAAAATGAGTGACTGTATTTAGAACTGGGGAAGGCAGGAAGAGAGATTACAAAAGGGCAGGAGGTAAATTTAGGGTGTAATAAATAGGTTTAGAGTTGTTGGTATGAAAATTAATACAATAGTTGGTAAATAATAACACCAAGAATAATCTCTACACTAGCCATTGCACTTCAGTTGGTTGGGCAGCATCCCTTGCCCTGAAAGCTCACTGGTTCCAGTCCAGGTCAGGGCACACGCCTACCTGGATGCTTTAATATCTTAAAGGAAACATTAAGAATTAAGATGCTGCCCTGCTCAGGGGGCTCAGTGGGTTGGAGCATCCTCCCGTAAAGCACACCCCCAAAAATTGGTGCCTTGTTTGATTCATACTAAGGGAACGTAACTAACTAGTTTGTAAATTAAATTCTTGTTCACAAAGACAAGGAGGAGGCAATTGATCCATGTTTTCTTTTTTATCGATGCTTCTTTTTTCTTTTCTTTCTCTCTCTCTCCCTTTCTCTCTCTCTCTCTCTCTCTCTCTCTCTCTCTCTCTCTCTCTCTCTCTCCTCAAATTAATAAAGAATTCCCTGGGACAGAATTTAAAAAAATAAGCTGTTTATGTTTCAAGTACATATGGTTAAATCTAAACCTATATCTCTAGAACAATTGTCAGAATCATCTGAACTCAGTGGAAGTCTGTCTCCTTTCATGTAAGAGGCTAAAAGAATAAATATCACGGATTTCTGAAAAGAAAAACAACAACAACAACAACAAAACACACACTATTAGTGTCATAGTCATGATCCCCACTTTGTTTTTATTTAAGCCCTTAAATCTGATGGTTTCTGATTAAAGTCATCTCTTTATGTTTTTAACTTCAGTTAGTCTTTGAGTGATAAAAATTAACTTTCCCATGGGAGAAGCTGTTACTGAGGGATTCCAACATAACTTTAGACACAGGAGTGAGCAGAGCCAATGGTGAACTAGAAACTGTGCTTTCCCTAGTGAGACGATGTTTTAATGCCTATAAATACTGCCAGTGACACAGGAGGCAGGAGGTTGCCAACTTGCAGTCTATCTTAAAGCAGAGAATCCTCTGGGGATCACATGGAGGCTGTTGTTGGGATTTGAAAGATGATTTCCTGAGACAGATGTATTGTAAGTGTCTAAGGCTCCTCAGGATCTCACATAGTATTCCATCTATTGCATATCCTGCCCATTACTGTGTCCTCCAGCGAGTTTTGTGAAATTCTGTGGAAGCTGACCATCATCACTGTCTCCTTGTACATTTCTGTGTTTGTCATTTTCCTCTGGAGAGCTATCCTTGTGGTGAGTAAACTAAAGCACCTTCCAGATGCACTTTTACTCCTAAATAAGCAAAAGTGTTTAAGCCCGTGGATTCTTCATGTGCATTCAGGACTGTAAATTTCCCGCTGGCAATGATTTTTCTGAAGGGGCTGCCCATCAGCCCTTCTGAAGGCAGCCTGGGGCAGGAGGGAAACTGTGAGGCCTCCTGAGGAGAAGGTCAAGTCCTGTCACAGCGCCCACATGTCAGCCAGGACCCCCTTTCTAATTTAAGTTGTGCAAAGCAGCCACAGTGACCTCCCTCCATCTCCCAAATAGGTGGAGGCATGCTCCCAGCAGGCCTTCCAACTGGACTCTGCCACCCCTTCCTGGATGTTCTCAGGGAGGCCCCCACTGACCACCAATGGCTTCACCTTATGGCGTCATTTTCTGGGGGCTCTGATCAGGGCCGGCGGAACTTGGCATTTTATATCAATTCTACTTCAATCAAATTTTAAGAAAGGTTTAAACTTGATGCATCCCTGTAATTTTACTGTTTTTTTATGAAAGTTCTTGAGCATATTTGGTGCTGCTGTATCGGCATGTTGGAAATAAAATGTAATGATGTGCTACTGAAATATCTTATCATGTCCATGTTCAGTGCCATCATTTTTCCAGTTTGGATCTCATGATGATGAAAGTATTTACACCAGGGATATTAACAAAGATGACAAGTGTAGACTCACTGAATGCATTATTGAATGCTCAAACTTATTAAATTTTGTGGAGAATGTTAACAATGCAGATTAAATCTTTTAAGTGTATGGTACAAGTGCATTTAAATTCTACATGGGTTAAAAATTGAGAAAGGATTTCTGTTCCAATATTTAAAACTCTGGTTCCATATAGCAAAGAAGTCATTGCAGTCACTGAGAAATGAGTGAACTTCAAACATGTCTTACATTGCACACTGTCCTCCTATTGTTTAAATTGATAAATTCATTTTATTTTTTAAAATTCTTTATTGTGGAAAGCATTGCATATTCCCTTTTTTTTCTCTCCAACCTGCCCCCACCCTCCAGCCCAGGCCTTCACTCCCCTCTTGTGTGTGTTCAATGGTTATGCTTATATGCATACAACTCCTTTGGTTGATCTCTTACACATCCCACCCCCCAGCCACCCTCTCTTACTTTCACTCTGAGGTTTGAAGGTCTGCCTGCATCTTCTCTGTCTCCTGATCTATTTTTATTCATCAGTTTATGCTGTTCACTTCATTCCACACATGAGTGAGATCATGTGACACTTATCTGTCTCTGACTGGCTTATGTTTCCTAGCATAATGCTCTCAAGGTAATACATTCATTTAAAAAATTGGTAAAAGATTCTGAACAAACATTTTAACAAATGTGATAGATAGTGTAAATAAATGTATGAAAAATGATCACCATAAAAAATCTTAAGTAAATAGAATTAAAAAGAAAGGGAATTAATACTATACTCATTTATGGTGTTAGTATTTACAAAGATTAACCATTGGATGTGCTGGCAAGGTTGCAGAAAAAGTGGGATTTTTATTACTGTGGGTGGGTGGGAGCGCAAAGAGAATGACCATTTTAGATCACAGTTCCACATGTCTTACAATGTCACACATTCACCTACACAACAACATTGTGATCAGTAAAACTTATATCTATATAGAGAAGTGAATGCAAATATTCCCAGCAGATTTATTTATAATATCCTAACCCTGCAAATGACCAAAATCATAAACAGAACAATAGTTAAAGTGGTAATTCACAGATCACAATACTACTCAGCAATAAAAATTAACTATTCACCTAAGCGTTCGTGTTGAATCTCAAAATAACTGTGCAGCATGGAGGAAACCAATATTTGTTAAAGAGCACACACATTCTAGGTTGTACACAGTCATCATGGCGGCGGCCGGGGCCCCGGATGGCATGGAGGAGCCTGGCATGGACACGGAGGCCGAGACCGTGGCGGCCGAGGCGCCCGCGCGGCCCCTCAACTGCGTGGAGGCCGAAGCCGCGGCGGGGGCGGCGGCCGAGGACGCCTGTGCCGCGCGAGGCAGCCCGCAGCCGGCCCCGGCCCAGCCCCCTGGGGACCCCGCGGCGCAGGCCTCGGTCAGCAATGGCGAGGACGCGGGCGGCGGCGGCGCGGCCAGGGAGCTGGTGGACCTGAAGATCATCTGGAACAAGACGAAGCACGACGTGAAGTTCCCCCTGGACAGTACGGGCTCCGAGCTGAAACAGAAGATTCACTCGATCACAGGTCTCCCGCCAGCCATGCAGAAAGTCATGTATAAGGGACTCGTCCCTGAGGATAAGACGTTGAGGGAAATAAAGGTGACCAGCGGAGCCAAGATCATGGTGGTTGGTTCCACGATAAATGATGTTTTAGCAGTAAACACGCCCAAAGACTCTGCGCAGCAGGACGCCAAGGCCGAAGAGAACAAGAAGGAGCCGCTGTGCAGGCAGAAACAACACAGGAAAGTGCTGGATAAAGGGAAACCTGAGGACGTGATGCCATCTGTTAAGGGGGCCCAGGAGCGCCTGCCCACAGTCCCCTTGTCTGGCATGTACAATAAATCTGGGGGAAAAGTGAGACTCACCTTTAAGCTAGAACAAGACCAGCTGTGGATCGGCACGAAAGAGCGGACCGAGAAGCTACCCATGGGCTCCATTAAAAACGTGGTCAGTGAACCCATCGAAGGGCACGAGGACTACCACATGATGGCGTTTCAGTTGGGCCCCACGGAAGCCTCTTACTACTGGGTGTACTGGGTTCCAACTCAATATGTGGATGCAATCAAAGACACTGTGCTGGGGAAGCGGCAGTATTTTTGAAAGCACTTTCACCTCTGGCCTAGGAGACTGACCCACAGTGAAGGACATTGCTGGGAGAGGCCTGCAGCACCCCCGGATTTCAGAGTTCTGGAACTTTGCTCACACAATCTATACCCAATCTAAGGTGATGTGGTGACCGAAGCCAGAGGTGATGTTCTTTCACCCGTAGCTTAACCCTAACTTAAAATCACCGGTTTCCTTTCTTGCAGTCAGCTTCACACCATTTTAAAGTCAGTACAGTGGAAACCAATAAATCTGAACTCGGAAAGTGTCGTGTGGAATACTCTTAAGTGTATTTGAGAGTAGATCTGCCAAGGTTTTGTTTAGAAAGGAATGGTCAAAAGCTTTCTGCTTTTTTTAAAAAGTGATTTCAACAAATATTTTCATAAATCTTTGGTTGCAAACAAACAAACAAAAAAAAGAGCACACACATTCTAGTGCTTATAAAATTATAAAAAATATGAACTAATGTGTTGTAATGGACGGAAAATCAATGCCTGCAAGGAGGACTGGGGAAGCGGGGAGAGAGAGAGAGAGAGAGAGAGAGAGAGAGAGATTATGAAAGGGAAGGAGGTAAATATAGGGTGTGCCAAAAGAAGGTTTAGAGTTGTTGGTAAGGAAATTAATATAATAGTTAACAAATAATAATAAAAAAATTTACTCTGCCCTGGACAGTGTCACTTAGTCGGTTGGGCATCATCTCCCACATGTAAAGGTCACTAGAACAGGTCAGGGCATATGCCCTTCTCACACCCCCGTAAGGAGAGAGTAGGAGGCATCAGATTAATACATTTCTCTAATATAGATGTTTCTTTCTCTCCCTCTCCTTCCATTGGAGCTAAAAAGAATCAATAAAAGTAATGTTTAAAATACTTTTTAAAAAGTATAAACTCTGTGTTATGGGTGCTCAAAATTGTAAATTTATTTCTGCTTCACTGTGTGTATTGGAGACAGATAAGTCTGTTTCATGTGTGATGGTTTCACAGATTTATATGTACATCAAAGCTCACCAAATAGTACACATTAGAAAGTGCAGTTTGTTGCATGTCAGTTCTCATCTCCTGGTAGGAACAGCCTGGCCTCATTGGCAGCAAATATTTGCAAGCTGTGTAAGGCTATTACCATCAGAACCAACAGGAGTGCTGACTGGTTACAAAAGACACAACCTGGGATTGATTATTAGAGGGTTATCCTTCCTCTACCATTGAGTTCTTGCCTGTTGAGCATCAACCTTAAGGTGAACACTCTAGAGGGGCCAGTAAAATCCACAAAACCATTAGGTTATATTCTCTGCCAATGTATAGCAGAATGTTCTCATAACTGAAAACATAGCAGCATTTCCTGGAGAATCCATGCTACCTCTGGGACTGGCTTTGTGTGTGGTTGGCGGGGAGGGGGAGGCAGATTATTTTTAATGAAATCAAAGTGGAAAATTACCCCCATAATGCAAAAATAGAGACTCACACAATACCAGAACTTCAGGGGTGTGTGTGTGCTGGCCAGAGGCAGGACTTTGCCAAGGTGAACTGGGTGGTGGGCCCTAATCAATGGGGGGCTTCTCCCTAATACAGAAATAGATGAAGATGCAGTGGGCCAGGTGCCTGGGGGATGGGAAGAGCAGGCTGGAGAGACCTCTGGATGGAGACAGAAGAGCCCTGGCCAGCTCCTCTCAGGCAGACTCAGAACCCCAGTCCCTCCCAGGATCTTTCTTGGGGCTCCTCTCTACCAACTCCTGGGAAAAACAGAGCGTGTCCAAGCTTAAGTGGGAACATCCCAGGAACAGGCAGAAGAGCATAAGGAGGGGTGGGGTGTGCAGGCAGAGGCCGCTTGTCAGGGTAGCAAGCGTGGATGGATCTATTTTTGTTTTTCATAATCCTCACAGGAGGACATTTATTTCCCATTGATTTTTATTAAGAGTGGGAAGGTGGGGATAGGGAGGGAGAGAGGGCAAGAGAGGGAGACAGGGAGATAGAGAGAAACTTGGAAATAAGAGACACACATCAACTGGATTCCACCTGCATGAGCACCCAATAGTTTTCAGGTATTAAAGCTGGAACCCAGGGACTTGCCCTTGACCAAGGATTTAATTCAGCACCCTTCAGGTGTGTAGGCTGACACTCTTACCATTAAGCCACACTGGCCAGGCCATGGTGGATGTTGACCCAATAAGGAAAGAAGAGGACCATTTTGTTTCCTTAGATTGTTTCATATCTACAACTTTTAGTGGCTAAACTTCAAGACAATTGCCTCCCAGGAGAGGACCATGAGTCTCTGAAGCCTGCAACAAATTGCTGGGCTGATAGGGAATCAGTCTCTGCAGAGACAGATCCTCTCCCTCCCTGGGCAGGGCAATGCCCAGAGAACTTAATTACCGTGGACTAGGTTGGCTCTGCCTGGGTCACAAGTTTTCTTGAAGGACATGCCGACTCCAAGGTCATGACTACCCTGGTAACTTATGTTCCATTTCCCACTAACCATGGCCCCAAAGAACAGAGCGGACA
Source organism: Cnephaeus nilssonii (assembly GCF_951640355.1). Classification (NCBI taxonomy): domain Eukaryota; kingdom Metazoa; phylum Chordata; class Mammalia; order Chiroptera; family Vespertilionidae; genus Cnephaeus; species Cnephaeus nilssonii. The sequence continues at coordinate 2,694,350 of NC_137095.1, read as the reverse complement.
CCAGCCCGAACTGGGACTAGAGCGGGCCTCAGGGCCACACACATGGTCCAGCACCAGCTCTCCCTGGCAACTGCCCTGGGTTATTCCTGCCCACAGCCACCTGCCCAGCTGCCACTGCTGCTCCCAGCCTTGACACCAGAGAGGAGTATGAGCTCCTCAACCACATGAATTCTGAAACAGCCCAGACTCACCCCCTGGCTGGAAGGTGCAGAGACCACAAGGGGCCTGTCAAGACCCAGATCTACTCCCGGACCCTTAGCTTTTAGTCTCAGGGAGCACAGATGTCATCATCCCTATGGGTGACTGTGCAGCTCAGATTGAGTTCCCCACCCTCCACCCTGACAGCAGGGGCACCTCCCACACTGTTCTCTGGGTCATTGCATGCTTGACCCTCATGAGGACCCTAGCTGCAGGTCACCAGGGGGTCCCTTAGCTATTCTGGTGTTCACATGTGTGTGGACTGACTGGGTGAATAAAACATGTATATTGATTTTAGAGAGAGAAATAGGGAGACAGAGAGAAACATTAATTTGTTGTTTCTGTACTTTTCTACAGTGGATTTGATTGGTCCTTCCTGGGGCAGAAATGTTCTTGCATGTGCCCTGACTGGAGATGGTACCTGCAATCTTGGTGTTATTGAGATGAAACTCTGACCAACTGAGCTATCTGGGCATGGCCTGACATATCTGGGATTTTATGTTAAGTAACCTACTAATGTACCTGCACATAAATAGATACAAGGACAACCATCATGGTAGATAATGATGGAAGGTTGGACTAGGATTCATGGAGTTTCATAAGTATTTTCCTCATATGGATAGATTTCAAATAAGCTATTTCATAGGCAGAATGTGTCCATGCATCAGTTATTTTATTTGCCAAGAAAGAAGCACTAAGGAGGGCAGGAGGAACTCTGTTTCAGGAATGCAGGCATGAATGGAAACATCAAAAGGGCATGTTTTTAAAATGTGTTTGGCTCAGTGGATAGAGTGTCGGCCCTAGGACTGAAGGGTTGCTGGTTGACTCCAGTATGTACCTCCATTACAGAGTTAACCACAGGCACTGGTTAGGGTGCATTCAGGAGGCAAACAGGTGATGTGTCCATCCAAGATGGTTTAAACCTCTATCTCATAGACAGGAAATACAGGCTCAGAGACTCCAGGTAGATTTCCTGATTGTAGAGTAAATAAAAGGCAGGACTAGTAGTCAAATCCATGTGTCTATAACAACAGAGATGTGGCCTCTTTTTTTTTAAATTTCTTTATTGATTAAGGTGTCACATATTTGTCCTCATCCCCCCATTCCCATCCCACACCCTTCCCACGGATGCCCCAACCCCCTGTTGAACTTAACCATTGGTTAGGCTCATAAGCATGCACACAAGTCCTTTGGTTGATCTCTCCCCCCTCCCCCCACCCTCCTTTATCCTCCCTCTGAGGCCCGATAGTCCGATCGATGCCTCCTTGTTTCTGGTTCTGTTCTTGTTCATCAGTCTATGTTGTTCATCATTTCCCCTAGATGAGCGAGATCATGTGTCACTAGAGATATACTTATATGAACTGCATGTGAGGTGAGCAATAATAGTTATGCTGACAGGCAAATGAATCAGTCTGTAGTGAGTTTCTTTCTGGACCAACAGTTCTTTTGAGACCCAATATCAATGTCCACCAGTTCCTCATGTGTACATGTCGGCACTGACCCCTCAGCTCTGGATGGTGGACAAATGGTGGTAATGCAGGTTCGATTCCCTCTGGTTGGGTCTCGGCCGGACCCAGGGGCACGGCTTCATCCGGACCCAGGGGCACGTGGCCTCACCCGGACCCAGGGGGTGCGTGGCCTCACCTGGACCCAGGTGCGCGCGGCTTCCCCAGGACCCGGGATCCAGCCTCACCCGGATCCAGGGGCACATGGCCTCACTTGGACCCAGGATCCAGCTTCACCCGGACCCAGGGGTGCATGGCCTCACCCGGACCCAGGGGCGCATGGCCTATCCAGACCCAGGGGCGCGTGGCCTCACCCGGACCTAGGTGTGTGTGGCCTCACCCGGACCCGGGATCCAGCTTCACCCGGACCCAGGGGCGCGTGGCCTTACCCGGACCAAGGGGCGCGTGGCCTCACCCGGGCCCGGGACCCAGCCTCACCCGGATCCAGGGGCACACGGCCTCACCCGGACCCAGGATCCAGCTTCTCCCGGACCCAGGGGCACGTGGCCACACCCGGACCCAGAGGCGCGTGGCCTCTCCCAGACCCAGGGTCGCGTGGCCTCACCCTGATCCAGGGGCCCACGGCCTCACCTGCACCCGGGACCCAGCCTCACCCGGATCCAGGGGCACACGGCCTCGCCCAGACCCAGGATTCAGCTTCACCTGGACCCAGGGGCACGTGGCCTCACCCGGGCCCGGGACCCAGCCTCACCCGGATCCAGGGGCACACGGCCTCACCCGGACCCGGGATCTAGCTTCCCCCGGATCCAGGGGCGCGTGGCCTCACCCGGATCCAGGGGCCCACGGCCTCACCCGGACCCGGGACCCAGCCTCAACCGGATCCAGGGGCACACGGCCTCGCCCAGACCCAGGATTCAGCTTCACCCAGACCCAGGGGCGCATGGCCTCACCTGGACCCGGGATCTAGCTTCTCCCGGACCCAGGGTCGCGTGGCCTCACCCGGATCCAGGGGTGCACGCCCTCACCCGGGCCCGGGACCCAGCCTCACCCGGATCCAGGGGCACACGGCCTCACCCGGACCCAGGATCTAGGTTCCCCCGGAACCAGGGGGAGATGTGGCCTCTAATGTTAGGGTGACATTAACATCAATGCCTCCTAGAGAGTAGAGGTGGTACTTCATAACCATTTGGATTGGCTAGATGTTACACTCCTAAAGCTTTAGTGGCTTAGCATAAAGAAAGAATCTTTCTTGAGAAACCAAGATGGCAGCATAGGTTAAACACCTAACCTACAGCCTGGCACATCAATTTCAAAAATACAACTAAAAGTCAAAACGGACATCATCCAGAACCACAGGAAAGCTGGCTGACTGAAATGCCCACAACTAGAAGAAAAGAGAAAACCACAAGGAAAATCAGAGGAGCTGTAAAAGCCTGAGGTATGGAGACACGGGCGGAGACACCAGCACGCGCACGTGCGGGGAGGATGGAGCCGGAGGGGAAGGGGCGGCTGACGGCCTGGCCGGCGTTCTCTAGCAGGAAGGAGATAAAAGCTCCAGATTGCGCTGAACCCCAGCTCCAACTGCACTGAACCCCAGTTCCGGGCGAAACCCTGGGAAGCCATGCTCATGCTGGGGGAATCTGGGCTGTGGGGCGGCGAAAGGCAGAGCTGCGGAGGCACGCACGTGAATGTGCGCAGAGGACGGACTGTTGCCTGTGCCGCTGAATTGCCCTGGCGGGGAGGAGACAGGGGCTCTGGACCGTGCTGAACCTCAGTTACGACTGCACTGAACCCCAGTTCTGGGCAATACCCTGGAAAGCCAGGCTCATACTGGGGGAATCTGGGCTGTAAGGCGGAAATGCAGAGAAGTGGCGAAAGGCAGAGCTCCGGAGGCGCGCACGGGAATGCTCGCAGAGGATGGTCTGTTGACTGTGCCACTGAATTGCCCTGGTGGGAAGGAGACAAAAGCACCAGACTGCGCTGAGCCCCAGTTCCGACTACACTGAAACCCAGTTCTGGGCGAGAATCTGGGAATCCAGATTCATTGGGGGAGAGACTAGACTGTTTAGCAGCGGGAGAAACTCCAGGGCGCTTTTCTCTCAGAGGTGTTTGCAGGGAGTACAGAGGGACACTGAGACACAGGAACCTCATAGGGCGGGGCTGACGGGAAGCCAAGGCTGTAGGCTCCACCCTGAAACTCCGCCCCATCCAAGCTGAGCACAGAGGCTTTTACAATTATGCAAGTCTAGGTTGAATAAGGCTGTCTCCCGGTATAGACACAGCTGATCCTCACAGCCAATTGGACTGGAGGTCAAATCCTCCCAGTGTACCAACAGCAATCAAGGCTTAACAACACCAAGACTTTGCACTCAGCCCACAAAGGGGGGTATCAAGAGCGACCGCCTAGGGAGATTGGGGAAGCTGAGCTATAGGGAGGCAGCCAAAAGGTAAAGACACCGAAGCAGGTCACGGATAGAAGGGATGAAGGAAAGTAAACTAATGGACGACACAGTGTTCAGAGCCACATTTATAAGGTTACTTGAGAATCTTCTGGAGGACCAGGATGGCAGCGTGGGGCGGACGCCTGATTGTTGCCTACCATGGCAATTTTGGAACTGCAGCTAGAGAGTGGAGCGGACGCCGTCCAGAACGATGGCCGGAGGAATTGCTAAGAAGGAGTTGACCGATGGGGGTTGGGATCGGGAAGACGAGGCCCCGCTGGGTCCCGAATCCAGGTGCGCTCGCCCAGCGACTGGGCGCTGCTGCAGACCCGAGTGCCACTGCAGAGACCTCGGACCAGCCCGCCGCCGCGCACCGGGCGCACCGGAGCTTTGCCGAGCCCGCCGCCCAGGGAGTTCGGCGGCAGCCGCCCCGGAGCTTTGAGAGAATGGCCGAAGGAATTGCTGAGAGGGAATTGACCGACAGGAATTGGGATCAAGAAGACAAAGCCCCGCTGTGTCCCGGGTCCGGGTGAGGCCACGCGCCCCTGGGTCTGGGTGTACCTGGATCCCGGGTCCGGGTGAGGCTGTGCGCCCCTGGATCTGGGTGAGGCTGGGTCACGGGTCCGGGTGAGGCCGCGCGCCCCCGGGTCCGGGTGAAGGTGGATCCCGGGTTCGGGTGAGGCCGTGCGCCCCTGGGTCTGGGAGAGGCCACGCACCCCGGGGTCCGAGTGAGGCGGGGTCCCGGGTCCAGGTGAGGCTGCGCCCCTCGTTCCAGGAGAGGCCATGTGCCCCTGGGTCCGGGTGAGGCCATGCGCCCCTGGGTCCGGGTGTAGCTGGATCCCGGGTCCGGGTGAGGCCGTGCGCCCCTGGATCTGGGTGAGGCTGGGTATTGGGTCCGGGTGAGGCCATGCGCCCCCGGGTCCGGTCGAGGCCGTGCGCCCCTGGGTCCGAGAGAGGTCACGCGCCCCAGGGTCCGGTGAGGCCATGCGCCCCGGGTCCCAGTGAAGCTGGATCCCGGGTCCGGGTGAGCCGCGCCCCTGGGTCCAGGAGAGGCCACACACCCCTGGGTCCGGGTGAGGCCATGCACCCCTGGGTCAGGGTGAGCCGCGCCCCTGGGTCCGGGAGAGGCCACTCGCCTCTGGGTCTGGGTGAGGCCACGCACCCTTGGGTCCGGGTGTAGCTGGATCCCGGGTTCGGGTGAGACCATGCGCCCCTGGGTCCAGGAGAGGCCATGCGCCCCGGGGTCCAGGTGAAGCTGGATCCTAGGTCTGGGTGAGGCCGTGCGCCCCTGGATCTGGGTGAGGCTGGGTACCGTGTCCGGGTGAGGCTATGCGCCCCCGGGCCCGGGCGAGGCCGTGCACCGCTGGGTCCGAGAGAGGCCACGCGCCCCAGGGTCCGGGTGAGGCCATGCGTCCCTGGGTCCCAGTGAAGCTGGATCCCGGGTCCGGGAATACGACATTCCCAGCTGTTTTATTTTTTTAAATTTTGTTTTTAATATATTTTATTGATTTTTTACAGAGAGGAAGGTAGAGGAATAGAGAGTTAGAAACATTGATGAGAAAGAAACATTGATTAGCTGCCTCATTCACATGCCAATGCTCTATCCACTGTGCCAAACCAGTTATGGCCCAGGTGTTTTATTTATAAAACCGCAAACGTAGAAATAACTGAAACCATAGACAGCTCAATAGTTAAGTGGTTATCCATAGAATACAATACTCCCTAGAAATGAAAAATTAACTATTTGCATAAATAATAGTGTCAAATCTGAAAATATCTGTGTAGCACGAAGAAAGCCAGTGTTTGTTAAAGAGAATTCACCTTATAGTGCCAATAAAATTATGAAAAATATGAATGACTCTATTGTACAGGAAGGTAAATCAATGCCTGCATGGAGGGCTGGGAGGCAGAAAGATTACAAAAGGACTGGAGGTAAATACAGGGTGTGGCAAAAGTAGATTTACATAGAGTTGTTTCTACTGAAAATAATACAGTAATTTATAAATAACAACACAAATATAAACTCTCCCTGGCCTCTTGTGCCTCATTTTCTTGGGTGTGATCATGCTCACTGAAAGCCACTGGTTTGCTTCCAGGTCAGGGCACATGCCTTCCTGAATCCCCAATAATTGGTCATGCAGGAGGCAAATGACTGATGTTTCTCTCCCTCTCCCTTGCTTTCAAAATGTAAAAAAAAAATACAGCTTAAAATCTATAAAATAGTTACATGAAAAAGAGAATTAACTGTGTGTTTGGCATACTAACAACAGTAAGCCTACTTTTTTTCCAACATGGATCTGGGTAACAGAGAAGCCTATTTTACATGTGATGGTTTTCTCAGCTTTATATGTATGTTCATCCTCACCAAACAGTGCACATTAGAAAAGTGCATTCCCTTGTTCATCCGTTATATATATACCCAAGTAAAGCCTTGCAATGTGGTTCCATATAAACCCTAGATATCCCTCTGTTGTTAGAAAATTAAGATGGCAACTCTATGTAGACACGACCATCTCTCTCATTTCTTGGGAGGATCAGCCTGGCCTCAGTGGCAGCAAATATTGGCAAACAGTGAAGACAACTGCTGTCAGCCCAGATGGCATGGATCAGTGGTTGAGCATCGGCCTATGTACCAAGAAGTCAAGGTTCGATTCCTGATCAGGGCACATGCCCAGGTTGTGGGCTCGATCCCAAGAGCAGGGTAAGCAGGAGGCAGCCGATCAATGATTCTCTCTCACTATTGATATTTCTCTCTCTCTCTCCCTTTCTCTCCGAAATCATAAAAGTATATATATTAAAAAAATAAAACTATTGCCTTGAAATTCAACAGGAATGCTGACTGCTTACGAAAGACACATCCTGGGACAGATTGCTGGATTATCCTTCCTCTAGCTCTGTCAACACCACAGAGGGAACAGGGAATACACAATACCATTAGATTATCTTATCTGCCCAATGACGTCAGCTACGCGAAACAGTTTGGGAGGTCCTGAGAATGTCTGCACATAAAGATCACACAAGCCACAGGCCCCAGAACATCTGTGGCCTTATGTTCAGAAGAGGCATTTATCATATAACTTACTGCAGGCTTCCCCACTCACTATTGAAACAGTGTTTCTGTCCTAATTGTGGTTCCACCTCAGAGACATAAAACAAATGACACCAAACTATGAAATGTCATACTTCCTGGCACATGTCTCCTTTGCAGGACATGGAGAGCAGGTTCCCTAAACATTGCTGAGGCTTATGTAGTACATACTATGAACAGAGAACAAGATTCATATTGGTCACAGAATCAGAGCAAAGGTCTCCTCTTCAGACTGACCCTTGCCCTCACCAATAATCGAGGCACTAGGCTGAAAATTAAATGCACAAAGTCACGTGGTCTTTCTTTTCAGGCCATGGGCCACAATAAGTAATAAGCCAATATTGGGCAAAAAGTGATTTCCTGCCATTATGCTGTCCCTTCCAAACCACATAAATTTTGGGATAAACACAATATCTATTCATCTCTACATATTGAAAGATCACATTTGTATTTACAAATCATCTGTGGCCATGTATAACCAAAATTAAAGGTACAAATGTAAAAACACCTTTTAAAAAGATCATAAACTAGAGCAAAGGAGAGCAAGGGATTTGCAGGTTGGTGAATAAGAATCATTCCAAATTTATCAAAGCATAATGTGAGTACCACTATGTCCCTGAAAAAGGTGGCACTTCTTAGCTGAGAAGGGTTGCTCTGGATGAATCCTGGGTCAGGTCCGTTTTCGAGTTACGGAGAAATTAATGAAGATACTGACAAGAGCTTGGATGAACCATAATTACTTGCAGCAGAAGTGAGAACAGAGAACACATTCCCCTGAGCATCCAGGGATGGTGACCGATGCACACTCCTCAGGTGAGTCAGGTGTTAGAAGTGAAATCTCTTCAGCCACAAAGAGACAGTGACATCATTTGGGTGGTAGGACTGGGCATGTTAGCAAGTACAATGCAGCTCCTTCAAGTCTCACTTGTACCTCAAATTTATGAGGAATCTAGCAGAGTGTATGTTCCCATAAAAGGGGTTTACATTGATGTAAAGGGTCTCAGAGAGCCCCTTAAGTGTTCTTATAATAAGTGAGAAAAATAAACCATTCCCTGCACATTTATGGCTTTTCTCCAGTATGAGCTCTGTGGTGTTTAGTGAGGGAAGACCTTCGACTGAAATGCTTACCACATTCATTACACTCATATGACTTTTCTCCAGTGTGAACTCTGTGGTGTATAGTGAGGGTAGACCTTTCACTGAAATGCTTCCCACATTCACTACACTCATATGGCTTTTCTCCAGTGTGAACTCTGTGGTGTGTAGTGAGGTGACACCTTTGACTGAAGGAATTCCCACATTCACTACACTCATATGGCTTTTATCCAGTGTGAACTCTGTGGTGAATAGCGAGGTAAGATCTTTGACTGAAGGACTTCCCACAGTCAGTGCACTTATAACACTTTTTTCTAATGTGAACTCTGTTGTGTTTAATGAGAGCAGGGATTTCATTGAAGACCTTCCCACAATCAGTACACGCACAGGGCTTTTCTACAGTGTGAACTCTCCCATGTTGTAGGTGGTTAAATATTTGTCTGAACACTTTCCCACATTTATTAGAGTCATTAATCATATCTCCAGAGCTGAGACCTTTCTGATAAGCAACTTTCTGTTTCTGGCTGGCAGCTCTTTCACATTCAACCCACTGGTGATGTCTTTTTCCACGGAGACATTCCTGTGAAATCTCATTGTTACTGTGTGGCTCCTCAGTGTTCAGAGTGGCCTGGTGCTGGAGAAGCCCTGAGATGGCTGGGGAGACAACCCCAACCTCAGTACGAGCTTCAGGCACCGCATTAAGTAGAACCAGCAAGTTGTCACAGCGAAGCTCTCTCCATATTTTCTTTCCAGGACTTCTCTCCACAGGCATCCTTCTGGTGCTGGTGAGGGTTTGCACTGAAACACAAGTCTCCTACACATGCATCACTTAAGAACACATTCTTCTCAAAGTATGCCACTTGTAACTCAGTCAGGTGCAAAATATCTTTTAACACCGAGAAGCACGGCTTACACAGATGGGTCCTCTGGGTGGCTGCAGCTGTCTTGGAAGCCCTGGCCTGAGAGTCTCGTACAGATACACTGTGCTCATAATAGGCCTCCACATCATCCATTTTATGCCAAGGACCTGAAAACAGAGGAATGATGTGGAAATGAATGTTGACTGTGGTGACAGAGGGAAGTCCCGTTATAAAACTGTGTTGCACATAATACATTGGTCACATGCAATTGGCTGAAAATAAAAGACCCGAAAGATGAACTAATAAGATGCAACTGTAATGTTCTTGACCACTGAAGATCACAAAAAAAGAAAGACTTCAACAGAAATAGAGCAAAAACATGGCAAGCACCACATGGAAGAGAAGCGGACTGTGCAGCTCATTCTGCTGCTAACAGCATTCAGTAGATCTTCCCTGCTGGTGACATGGGCAAGCTGTGCAGAAGGTTGGTTACAAGTAAAATTCAATAAACAAGAAGGTGGTGAATGAAGGGTATTTAAGCATGTATGTGCTCCTTATAACACTTGCATAGGTCAATGTTGTAGTATACTGCAGAAAGAGATGTGCAGAGGAATTGGTGATGAAAAAAGGACACAGAGGCGAAGGTAGACAATGCTAGGAAGTCACCGATGAAAGAACAAATCAGCAAAGTGTCAAGTGTGGAAAAGAAAGGTATAAATGAGGTGTGGCCATTGGAACCTGCACCAAACACTGTTGGACAGGAGCAGGTTTCTGGTATAATCTAAACACCATCCTTACATCATACTTCCCCTCAGTGGCCACTCAGCTGGACTAAGCATCCTCTAGGACCATCCCGTACATTCACCCTGGAGAAACCCAGGGTTCTCCCTGTACCTCCTTTAGAAGAAGTATATACAAACTAAATATTCTGAGTATCAATGAAAAGACAACAGAGGTGAGCAGCCATCACTTGCCCATAGCATTCAGCCTGCAATTGTATCCAGGGAAGGTAATATTACAAACAATAATTGGAGGGTCTTACAAGAACAGCCCCTGGTTCATGTATGTAAAGAAGATAACTGACACAGGGTCTTTATCGACAGGAAAGGTGTAGAATAGGAAGCCGTGGATGTGGATGGAGTCACCCTCCCTGGAGTGGAAGAGCAGGAGGGACCCATTAAGCTGTTTGTAAGACTGCTGACACCCAGACACTTCCTGCAGTTTCTGAGGGAACTGGTGTCAGGGAGGTTTATGGAGTCTATTGCTCAGGGCTCTCTGCACAGCTCAGCACTGGCAGCCACAGCCCATTTAACAAGACAGTGGGGGAAATTAGCTGAGCCCATGGTCTGGCTTTGAGAGAGAGAGAGTGCTAAGTCTGGAGAATAAATAAAGAGTGGGCATCACCTCAGGACACTAGGAGAGATGTGAAGGTCTTACCTACGAATGATAAAAGTGCAAACACTTCCATCGTTACATCACAGTACAGATGTCTCTGAGCCTCATCAAGGATCTCCCACTCCTCCTGAGAGAAGGCAATGGCCACATCCTCAAAGTCCATATCCTGTCATAATGGGCACAGAACATCCCATGATAAGATTCTCTTGAGATTCCAAGTTGCCATACTACCCACCCTGCACATGCATATGCTCTCCTACTCCCCACATCAGAGAAGAAAGCACCACTTGGTCCCATTAAAGTCAATCCCTCCTTATATTCTTACTGATGCTGTGTCTTCCCACAACAATAAAGGCAGATGAACAGATATAAGTTACCTGTGCTCTCATCCTCAAATAGGAGTCACACTGCCCCCTTTCAATAATAGTTGGTGTCAGGAACATAGGGTAGGAGGAGATGTTGCACATAATGGGAATGTGATGAATTTGACTCTGGTCTTGTCAGGCAATACCCATGTTGTCCTCCAAATTGTTCCTCCAAGACACCAAACAACATAGCAATGCCCATTGCACTTCTGACTCCAATCCCAGTTTGCTGAGGCCATCACTCTGCATTACCTGCTGCCCATAGTTCTGTGATCCACACTTTTCTCACACAGCTTCATTGCCAAAGGCACAACTTCACTGGTAACACAAATGAGCCATGACGAGGACAGAGTGTTTTCTAATCAGTTTCTTACTCCAAATTCTAGTTCACCACCTCTGTAATACATTTCTCTATCACCCTTATCTCTTCTCCTTTCCCCATGCCGGTGGGGATTTTCAAGTCCCGGTGACACTGATGCGTGCTGTCTCATTCCTAGTGTTCACTGGGTAAATGAGCCCTCAACAAGAAATGGCAGGTGGGCACATATATGGCCTCTAAGCTCTACACTTGTCATGTAGCATCACAGCAACCCATCCTGTTAGAAATTATCCTAAAATTCCCCATATCATATCATAAAGACACCATCAGAGATGGACTCCCTTTTAATTCATTTGTACATCTTTGTTAGTGTCCGGCTGCTTTCTTTTAGTCCCAGGGACCTCACTAATGTCATGATCCCCTGTGTGTGATTGTGCAGCTCAGCCCGGGTTCCCCACCTGCCACACTGACATAGATGGCACCTCCCATACTGTTCTCTGGGTCACTGCATGCTCTGCCCTCAAGAGAACCTTGGCTGCTTGTCCTCACAGGTCCCTAGGCTGTGCTGGTGTTCAGATGTGTGTGGACTGACTAGGTGATTAAAACATATATACTGATTTCAAAGAGAGAGAGAAGTAGGGATATACTATATATATATATATATATATATATATATATATATATATGTATGCACACTAATAAAAAAAGTAATACGCTAATTCAACTGGGAGACCTTCCGGATATCCTTCTGTATAAAGCCTGGGGCTTGGCTGTCCTGTAGTCCATCCCCAAACGACCCTCAGCTCTTTGCCCAGCCAGCCCTCACCCATGCACCAAGCCCCTATCTATACTAATAAAAAGGCAGTATGCTAATTAGACCAGGAGACATTCCCGACATCCTTCCAGACAAAGCCATGGTGGTGGGGTAACACAGAGGTGGTTAGGGGTGATAAGGCCAGGAAGGGAGGGCATTTGCAGGAGATCAGGCCAGCAGGGGGGGCCAGTTGGCCAGCGGCGAGGGCAGTTGGGGGCAAGGAGGCTGGCAGGGGGACAGTTGGGGGCATACAGGTCGGCAGAGGGACAGTTGGGGGCAAGCAGTCCGGGAGGGGGTTTTTGGGGGCAAGCCGGCCAGCACGGGGGAGCTGGGGGGGAGCCTACTGGCAGGCGGCGGGTGGCAGTTTGGGTCAAGCAGGCCAGCAGGGGTGGAAGCTGGTGGTGAACAGGCTGGTGGTAGGGGGGGTCTGTTGGGGGTGAACAGGCCGGTAGGGAGGGCCAGTTGAGGGCGAGGCCAGCGTGGCGGGATAGTTGGGAGCGAGCACGTCAGCAAGCAGAGTGGTTAGGGGCGATCAGGCAGGCAGGCAGGTGAGCGGTTAGGAGCCAGGGGTCCTGGATTGCAAGAGGGATATCCTACTGCTGGTTTAGGCATGATTCCACAGGGGATCCCAGATTGGAGAGGGTGCAGGCCAGGCTGAGGAACATTCCTTCGCCACCCCATGCACTAAATTCATGCACTGTGCCAGTAGTATATATACACTTAGTGGCCTGGTAATTTTGATCTCTGAATGCATAATTATCTGGCCACTCAGTATATATCCTATATAATAAAATGTTAATATGCAAATTGTTGCCGCGACCAGGAGTTCAACCAGCAGGCATGCTGGACAACTGCCCATGTCCCCTCCCCCTGGTCAGGCTGGCCGGATTTCACCCACGAACGAATTCATGCACTAGGGGTCTTATATATATGCCCACTGAATGGCCAGATTATTATGCATTCAGAGATCATAATAATCTGTCCACTGTGTGTGTGTGTGTGAGTGTTTGTGTGTGTGTATGTGTGTATAGAGAGAGAAATACAGAGAGATCTATTTTTTGTTCCATTAATTTTATACATTCTAGTAATTGATATATATATATATACTAGGACTTCGGGTTATGTCGGAGATCTGTTCCTATGGCGCGACAAAATGCAATTTTCACTGTAAGTCAAAACCCACCTACATAAGCACCTACGTCACTCACATGGCACACATGCACAGCAGAAATAACGTGAAACAGTAATAAAAAATTTAAAAGGAAAATAACAATTCCTGACCTTTACTTGTGGTAAATAAATAATAAAAAGCATAAAGCACATACGTACATATAAGGGTAAATACTGGATTATCCTTACCTTTAGTACTGTTGTTGCCTTGCACACTGGACGTTGCAAAGTGGGGAAAGACAGGCTTACACTAGGCTCCTGCGGGGAGGAGGTTTGAGAGGCAGAACCTGCAGAAGATGCATGTGACACTGGGTCAGGTGAGTCCAGAGAGGCAGAACCTGCAGAAAGTGCTGGAGATCCTGGGTGAGGTGAGTCCGGAGAGGCAGAACCTGTAGAAGGTGCTGGAGATCCTGGGTCAGGTGAGTCCAGAGAAGCACGTGAGGTAGAGGGTACGGAATCTGTTGCAGGCCTCTCCACCTTTTTAAAATAAAGTTCGAGGCTCGTCTGGAAGGATACCTTTTTCTTGTCCTCCCAAATCTCCTTGTAACACTTCAGGCTATCCATGACCCTTCTGGAAGCCCTAGTGTACCTGTCAATGTTGGGGTCCTGAGCCTCAAACCTTGCCAAGGCATTCTCTATCATGGCAAAGGCCCCCGCTAATTCCGTGCTTGTAAATCTCCTGGGCTCTGGGGTTGGTGTGTCTTCCTCTTCAATGAACTGCTGTTTCAGTTGAGTGAGGCCCTCAGTAGATAGCTCCTCTCCATGAGATGCCAGCAGCTCTGTGACGTCCTCAGCCTCCACCTCCAAATCAAGCTGCTTACTCAACTCAACAATATTCTCGATGCAACCTCAACGGAATCCTCAAAGCCATGGAAATCGTTCACAAACTGGGGACACAATTTTTTCCAAACAGCATTCAAGTTCATCTGCTTAACTTCATCCCAAGAATCAGAAATGTTTTTGACAGCAGCAAGAACATTGTAAGATTTCCAAAAGTCATTGAGAGTCAACTCTTTATCCTTCTTCATTGCCCTAAAAGCCATAGCAAATGTCCTTCGGAGGTAGTAGGCCTTGAAAGAGGCAATGACACCTTGGCCCATAGGCTGTAAAAGGGAGGTGGTGCTAGGTGGAAGGTAAACCACCTTGACATTTGGATGAAAGTCATTCAAATCAGCAGGGTGACAAGGGGCACTGTCCAGCACTAGCAACCCCTTAAAGGGCAGCCCCCTTGAAGCACAGTAGTCCTTGACTTCTGGCACAAAATGGTTTGTGAACCAGTCCTCAAATACGCTGAGTGTCACCCATGCCTTCTTGTTAGATTTCCAGATGGCAGGTAGTAGACCCTTCCATATGCCCTTGATTGCCCTTGGATTCTCGGTCAGACACACCAAGGGCTTCAGCTTGAAGTCACCAGCAGCATTAGCCCCAAGTAGCAAAGTCAATCTCTCTTTGCTGGCTTTATGGCCTGATGCTGTCTTCTCCTCCTTGCCAATGTACGTACGTGTAGGCATATGCTTCCAGAACAAGCCTGTCTCATGCACATTAAACACTTGTTTATCACAGTAACCCCCCTCCCTAATTATCTCAGCCAACGCACTAGGAAAATCACCTGCTGCTTTAGCATCATCACTAGCAGCTTCCCTTGGCAGCTTAAGATTATGCAAATTAGCACGAGCCTTAAAACGCATAAACCAAACTTTGCTAGTCACAAACTCTTCACTTTCACTCCCTTCCCCCTTTTCTTTTCTCAAGGCCTCAAACAAACTTTTAGCCTTCTCCTGAATCAACATCTGGCTAACTGGGATATGCCTTTGATACTGCTCATCTAGCCAAAGCAGTAATAATCTTTCCATTTCAATAATGAGACCACTACACTGCTCTGTAACCACAGTTGATTTCATAGGAGCAGATCCTTTCACATGTTCAAGTATACACTTTTGATCGTCGATGATTGTCGAGACAGTTGTAGGACTTAAGCCAAGCAACCGGCTGATGTTTGTAGGTGTTTCGCCCTTTTCCGAGCGTCTTATTATGTCTCCTTTCACTTCCATTGTGAGGGCTTTCCTTCTTTTTGTAGCACTGCCAACAGAAGAATCTGCCTTATGCTTAGGATTCATATGGAAGGACAAAAAGTGTTCAAAATAACAATACAAACAATAGAGAGTGAATGAAGCACAATCCAAAACAGCTTATCAAAGGCAACTGAATGACAGAGTCTTCCTTGTATAGCGCCCCGTGATGACTTATTCATCCACTCCGCTGGCCAACTAGTTCCCGGGCGAACTGCGTGCAAATGCCTTACATCGAATGGCAGAAATTCTTTTTTATATAAATAAATTGCAAATGGCAACGTAACCACAAAATGACGTATGTCGAGTAACCCAAGGACAGTCTGGAGAAAGAGAGAGAGAGAGAGAGAGAGAGAGAGAGAGAGAGAGAGAGAGAGAGACATCTATTTTTTGTTCCATTATTTTTATACATTCTTTGATTAACTCTTGAAATTGATGTGACCAGGGTTGGAACTTGCAACCTTCCGTTATTGAAATTATTCACTGACCCACTGACCCACTTAGCTGTTTGGCCTCGGTCAGACATATGTGACATTTTAAGTAACAACCCAATAATGTACCTGAGAATATATAGATACCAAAACCATCATGATGACAGATAGTGGTGGAAGGCTAGAATAGCATTCATGGGATTTCAAAAGTGTCTTTTTTCCAAGGAAATATTTAAAGTAAGCTATATCAATGTCAGACTGTATTATTGGATCAATTATTTTATAGGCCGAGAATGAAGCTCTGATAAGGTCAGCAGGAATTTGGTATCAGCAATGCACTCGTGCAGGGAAACTCAAAAGTGTACATTTTTAAATGTCCATTTTAAATAAATTCTACTTAAATCAATCTTTAGAAAAGTTTTAATCTTGATGTTTCCCAATAATTTTACTGTTTTATTGTGAAAAGTTTTGAACATATTTGGTGCTACTGAATCAGCGTATTGAAAATAAAATATAATGATGTACTACTGAAATATATTATCATGTCCATGTTCAAAATCATCATTTTGGCTGTTTGAACCTCACAAGGATGATAGTATTTACACCACGGATATTAATAAAGATTACAAACTTTCAATAATCAGTACACGCATATAGCTTTTCTGCAATGTGAACTCTCTTGTGGATAAGGAGGTGATTATTGCAGGTAAAAGATTTCCCACATTCACTACACTCATAAGGTTTTGCACCACTGTGAACTCTATGGTATTGAGTGAAGTTACTGCGTTGCCTAAAGGACTTCCTACAGTCACTACACTCTTAGGGCTTTTCTCCACTGTGAACTCTGTGGTGTGGAATGAGGGTAAACCTGTGTGTAAAGGACTTCCCACAGTCATTATGCTCATGGCTTTTCTCCAGTGTTAACTCTCCTGTGGATAAGGAGGTGATTATTGCGGGTAAAAGTTTTCCCACATTCACTACACACCTAAGGTTTTCAGCAGTTTGAACTCTCTGGTGTGGAGTGATGGTACTGCTTTGATTGAAGGACATCCTGCAATCACGACACTCATACAGCCTTTCTCCAGTGTGGACTTGGTTGTTGAATGAGTTTGGACCTCAGGATGACGGACATCCCATGATCACTACACTCCTATGGCTTTTCTACAGTGTAAACTCTTCCATGATGAATGAGGTTAACCATCAGTGTGTCACCCCCAACTACAAAAGGCAGGTGGGTACATAAATGTCATCCAAGCCCTGAACATGGCAGGCAGCACCAAAACATCACCCTTTCCAGGCATTATCCAAAAATTACCCTTATTTTATCGTCCAGACTCCACCAGAAATGGACTCTCCCTACTTTCACTTTTATGTCAATGTCATGGTGCTCTGGCCATGAAGTCACACTCCCTCTCCAAGTGCTCATCACTCTTTCTACCACACCTCTCTCACACCTGCACTGCTACAGTCCCGCCCACTGTAATCATCTCCTCACCCTCTTACTTATTATTCAGCATGTGTGGTCAAGAGAATGCTTGCCAAATTCAAACAGAATCAAGTATTGCCCAGACTCTGACAGTCCACACTCATAGAGGCAGCCTTGAATCCTGCTCTGAAGGGCTCTCCCGATGACTGTTTTTCCCTTAAATCTAACCTATGAAGAACCACAGTCAGATCTCAGATACTCAGACCTCCCCTCCCCTGGTGCTGCAGGGTTCAGTGGGGTCAGGCTGAAAGAACGCTGTGAGCAGAGAGGAGTCTGGGATGCGCGGAGTCCCCACCCGGCCTGTGGACGCTTAACAAGCCTCAGACACACTCCGCACAGCAAGGACGCTGCCTCCCAGGCCTCCTCCTACTCACCACGAGTGGGCTGAAGCCTGTGAGTCCTGGAAGAAACTGAAGAGGTCAAAATGCCTGCCAGGAGCAGGAAGGCGGAAGTCCGCCCTAACCGGATCCACTGACACAAAGTGTCCTTTAGCTCCGCCTACGTAGTCGCATTCCTTTGTGGGTAATGTATTTTTCTCAAACGCCAAGGGGAGGCTAGCATCCCAGCCAATGACATTGGTGAATAAAGGTGATGTGGTTCAGCAAGTGGCCCTGGGGAAGGACAAGATGGGGCTAGAGGCCTGGTTAACTGGAACAGATGGGCAGACCTCCCAGGAGAGGGGTGCGGGGAGAACTGGTAGAGATCCCCCAAAGAATATATGCAAAGGCGAAAATGGGAGACATCTGTAATACTATCAACGATCAAAAAGACATATTAGGGAGAACCAAGATGGCGGCAAAGGGTAAACACCTAACTGTTGCCTACCACAACAATTTTGAAACAGCAACTGGAAAACAGAGCGCACACCGTCCAGAACCACCAGAAAGCTGGCAGAGTGGAAAACCTGCAACTGGAGAGGAGAGGAGAGGGGGACGCTGAGCCTCAGGAGCTGTGGAGGTGCGAAGATCCGTGAGCGCGGAAAGGGCGGGCGGCTGAATACGCGGCAGGCTTGCTCACAGCGCGCGGAGCAGGAGGGCAGCAGACGCTGTGTGGCTAGCTTTCTCGTTTGGGAGAAAAACAGAACCTCCCGACTGCACTGAAATCCAGCTGCGGTCGGGGAGAAACTGGGCTGTTTGGCAGTGGATGAGGCTTGAAAGCTGCCTTCTCTCAGAGGCGCACAGCCATTAGGGCACGGAGGAACCGGCCCTTTTAGGGCGGCGCGGAAGGAAACCAAGTTTGTCTGCGCCATTCTGAGACTCCGCCCCATCCGAGCTGAGCACAGCCCTCCCAGTGACTGGATTTCTCGTTCGGGAGTAAAACAAAACCTCCGGTCTGCCCTGAAACCCAGCCCCAGCTGGGGAGAAACTGGTCTGTTAGGCAGCGGGAGAGGCTCGAAAGCTGCCTTCTCTCAGAGGTGCGCAGCCATTAATTCGGGCACGGAGAAACCGCCCCTCTTAGGGCGGAGCAGACGGGAAACCAAAGCTTGTCTGCACCACCCTGAGACTCCGCCCCATCCAAACTAGGCACAGAAGCTCTCCCAGCGGAGACACTGCTGATCCTCACAGCCAACTGGCTTGGAGATCAATTCCCGCCAGTGATACCAACAATCCCAAACACTCTGAACTCCAGTTTCTGGGGACATGCGGGGGACCCAGACGCCTATGGGACTCTCGGCCATCGGTTGGAGAGTGAGAGTGACTTTTCTGTCGGTGTGGACGACACCAGATTTCAACCACTCTCATAAGGGACACATTCAAGAGGCAGACTCAGTGAGCACCAAAGCCCTACTATGTCTCCAGCACAGCAATTCTTCCGTTATACACAGCAGGCCCTCACAACCAATTGGACCGGAGGTCAATTCCTCCCAGTGTACCAACAGCAATCAGGGCTTTTAACTACACCAAGACTTTCCACTCAGCCCACAAAGGGCGACCACCTAGGGTGATTGGGGAAGCTGAGCTACTGGCCCCTATAGGTCACCGACCACAAAAAGCAACTCCATCAACACAGGGAGGCAGCAAAATGTGGAGACATCTAAGTATGTCACAAGTAGGAGAGATAGATGAAAGCCAACTAATGGACGACAGTGTTCAGAACCATATTTATAAGGTTACTCAAGAATCTTCTAAAAACCGCTGAGAAACTTGAAGAGACCTTCAAGGACCTAAATGAGAATACCAAAAAAATGGAAAAGGACCAGTCAGAAATTATGCATACACTGTCTGAAATAAAGAACATACAGAGTAGACCACCGCACCCGAAGAGTCAAACCAAAGATCTGGAATATGAGGAAGAAAAAAACACCCAACCAGAGAGGAGGAAAGAAAGAAGAATCCAAAAGTGTGAGGATAGCATAAGGAGCCTCCGGGATGGCTTTAAGCGTACCAATATCCGAATTTTTGGGGTGCCAGAAGAGAGAGAGCAAGATACTGAAAACCTATTTGAAGAAATAATGACAGAAAACTTCCCCCCCCCTGGTGAAAGAAATGGACTTGCAGGTTCAGGAAGCGCACAGAACCCCAGGCAAGAGGAATCCAAAGAGGACCACACCAAGACACATCATAATTAAAATGCCAAGGGAAAAAGACAAAGAGAGAATCTTACAAGCAGCAAGAGAAAAACAGTTAGTTACCTACAAGGGAGCACCCATACGACTGTCAGCTGATTTCTCAACAGAAACTCTGCAGGCCAGACGGGAATGGCAAGAAATATTCAAAGTGATGAAGAGCAAGAACCTACAACCAAGACTACTCTACCCAGCAAAGTTATCATTCAGAATTGAAGGGCAGATAAAGAGCTTCACAGATAAGAAAAAGCTAAAGGAGTTCATCACCACCAAACCAGTATTATATGAAATGCTGAAAGGTATTCTTTAAAAAGAGGAAAAAGAAGAAAAAAGTAAAGATAAAAATTATGAACAACAAATACATATCTATCAACAAGTGATTCTAAAAATCAAGTGAATTCAAAATCTAAGGAACAGAATAAACTGGTGAACATAATAGAATCAGAGGCATAAAATGGGAGTGGATTGATAATTCCCAGGGGGAAAGGGGTGTCTGTGTGTGGGGTATGCGAAGAGAGTGGACAAAAATCATACACCTATGGATAAGGACAATGGGGGGGAGGGAACCGGGTGATGGGGAGATATGGGGGGAAAAAAGGAGAAACAATTGTAATAATCTGAACAATAAAGATTTATTTAAACAAAAACAAAACAAAACAAAACAAAAAAGACATATTAAAATTTAAAAAAATATATAATATAGCCCGGCTGGTTTATCTCAATGGTTGACCACTGATCTATGATCCATGAGGTCCTGGTTGTATTCCTGGTTAGGGAACATAAATAGAGAAAATTCCTCCATGGTGGGGCCCAGAATATGAGAGACATTTTCCTCTGGACCCGCGCGTAATAAATGTAACTCCATCTCTCTAAGTATTGCTTGTTTCCTCTCCAGTTTTCTGTAACAGTACCAGCTCCTTCCTGGGCCCTCAGCCTGAAGCAGGGCCTTGCTTCTTCCCTCATCAGAAGCGCAGGGGCAGGTGTTGGGATCCTTTGGGACCACGGTCCCTTCACCAGGGACGTATTTCATGGCCTTTTAGAGAGCTCGCCTTGCTCAGGGGCTGCTGTTGTAGGTGTTAGCTTTCCTGGTGCGAAGAACAAAGAGACCAAGGCTGGGCGCTCCCTGATTTAGCTGAGACGCTTCAACCACCCATGTTGCTCCCACGCATGGCTTCTGCCATTGGTTCGCTCCCCCAGCGCCCTGAGAAGACAGAAAAAAGCCATCCTGTTCCAGAAAATTCAGAGGCAAATGGAGCCCCGAGGGGCCCCGCACAGGACTCTGATCAGGGAAGCCAGGGAGCAGATCCTGTATTTACATGAGGGATTTCCAGAGTCCTGGTCAGTTCGCAGATTGGCAGACGGCTTGGATGTTAGCTCCGATGTGATCAGAAGGGTCTTAAAAAGCAAGTTTGTGCTCACTTTGGAGAAGAAACTGAAGCAGGAAGAAAAGGTCCTTTAGAAAGCTGGGCTTGCCCACTCGCTCTGCCAGCTTCCAGGCCCTGGGGATGACCGGGAGCTGCTTTCTGCAGGCCGCCCTGTGTCAGGAGCTGAAGCCTCATCCCAAGGCCACGGTCACAGCACAGCTTTGAGGGTGACAGAACCGAACACTCAGTACAAACTCACCGAGGAGACAGAAGGGAAGGAATAAAGGAGTCCAGAGCCTGGAGAAGGAAAGCTTTGTGCCTGTTGCTGCAGCCCAAGGTCAGCACAAAGAGCTGCAGAAGTACTCCACCAGTGGTTGTGAGGGCGCCAGAGGCGCTGACAGGGATGCATTGCCAAGTGCGAAGGACCTGGAAGCATTGAAGGCAAGAGAACTGGGTGAGAAGAACTTCAGCAGCAAGGTAGTGCAGAGGGGGCGAGAGTTCTTTGATGACAATGGGAATTCCTGTACAGAATTTGAACTGGAGCCTGGCTGGTGGAGGTGTCATGTAAAATACAGCTGAGCGAGCATATTGGAACTGCCTGGATTTCTGTGTGTGAATGGTCCACCTTGGAAATGATGAGCCTGAAAATGGAAGGAGCCGCTTGGATTTCAGTCTGACAAGGGACAGTGAACTTCACAGGGCAGATGTATATGCGGGCAGCGTGAATAACAGGCTAGGTGTAGTCTAGCTCCTGGAGCATGGCTCCTGGTCTGACCATGTGGATATTCAGTACTCACCCGTCTTGCTTAGGCTTTCTGTGTGTTGAAATCAGCCTGTGTCACATATGTTAGGAGTTTGTTGTCTTTACAATATGTGTATGGAGGAATTGAAAAGTGTTCCTTCTGCCGACACCGGTTTGGCTCAGTGGATAGAGCGTTGGTCTGCGGACTGGAAGGTCCCAGGTTCGATTCCGGTCTAGGGCATGTACATTGGTTGCGGGCACATCCCCTGGTGGGGGGTGTGCAGGAGGCAGCTGGTCGATGTCTCTCTCTCATCGATGTTTCTAGCTCTCTATCCCTCTCCCTTCCTCTCTGTGAAAAATCAATAAAATATATTAAAAAAAAAAAAAAGAAAAGTGTTCCTTCTGACATCGTTTACTTCTTGATTAATGAACACTAATAGTTCTGGAGCTGCTTAGTCAATTAGTTGTATTCATTTTGTGCAAAGCAAATTAAATGCAGCAAAAATAAAAGTATATACATATATGCATAGTCCATGGACATAGACAATAATGTGCTTAAATGCCTAGAAATGGTGGGTGTAGGGTAGAGGGTGGCAAAGGGGGATGAGGATGGGGGAAATTGGGTCTATTTGTAATAGAGCCAACAATAAAAAAGATAGTTTGCCCACATGGCATGGCTCAGTGGTTGGGCATGGATCCATGAAACAAGGTATCGTTAGTTGGATTCCAAGTCAGGGCACTTGCCTAGGTTGGGAAGCTCTATCCCTGTAGGCGTTATGCAGGAGAGAGCTGATCAATGAATCTCTCTCATCATTGATGTATCTCTGTCTCCCTCTCTCTCTAAAAAATCAATTAAAAAAGAAGAGTGTTAAAATTTATTTGATTCAACAACACCAATTTGAGTGAAGACCATCGCGTTTTCTCCCAGGTCCTCTAAGAAAAATCATGCCTTGGTCTGTTTTGTAGAAGATGTCCCAGGTATACCTGTGTTTAGGAACAGGAAGCACCTGGAGCAGGTCGGCCGCACCTTGGGCTGTAGTGTTAGAGTTCATTACATCATGTTTAAAAAGATTTCACTGCCCAAGTTCAGAAGATTTTGAGGGTACATTAACTGAAACTGGGGATAATGAAAAAACGTAGGCCTTATGATAGAACAGGAAGCAGCAGAGAGAGAGAACAGGAAACAGCTGGCTCCTTTGACTCTCTAGAAACATTGTGGGAAATAAATGAGCCAAAGCGAGGCTGCTGTTAGCTCCCTGGGCTTTCAGAGGAAAGGAGGCCTTGAGCGCAGATTCAGGGGTTAGGCCAGGATGAGCTGCCGCTGCTCATTGCTACCCTGGTTGCAGGTTGCGTGGGATCCCTGAAAATCTTAGGAGAGCCAGGCAAGCGTGGTTTAGTGGTTGAGTGTTCACCTATGACCCTGCAGGTCTCTGATTAATTCCTGGTCAGGACACATGCTCAGGTGGTGGACTGGATTCATATTGTGGTGCATGCAGGAGGTAGCCTATCAGTGATTCTCTGTTATCATAAATCTTTCTCTCTATATATATATCCCCCCTCACTTTCTCACTGAAATCAATAAAAATATAGTTTTGAATGTATATTTTAAAACAATTACACTTACATAAAAGTTTAAAAAAAGATTAAAACTTGCCACTTCCCATTATCTTACTATTTTATCATGAATGTTCTTGAGTATATTTGTACCTAGTGCATCAGCATGTTTGTAATAAAATATAATGATGTGCTACTGATATATCCTAGCAGGCCCATGGTCAGTGCCAACATTTTGTCATTTTGAAACTAATCATGATGTGAGTATTTACCACCAGGAATAAATGGTGGGGAATATTAGCAACATAGATTGCACTTAAAAGTGTATCATGGAAGTGGGCATTAAATTGTGCATAAGATAAAATGTGAGAAAAACAATTTTCCTTTCAGTATTCAAAACATACTGTATAGTTCCAAATGGAAAAGAAACCAATTGAGTCCTTAAGGAATGGGTGAAGTGAATAGAGATGTCTTAGATGCTGAACTGCCCTCCTATTGGTTAAATCCTAAATTCATTTTAAAAATGGAAAAAGTGAGTGCTCAGCACGCCTTTGAGCCTGGCGACTTCCCATTGATCAGATCCTAGGACTTGCCTCACAGCATGGCCCCCAAACGCCAGTCCTAGCTCCCACCTCAAACAGAGAAACGGAAACTGGCTCCCGCCCCCAAGCAGGAGAATAAGCCGACCCCTCTGGACATGCCAAAGGGAGAAAAAGAATACCAAGAAGCGATTGAACATATTGATGAAGTACAAAACGAAATAGACAACTCAATGAACAAGCCGGTGAGGAGATTTTGAAAGTAGAACAGAAATATAACAAACTCAGCCAGCCAGTTTTTCAGAAGAGGTCAGAATTGATCGCCAAAATCCCATACTTTTGGGAAACAACATTTCTCAACCATCCACAAGTGTCTGCACCACTTGGGGAAGAGAATGAAGAGGCGCTGCATTATTTGACAAGAGTTGAAGTGAGAGAATTTGAAGATATTAAATCAGGTTACAGAACAGATTTTTATTGTGATGAAAATCCTTAGTTTGAAAATAAAGTTCTCTCTAAAGAGTTTCTTCTGAATGAGAGTGGTGATCCATCTTCATAGTCCACTGAAATCAAATGGAAATCTGGAAAGGATGTGACGAAACGTTCAAGTCAAACACAGAATAAAGCCAGCAGGAAGAGACAGCGTGAAGAACCAGGGAGCTTCTTTACCTGGTTTACTGACCATTCTGATGCAGGTCAAGATGAGTTAGGAGAAGTCATCAAAGATGACATTTGGCCAAATCCTTTACAGTACTACTTGGTTCCTGAAATGGATGAGGAAGAAGGGGAAGGAGAAGAAGATGATGATGCATGCACGAATTCATACACTGGGCCTCTAGATAGATAGATAGATAGATATACATATACATATACATATACATTATATATATATATAATTATATATATATAATATATATATTATATATATATATATAATATATATATATACATATACATTATATATATATAATTATATATATATATAATTATATATATAATTAAAGCTTGTTTTAAATCAATTACACATATATCAAACTTTAAAAATGTTTAAAACTTACGTTTCCAATAATTCAGCTGTTTAATTATGAATGTTCTTGAGCACATTCATTGCTACTGTATCAGTATGCTAAAAATCTACTGATATGAAAGGCTAAGCAACAGCCCAACTTCCTGACAGGTAGCTATGACCTGCATTGACCACCACGGGGCGGACGCTCAACACAGGAGCTGCCCAGTGAGTTGTGGTTACCTGACAGCA
This sequence comes from Cnephaeus nilssonii, assembly GCF_951640355.1. NCBI lineage: Eukaryota > Metazoa > Chordata > Mammalia > Chiroptera > Vespertilionidae > Cnephaeus > Cnephaeus nilssonii. Next base: position 2,669,130 of record NC_137095.1, on the reverse strand, counting down.
GTGGTTCACAGGTAATGCACCCCAGAAGCAGAGAGGAGGGAGCCTGATTCTGGGTTGTGTCACCCAAGAACTGCCCTCTCGAAATCCAGGACACCTCAGGGGATGTCCGAGAGCCTGTTTCAGCCCAATCTCCACAGGCCAGGCCCTCGTTTTGAAAGGGAGAAGGAGAGAAACAGCAATCATCTACCTCCTGCACGACCACTCCAGGGGATTCAGGAAGGCATGTGCCCTGCCCTGGAATCAAACCAGTGGCTGAGGGGCCCCACCCATTACACAGATGCCCTTCAAGCCTCGGCACCGCCGGCCAAGGAGGGACTGTGAGAGGTTGGCACTAGGGAGTGTGGGGCCAATCGCACCAAGTCCCGCCCTACCACACACTTCCGGATTAATTTAATTTTAATGTGCATGTATCCATGTACCTGATCACTAGTAAAATATAATGATGTACTACTGAAATATCTTATGTCCATGTTCAATGTCATCATTTTGACAGTTTGAGTGTGGTGAAATTGTCAACACTGCTAACCTAGACTTCACTTAATGTATTATTAAATGCTTAGACTTAAAGAACACTGGTGGAGGATGTTAACAATGCAGATTACACTTTTAAGTGTATGGTATAAGTGGGCTATAATTAGTACATATGGTAAACATAGAGAAAAAGTATATTGTTTTTAGAATTCAAAAGCAAGAATTCCATATGGCAAAGAAGTCAGTAAGTCATTGAGGAATGAGTGAAATTCAAACATATGTCTTAGAGCAGGGGTCCTCAAACATTTTAAACAGGGGGCCAGTTCACTCTCCCTCAGACCGTTGGAGGGCCGGACTATAGTTTAAAAAAAAACTATGAACAAATTCTTATGCACACTGCACATATCTTATTTTGAAGTAAAAAAACAAAACGGCAAAAACACCCGCATGTGGCCTGCGGGCCGTAGTTTGAGGATGCCTGTCTTAGAGGCTGCACTATCCTCCTATTGGTTAGAATAATATATTAACTTTAAAGTAGACAAAAAATCCTGAGCAGACATTTTAACAAAGGCGGAAAAGACAATGTAAAGAAATGCAAAAGAAATGATCACCATCAAACATTTTTGCAGAAATGGAATGAAAACAAAAGCAAGTTAACAATATTCGCTCATAAGGCTAGTATTTAAAAAGATTAACCTTCACATGTGCTGGCGGGGTTGCAGAAAAATGGAATTTTCATTACTGTGGGTGGGTCGGGAGGCAAAGTGATTGACCATTTTATTTTTATTTATTTTTATTTATTATTATTATTTTTTTAATTTCTTTATTGATTAAGGTATCACATATTTGTCCTCGTCCCCCCATTCCCATCCCACACCCCTCCCCACACATGCCCCCACCCCCCTGTTGTCCTTAACCGCTGGTTAGGCTCATATGCGTGCACGCAAGTCCTTTGGTTGATCTCCCCCTTTACCCCCACCCTTCCCTACCCTCCCCCTGAGGCCCGACAGTCTGATCCATGCCTCCTTGTTTCTGGGTCTGTTCTTGTTCATCAGTCTATGTTGTTCATTATTTCCCCTAGATGAGTGAGATCATGTGCTATTAGAAATACACTTATAAGAACCGGAAATGAGACAAGCAATAATGGTTATGGTGACAGGCAAATGAATCAGTGTGTAGTGAGTTACTTTCTGGGCCAACAGTTCTTTTGAGACCCAATTTCAATGTCCAACAGTTCCTTATGTGTACATGTCAGCACTGACATTTCAGTTCTGGATGGTGGACAAATGGTGGTAATGCAGGTCCAACTCTGTCCGGTTTGGTCCTAGGCAATCTGCAGTGATGCACAGCTGCTAACTGCTAGTATGGGAAGGCCACATCAGCATCTTCCGTCTCTGGACTGCTTCTCTTCTGTCTTCATGGCTGGAGTAGTCCTGTCGATTCCTCTCTTGCTGGAATCCACATGGTCTCGGAGGTGTTTTCTGAAAATATGTGATTGACCATTTTAGATCACAGTTCCCCAGATGTTAAAATATAACACATTCACTGACACTGGAACAGTTTGGTAAGTAACACATACACCTGTAGAAAGAACTCAATACAATATTCCCAACTGTTTTATTTATAAAATCCCAAACATAGAAATCACTGAAACCATAGGCAGCTCAATAGTTAAAGTGGTTACCCATAGAATACAATATTTCCTGGATATAAATATTTACATAAACATTAGTGTCGAATCTCAAAATATCTGTGTAGCATGAAGGAAGCCAGTGTTTCTTAAAGAGAATACACCTTTTAATGCCAATAAAATTATGACAAATATGAACTACTCTATTGTACAGGAAGGTCAATCAATGCCTGCATGGAGGGCGGGGAGGCAGAAAGATTACAAAAGGACTGGAGGTAAATACAGGGTGTGGCAAAGTAGGTTTAACGGTGTTGCTACTGAAAATAATACAATAATTAATAAAGAAGAACACAAAATATAAACTCTCCATGGCCACTGTGCCTCATTTCCTTGGACGTGATCACATTAACGGAAAGCCACTGGTTTGATTCCAGGTCAGGGCACATGCCAGGTTGTGGGCTGGATCCCAAGAGTTGGGCATGCAGGAGGCAGCTGATCAATGATTCTCTCTCATTGATCTCTCTCCCTTTCTCTCTCTCCCTCTCTGAAATCATAAAATTATATCATAAAAAAAAAACAATTGCCATCAAATTCAATAGGATTGCTGACTACATACAAACGAAATCCTGGGACAGATTGCAGGGTTATCCTTCCTCTACCTTTGCCTTCTTGCCTGTTGAGCAACTACATTATGTGAACACCCTAGAGCGGCCAGGGAATACACAACACCATTAGATTATTCTGCCAATGACGTCAGCTACACGAATCAGTTTTGGAGATCCTGAGAATGTCTGCACATAAAGGCCACACAAGCCACAGACCCCAGAACATCTGTGGCCTTATGTTCAGAAGAGGCACTTATCATCTAATTTCCTGCAGGCTTCCCACTCACTATTGAAACAGTGTTACTGTCCTAATTGTGGTTCCACCTCAGAGACTTACAACAAATGACACCACCCTATGAAATGTCATACTTCCTGGCACAGTACAGGGAGAGCAGGTTCCCTAAACATTGCTGAGGATTATATAGTACATACTGTGAACAGAGAACATGATTCATATTGGTCACAGAAGCATAGCAAAGGTCTCCTCAGACTGACCTTTGCCCTCACCAATAATCGAGGAAGTATGCTGAAAATTAAATGCACAAAGTCACGTGGCGTTTCCTTTAAGGCCACGGGCCGCAATAACTAATAAGCCAACATTGGACAGAAAGTGATTTCCGAACATTATGTTGTCTCTTTCAAACCACATACACTTTTGGATAAACACAATATCTATTCATCTCTACATGCTGAAAGATCACATTTGTGTTTGCAAATCATCTGTGGCAATGAATAAAACCAAAATTAAAGGTACAAATGTAAAAATACCGTTAAAATATTCTAAACTAGAGCACAGGAGAATAAGGGGTTTGCAGGTTGGTGAATAAGAATCCCTCCAAATTTATCAAAGCATAATGTGAGAACCACTATGTCCCTGAAAGAGTTGGCAGTTCTTAGCTGAGAAGGGGTTCTCTGGATGAATCCTGGGTCAGGTCCATTTTCTCGTCACAGAAAAATTGATGAAGATACTGCCAAGAGCGTGGAGATACCATAATTACTTCCAGCAGAAGTGAGAACACAGAATACATTCCCCTGACCACCCAGGGGTGGTGACCGATGCACACTCCTCAAGTGAGTCAGGTGTTAGAGGTGAAATCTCTTCAGTGACAAAGAGACAGTGACATCATTTGGGTGGTAGGTCTGGGCATGTTAGCAAGTACAATGAAGCTCCTTCAAGTCTCACTTGTACCTCAAATTTATGAGGAATCTAGCAGAGTGTATGTTCCCATAAAAGGGGTTTACATTTATGGAAAGGGTCTCAGAGAGCCCCTTAAGTGTTCTTATAATAAGTGAGAAAAATAAACCATTCACTGCACATTTATGGCTTTTCTCTAGTATGAACTCTGTGGTGTTTAGTGAGGTGAGACCTTTGACTGAAATGCTTCCCACAGTGACTACACTCATATGGCTTTTCTCCAGTGTGAACTCTGTCATGTCTAGTGAGGGCACCCCTTTCACTGAAATGCTTCCCACATTCACTGCACTCATATGGCTTTTCTCCAGTGTGAACTCTGTCATGTCTAGTGAGGGCACCCCTTTCACTGAAATACTTCCCACATTCACTACACTCATATGGCTTTTCTCCAGTGTGAACTCTGTGGTGTACAGTGAGGTGAGACCTTCGATTGAAATGCTTCCCACATTCACTACACTCATATGGCTTTTCTCCAGTGTGAACTCTGTGGTGTCTAATTAAGTCAGACATGTGAGGGAAGGACTTCCCACAGTCACTGCACTTATAACACTTTTCTCTAATGTGAACTCTGTTGTGTTTAATGAGAGGAGGGATTTCACTGAAGACCTTCCCACAATCAGTACACTCATGGGGCTTTTCTTCAGTGTGAACTCTCCCATGTTGTAGGTGGTTAAAGTTTAGTCTGAACACTTTCCCACATTTATTAGACTCATTAATCATATCTCCAGAGCTGAGACCTTTCTGATAAGCAACTTTCTGTTTCTGGTTGGCAGCTGTTTCACATTCAACCCACTGGTGATGTCTTTTTCCACGGAGAATTTCCTGTGAAATCTCATTGTTACTGTGTGGCTCCTCAGTGTTAAGAGTGACCTGGTGCTGGAGAAGCCCTGAGATGGCTCGGGAGTCCACCCCAACCTCAGTACTAGCTTCAGGCACCCCAGAGCGGTAGAACCTGCAAGTTGTCACAAGCGAAGCACTCTCCATGTCTTCTTTCCAGGGCTTCTGTCCACAGGCATCCTTCTGGTGCTGGTGAGGGTTTGTACTGAAACACAAGTCTCTCACACATGTATCACTTAAGAACACACTCTTCTCAAAGTATGCCACTTGTAACTCAGTCAGGTGCAAAATACCTTTTAACACTGAGAAGCATGGCTTACACAGATGGGTCCTCTGGGTGGCTGCAGCTGCCTTGGAAGCCCTGACCTGAGAATCTCCTACAGATACACTGTGCTCAGAATAGGCCTCCCCATCATCCATTTTATGCCAAGGACCTGAAAACAGAGGAATGATGAGAAAATGAATATTGACTGAGGTGACAGAGGGAAGTCCTATTATAAAACTGTGTTGCACATAATACATTGGTCTCATGCAACTGGCTGAAAATAAAAGACCTGAAAGATGAACTAATAAGATGCAACTGTGAAGGTCTTGACCACTGAAGATCACAAAACAAGAGAGACTTCAACCGAAATAGAGCAAAAACATGGCAAGCACCACATGGAAGAGAAGCAGATTGTCCAGCTCATTCTGCTGCTAACAGCATTCAGTAGGTCTTTTCTGCTGGTGACATGAGCAAGCTGTGTAGAAGGTTGGTTACATCTCATTCCAAGTAAAATTGAATAAACAATTAGCTGGTGTTTCGGGGGAATTTAAGCATGTACGTGCTCCTTATAACACTTACATAGGTCCATGTTGTAGTATACTGCAGAAAGAGATGTGCAGAGGAATAGGTGGTGAAAAAAGGACACAAAGGCGAAGGCAGATAATGCTTGGAAGTCACCAATGAAATGACAAGTCAGCGAAGTGTCAAGTGTGGAAAAGGTATAAATGAGGTGTGGCCATTGGAACCTGCACCAAACACTGTTATACAGGAGCAGGTTCTCGGTATAACCTGAACACCATCCTTATGTCATACCTCCCCCCAGTTGCCACTCAGCCGGACTAAGCATCCTCTAGGACCATCCTGTACATTCACCCTGGAGAAACCCAGGGTTCTCCCTGCACCTCCTTTTCTAGAAGTATGTACAAACTAAATATTCTGAGTATCAATGAAAAGACAGGTGAACAGCCATCACTTGCCCATAGCATTCAGCTTGCAATAGTATCCAGGGAAGGTAATATTACAAACAATAATTGGAGGGTCTTACAAGAACAGCCCCTGGTTCATGTATGTAAAGAAGATAACTGACACACGGTCTTTATCGACAGGAAAGGTGCAGAATTGGAAGCCGTGGATGTGGATAGAGTCACCCTCCCTAGAGTGGAAGAACAGAGGGACCCATTAAGCGGTCTGTAAGACTGCTGACACCCAGACACTTCCTGCAGTTTCTGACACAACTGGTGTCAGGGATGTTTATGGAGTCTATTGCTCAGGACTCTCTTCACAGCTCAGCACTGGCAGCCACAGATCATTTGACAAGACAGTGGGGGAAATTACATGGTCGGTCTGGCTTTGAGAGAGAGAGAGTGCTAAGTCTGGAGAATAAATAACGAGTGGGCATTACCTCAGGACACTAGGAAAGATGTGAAGGTCTTACCTACGAATGATACAAGTGCAAACACTTCCAGCATCACATCACAGTACAGATGTCTCTGAGCCTCATCAAGGATCTCCCACTCCTCCTGAGAGAAGGCAATGGCCACATCCTCAAAGTTCATATCCTGTCATAATGGGCACAGAACATCCCATGATAAGATTCTCTCTTGAGATTCCAAGTTTGCCATACTACCCACCCTGCACATGCATATGCTCCCCTACTCCCCACATCAGAGAAGAAAGCAGCCCTTGGTCCTATTATAGTCAATCTCTCCTTATATTCTTGCTGATGCTGTGTCTTCCCACAACAATAAAGTCCGATGAACAGATTCAAGTTACCTGTGCTCTCATCCTCAAATAGGAGTCACCCTTTCAATAATAGTTGGTGTCAGGAACATAGGGTAGGAGGAGATGTTGCACATAATGGGAATGTGATGGATTTGACTCTGGTCTTGACAGGGAATACCCATCTTGTCCTCCAAATTGTCCCTCCAGGACACCAAACAACATAGTAATGCCCATTGCACTTCTGACTCCAATCCCAGTTTGCTGAGGCCATCACTCTGCATTACCTGCTGCCCATAGTTCTTTGATCCACACTTGTCTCACACAGCTTCATTGCCAAAGGCACAACTTCAGAGGTTACACAAATAAGCCATGACGAGGACAGAGTGTTTTCTAATCAGTTTCTTACTCCAAATTCTAGTTCACCACACCTGTAATACATTTCTCTCTCACCCTTCTCTCTTCTCCTTGCCCCATGCCGGTGGGGATTTTCAAGTGCAGGTGACACTGATATATGCTATCTCATTCCTAGTGTTCACTGGGTAAACGAGCCCTCAACAAGAAATGGCAGGTGGGCACATATATGGCCTTTAAGCTACACTTGTCGTGTAGCATCACAGCAACCCATCTTGTTAGAAATTATCCTAAAATTCCCCATATCATATCATAAAGTCACCATCAGAGATGGACTCCCTTTTCATTCATTTGTACGTCATTGTTAGTGTCCAGCAGCTTTGCTTTTAGTCCCAGGGACCACACTAATGTCATGATCCCCTGTGTGTGATTGTGCAGCTCAGCCCGGGTTCCCCACCTGCCACACTGACATAGATGGCACCTCCCATACTGTCCTCTGGGTCACTGCATGCTCTGCCCTCAGGAGAACCTTGGCTGCTTGTCCTCCACAGGTCCCTAGGCTGTGCTGGTGTTCAGATGTGTGTGGACTGATTAGATGATTAAAACATATATACTGATTTCAAAGAGAGAGAGAAATAGGGATGTACTATATATATATATATATATATATATATATATATATATATATATATATATATATATATTAGAAGCCCTGTGCATGAAATTCGTGCACGGAGTGGGGTTGTCCCTCAGCCCAGCCTGTACCCTCTCCAATCTGGGACCCCTGGAGGGATTCCCGACTGCCCGTTTAGGCCCGATCCCAAGGGATCGGGCCTAAACGGGCAGTCAGATATCCCTCTCACAATCCAGGACTGCTGGCTCCCAACTCCTTGCCTGCTTTCCTGATCATCCCCTAACCACTCTGCTGCCAGACTATTGACCCCCAACTTCCCTCCTCTGCTGACCTGGTCACTCCTAACTGCCCGCTCCTGCAGGGTTGATCACCTTCAACTGCCCTCGCTTGCAGGCCTGGTCCTTCTCAACTGCTCTCCCTTGCAGGCCCGGTGCCTCCCAACTGCCCTCTCCTGCTGGCCATCTTTGACCACATGGGGCAGCTATATTGTGTGTTGCAGTGATTATCAATCTGCATATTACACTTTTATTAGATAGGATAGAGGCCTGGTACAGGGTGGGGGCCAGCTGGTTTGCCCTGAAGGGTGTCCCTGATCAGGGTGGGGGTTCCTTGGGGCGTGGGGTGGCCTGAGTGAGGGGCCTGTGGTGGTTTGCAGGCCAGCCATGCCCCCTGGCAACCCAAGAGGAGGCCCTGGTATCTGGAATTTATTTTCCTTCTACAATTGAAACTTTGTAGCCTGGAGCAGAGCCAAGCCTGGGGCTTCCTCCCCGGCGGCAGCCATTTCTGTTGGGGTTATAATTGAAACTTTGTTGCCTTAAGCGGGTGGTCCTGGCCAGGGTGTGGGGAAAGCTTTGCTTCCCCTGTTGCCAGTGGCAACCCTGGCCTGCTCTCTCAAGCTCCATTCTGACGCCATTTCTGTTTGAATTTGTTTACCTTCTATAATTGAAACTTTGTAGCTTGAGTGGAGGCTTAGGCCTGCAACGGCTGGCGGAAAGCTTGTTTCCCTCTGTTGCCTAGGAAACCTTGCTCTCTGTGGCTGTAGCCATCTTGGATGGGTTAATTTGCATACTCGCTCTGATGGGATGGTGTTTATGGCTTGTGGGCGTGGCTTATGTGTGTTAGAGGTATGGTCAATTTGCATATTTGTCTATTATTAGGTAGGTTATGCACACTAATAAAAAAGTAATACGCTAATTCAACTGGGAGACCTTCCGGATATCCTTCTGGATAAAATCTGGGGCTTGGCTGTCCTGTAAACCATCCCCAAACAACCCTCAGCCCTTTGTCCAGCCAGCCCTCACCCATGCACCAAGCCCCTATCTATACTAATAAAAAGGTAGTATGCTAATTAGACCAGGAGACATTCCGGACATTCTTCCAGACAAAGCCATGGTGGCGGGGCTAAGGCAGAGGTGGTTAGGGGTGATCAGGCCAGGAAGGGAGGGCATTTTCAGGTGATAAGGCCATCAGGGGACGGCAATTGGCTGGCAGCGGGGTCAGTTTGGGGCAAGCAGGCTGGCAGGGGGACATTTCGGGGCATACAGGTCAGCAGGGGGACAGTTGGGGACAAGCAGTCCGGGAGGGAGCATTTAGGGGCAAGCAGGCCAGCAGTAGGGAGAGCTGGGGGTGAGCAGATTGGCGGGGGGGGGGGGGCAGTTAGGGGCAAGCAGGCCAGTAGGGGTGGAAGCTGGTGATGAGCAGGCTGGTGGGTGGCGGGGGGGTCGGTTGGGGGTGAAGAGGCCAGTAGGGAGGGCCAGTTGAGGGCAAGGCCAGCGTGGTGGGATAGTTGGGAGCGAGCACGTCAGCAAGCAGAGTGGTTAGGGGCGATCAGGCAGGCAGGCAGGTGAGCGGTTAGGAGCCAGGGGTCCTGGATTGCAAGAGGGATATTCTACTGCTGGTTTAGGCCTGATCCCATAGGGGATCCCAGATTGGAGAGGGTGCAGGCCAGGCTGAGGGATATTACTTCCCTGCCCCATACACTAAATTCATGCACTGTGCCAGTAGAATATATACACTTAGTGGCCTGGTAATTTTGATCTCTGAATGCATAATTATCTGGCCACTCAGTATATATCCTATATAATAAAATGTTAATATGCAAATTTTTGCCTCGACCAGGAGTTCAACCAGCAGGCATGCTGGACAACTGCCCATGTCCCCTCCCCCTGGTCAGGCTGGCCGGATCCCACCAATTAACGAATTCATGCACTAGGTGTCTTATATATATACCCACTGAATGGCCAATTATGCATTCAGAGATCATAATAATCTGTCCACTCTGTGTGTGTGTGTGTGTGTGTGTGTGTGTGTGTGTGTGTATAGGGAGAGAAATAGAGAGATATCTATTTTTTGTTCCATTAATTTTATACATTCTAGTAATTGATATATATATATAGTAGGACTTCGGGTTACCTTGGAGATCTGTTCCTATGGCGCGACATAATGCAATTTTCACTGTAAGTCAAAACCCACCTATATAAGCACCTACGTCACTCACATGGCACACATACACAGCAGAAATGAAGTGAAACAGTAAAAAAAATGTAAAAGAAAAATAACAATTCTTGACCTTTACTTGTGGTAAATAAATAATAAAAAGCAAAAAGCACATACGTACATATAAGGGTAAATACTGGATTATCCTTACCTTTACTACTGTTATTGGCTTACACACTGGACGTTCCAAAGTGGGGAAAGACAGGCTTACACTAGGCTGCTGCGGGGAGGAGATTTGAGAGGCAGAACCTGCAGAAGATGCATGTGATACTGGGTCAGGTGAGTCTGGAGAGGCAGAACCTGTAGAAGGTGCTGGAGATTCTGGGTCAGGTGAGTCCGGAGAGGGAGAACCTTCAGAAGGTGCTGGAGATCCTGGGTCAGGTGAGTCCAGAGAGGCAGAACCTGTAGAAGGTGCTGGAGATACTGGCTCAGGTGAGTCCAGAGAGGGAGAAACTTCAGAAGGTGCTGGAGATACTGGGTCAGGTGAGTCCGGATTGGCAGAACCTGCAGAAGGTGCTGGAGATACTGGGTCAGGTGAGTCTGGAGAAGCATATGAGGCAGAGGGTACGGCATCTGTTGGAGGCATCTCAACCTTCTTAAAATAATGTTCGAGACTAGTCTGGAAGGATACCTTCTTGCCCTCCCAAATCTCCTTGTAACACTGCAGGCTATCCATGACCCCTCTGGCAACCTTAGTGTACCTGTCACTGTTGGGGTCCTGAGCCTCAAATCTTGCCAAGGCATCCTCTATCATGGCAAAAGCCCCTGCTAATTCCTTGCTTGTAAATCTCCTGGGCTCTGGGGTTGGTGTGTCTTCCTCTTCAATGAACTGCTGTTTCAATTGAGTGAGGTCCTCGGCAGATAGCTCCTCTCCATGAGACGCCAGCAGCTCTATGACATCCTCAGCCTCCACCTCCAAATCAAGCTGCTTACTCAACTCAACAACATTCTTTATGACAACCTCCACTGAATCCTCAAAGCCATGGAAATCGTTCACAAACTGGGGACACAATTTTTTCCAAACAGCATTCAAGTTCGTCTGCTTAACTTCATCCCAAGAATCAGAAATGTTTTTTACAGCAGCAAGAACATTGTAAGACTTCCAAAAGTCATTGAGAGTCAACTCTTTATCCTTCTCCGTTGCCCTAAAAGCCATAGTAAATGTCCTTCGGAGGTAGTAGGCCTTGAAAGAGGCAATGACACCTTGGCCCATAGGCTATAAAAGGGAGGTGGTGCTAGGTGGAAGGTAAACCACCTTGACATTTGGATGAAAGTCATTCAAATTGGCAGGGTGACAAGGGGCACTATCCAGCACTAGCAACACCTTAAAGGGCAGCCCCCTTGAAGCACAGTAGTCCTTGACTTCTGGCACAAAATGGTTGGTGAACCAGTCCTCAAATACACTAAGTGTCACCAATGCCTTCTTGTTAGATTTCCAGATGACAGGTAGTAGACCATTCCATATGCCCTTGATTGCCCTTGGATTCTCGGCAAGACACACCAAGGGCTTCAGCTTGAAGTCACCAGCAGCATTAGCCCCAAGTAGCAAACTCAATCTCTCTTTGCTGGCTTTATGGCATGATGCTGCCTTCTCCTTCTTGGCAATGTACGTACGTGTAGGCATATGCTTCCAGAACAAGCCTGTCTCAGCCACATGAAACACTTGTTTATCACAGTAATCATCCTCCCTAATGATCTCAGCCAACGCACTAGGAAAATCACCTGCTGCTTTAGCATCATCACTAGCAGCTTACCCTGGCAGTTTAAGATTATGAAAATTAGCAGGAGCCTTAAAATGCATAAACCAACCTTTGCTAGCCACAAACTCTTCACTTTCACACCCTTCCCCCTTTTCTTTTTTCAAGGCCTCAAACAATCTTTCAGCCTTCTCCTGAATCAACATCTGGTTAACTGGGATACGCCATATATGCTGCTCATCCAGCCAAAGCACTAATAATCTTTCCATCTCAATAATGAGACCACTATGCTGCTCTGTAATCACAGTTGATTTCATAGGAGCAGATCCTTTCACATGTTCAAGTATACGCTTTTGATCATCGATGATTGTTGAGACATTTGTAGGACTTTTGCCAAGCAACCGGCCGATGTTTGTAGGTGTTTCGCCCTTTTCCGAGCGTCTTATTATGTCTCCTTTCACTTCCATTGTGAGGGCTTTCCTTCTTTTTGTAGCACTGCCATCAGAAGAATCTGCCTTATGCTTAGGAGCCATAAGGACGGGCAAAAAGTGTTCAAAATAACAATACAAACAAAAGAGAGCAAATGAAGCACAATCCAAATGGCTTATAAAAGGCGACTGAATGACAGCGTCTTCCTTGTATAGCTCCACGTGATGACTTATTCATCCACTCCGCTGGCCAACTAGTTCCCGGGTGAACTTCGTGCAAACGCCTTACATCGAATGACAGAACTTCTTTTTAATATAAATAAATTGCAGATGGCGACGTAAACACAAAACGACATATATCGAGTCCGAAGTAACAAGAGGACTGTCTGGAGAGAGAAAGATAGAGAGAGAGAGAAAGAGGGAGGGGGGGGAGAGAGAGAGAGACATCTATTTTTTGTTCCATTAATTTTCTACATTCTTTGATTAACTCTTATAATTGATGTGACCAGAGTTGGAACTTGCAATCTTCCGTTATTAAAATTATTCACTGACCCACTTAGCTGTTTGGCCTCGGTCACACATATGTGATATTTTAAGTAACAACCCAATAATGTACCTGAGAACAGATAGATACTAAAACCATCATGATGACTTAGAGAGTAGTGGAAGGCTAGAATAGCATTCATGGGATTTCAAAAGTGTCTTTTTTTCCAAGGAAATATTTAAGGTAAGCTATATCCCTGTCAGACTGTATTATTGCATCAATTATTTTATATGTCGAGAATGAAGCTCTGATAAGGTCAGTAGGAACTTGGTATCAGCAATGCAGGCAGGCAGGGAAACACCAAATGTATTTTTTTTTAATTTCTTTATTGATTAAGGTGTCACATATTTGTCCTCATCCCCCCATTCCCATCCCACACCCCTCCCCACGGATGCCCCAACCCCCTGTTGAACTTAACCATTGGTTAGGCTCATAAGCATGCACACAAGTCCTTTGGTTGATCTCTCCCCCCTCCCCCCACCCTCCTTTATCCTCCCTCTGAGGCCCGATAGTCTGATCAATGCCTCCTTGTTTCTGGTTCTGTTCTTGTTCATCAGTCTATGTTGTTCATCATTTCCCCTAGATGAGCGAGATCATGTGTCACTAGAGATATACTTATATGAACTGCATGTGAGATGAGCAATAATAGTTATGCTGACAGGCAAATGAATCAGTCTGTAGTGAGTTTCTTTCTGGACCAACAGTTCTTTGAGACCCAATATCAATGTCCACCAGTTCCTCATGTGTACATGTCGGCACTGACCCCTCAGCTCTGGATTGTGGACAAATGGTGGTAATGCAGGTTCGATTCCCTCTGGTTGGGTCTCGGCCGGACCCAGGGGCACGGCTTCATCCGGACCCAGGGGCACGTGGCCTCACCCGAACCCAGGGGGTGCGTGGCCTCACCTGGTCCCAGGTGTGCGCGGCTTCCCCCGGACACGGGATCCAGCCTCACCCGGATCCAGGGGCACATGGCCTCACCTGGACCCGGGATCCAGCTTCACCCAGACCCAGGGGCGCATGGCCTCACCCGGACCCAGGGGCGCGTGGCCTCACCCGGACCCAGGGGCTCGTGGCCTCTCCCAGACCCAGGAACGCGTGGACTCACCCGGACCTAGGTGTGTGCGGCCTCACCCGGACCTGGGACCCAGCCTCACCCGGATCCAGGGGCATACAGCCTCACCCAGACTCGGGATCCAGCTTCACCCGGACCCAGGGGTGCGTGGCCTTACCCGGACCCAGGGGCGTGTGGCCTCACTGGAGCCCAGGACCCAGCCTCACCCGGATCCAGGGGCACATGGCCTCACCCGGACCCAAGATCCAGCTTCTCCCGGACCCAGGGTCGCGTGGCCTCACCCTGATCCAGGGGCCCACGGCCTTACCCAGACCCGGGACCCAGTCTCACCTGGATCCAGGGGAACACGGCCTCTCCCAGACCCAGGATTCAGCTTCACCCAGACCCAGGGGCGCATGGCCTCACCTGGACCCAGGGGCGCGTGGCCTCTCCCAGGCCCGGGACCCAGCCTCACCCGGATCCAGGGGCACACGGCCTCGCCCAGACACGGGATCTAGCTTCCCCCGGACCCAGGGGCGCGTGGCCTCACCTGGACCCAGGGGCGCGTGGCCTCTCCCAGACCCAGGGTCGCGTGGCCTCACCCCGATCCAGGGGCCCACGGCCTCACCCGGACCTGTGATCCAGCTTCACCCGGACCCAGGGCCGCGTGGTCTCTACCGGGCCCGGGACCCAGCCTCACCCGGATCCAGGGGTACACGGCCTCGCCCGGACCCGGGATCTAACTTCTCCCAGACCGAGGGTCGCATGGCCTCACCCAGATCTAGGGACGCACAGCCTCTCCCGGACCCGGGACCCAGCCTCACCCGGATCCAGGGGCCCACGGCCTCACCCGGACCGGGGACCCAGCCTCACCCGGATCCAGGGGCACACTGCCTCTCCCAGACCCAGTATTCAGCTTCACCCGGACCCAGGGGCGCATGGACTCACCCGGACCCAGGGGCGCGTGGCCTCTCCCGGGCCCGGGACCCAGCCTCACCCGGACCCAGGGGCACACGGCCTCGCCCGGACCCAGGATCTAGCTTCTCCCGGACCCAGGGTTGCGTGGCCTCACCTGGATCCAGGGGCGCACGGCCTCACCCGGGCCCGGGACCCAGCCTCACCCTGACCCAGTTCCAAGCCTCACCCGGACCCAGGGGCGCGCGGCTTCACCCGGATCCGGGACCCAGCGGGGTTTCGTCTTCTTGATCCCATTTCCTGTTGGTCAATTCCATCTCAGCAATTCCTTCGGCCATTTTCTCGGAGCTCCAGGGCAGCCGCCGCAGAACTCGTTGGGCGGCAGGCTCCGCGAAGCTCCGGTGTGCCCGGTGCGCGGCGGCGGGCTGGTCCGGGGTGGCTGCGTCGGCCCTTGGGTCTGCAGCAGTGGCCGGTCGCCGAGCGTGCGCACCTGGCCGCTTCCGGGGCGTTGAGATTCTTGAAGGACTCGGAGGTCAGCAAGCGCGGAGTCTCCCACCCCATGTCTCCTAGTGGCTCATCTGTCCGTGCTCGGCAGCAAGTGGGGCCTTCCCCTCAGCCGGAGACCGCCGGGGGAACTGCGCTGAGTACGTTCCAGGCCGCCATTGTGTCGCCTGAGCCATAGTTCTTAAAGTGTGATCTTTGGGTCACCAGCATCAGCATCATCCCGAGTACCCCTCTCTTTTATTCTAGTTGTAGAACATCTGCTCAGCCAGCCCTCCGGTGGTTCTGGATGGTGTCTGCTCTGCTCTCCCATCATAGTCTCAAAATTGTTGTGGTAGGCAACAATCAGGCTTCCGCCCTATGCCTCCATCTTGGTCCTCCTTTGTATAGTTAAGTCTTGATTGTTGTTGGTGTTGCTGGGAGGAATTGTCCTCCAGGCCAATTGGCCGTGCGGATCCTCTGTGTCTATAAAGGAAGAGTTGCTGTGTAGGAGACACAATTATGTGCCAGGTCTTGGTGCAGCAAGGCTTTGGCGCTCACTGAGTCTGCCTCTTGAATGTGTCCCTTATGCGAGTGGTTGAAATGTGGTGTCATCTCACACCAATCACTAGATGCCCTCGTTTCTGGGTCTCCAATGGTGTGTAGGTCAGCTACTGCCTGAGGCCACTCAGCAGGAATTACAGCAAAAACTGCAGTTTCCTCCTCTTGTCTGAGCGTCCCTGGAGCAGTCCGACTAGAACCGCAGTTTATCTGGTCAAGCTGCCATAGGGCAGGCCACCCACATGCAAAAGCCTTTGCTTGGAGCCCAGGTGGGCCTGCAAAACGTGCGGGGCGGGCCTGCAAAACGAGCGGGGCGGGTCTCAGGGCGGGGCGGGGCCTCAGGGCGCCACCAGGCCATGGCGTGGCGAACCGCACTGGCTGCAAGTCTGCTTTTTCTGCTTTCCACGTTTCTAAGCCCCCTCGTTCCGCACTCCAGCACAGCAAACACTGATTGCTGGGCGCACCTCCGCAAGGAAGTCACTCCCACTCTCCGACACGAAGGCTGAGAGTCCAGCCTCTCCCCGCAGGCGTCTGGGGAGCTAATCTCCCCTAGGGTTGGAACAAAAGCCGCACGTCCCTTCCCCCGCCCCCAGCCCGACCCACGCGCCTCCACACCTCAGCCCCTCCAGAGTTCGCTCTTTCCTCTTCTCTCTTAGCTGTAAATCCACCATTCCACCAGCTCTCCTGTGGTTCTGGGTGGCAGACGCTTTGTGCGCGGCGAAGTTCCTTTGTTTAACTTTGAAATTGCTGTGCGCGGCGAAGTTCCTTTGTTTAACTTTGCTGCCTTCTTGGTTCTCCTCTCTCAAAATGGCTAGAGGACTTGAGTGTAAGATAGGAAGTCCTAAGAATCCTCTAAGTCGGTGTTGGCGGTCTCCGGGGCCCCCCCGAGGATCTCAGTGGGGATCTGGGCCAGGTCAGTGACGCGGATGGGCCCGTCCTGCAGAAAGATGGTCTCTTCCTTCACCGAGAGCCGCTGCGCCGAGTCCGCGGTCGCCGCCACAGCAGATGCTGCGGCGCCCACGAGCTCATGGCCCCAGCTGCGGTGCTGACTGAGAGGAGCAGCCGCCCGGCCTGGGGAGACGCGAGCAGGAGTCGCCGCGCTCACCAGTCCATCTTTTAGTTGTATTTCCGAAAATGCTATGCGAGGCAACAGATCAGCCGTTCACCTCCGCCGCCATCTTGGCTCCCAAATGTATTTTTTTAAATGTCCATTTTAAATAAATTCTACTTAAATCAATCTTTAGAAAAGGTTTAATCTTGATGCTACCCAATAATTTTACTGTTTTATTGTGAAAAGTTTTGAACATATTTGGTGGTAAAGAATCAGCATATTGAAAATAAAATATAATGATGTACTACTGAAATATTCAAAATCATCATTTTGGCTGTTTGAACCTCACAAGGATGCGAGTATTTACACCACGGATATTAATAAAGATTACAAACTTCCCATAATCAGTACACACATATAGCCTTTCTCCAATGTGAACTCTCTTGTGGATAAGGTGATTATTGCAGGTAAAAGATTTCCCACATTCACTACACTCATAACGTTTTGCACCACGGTGAACACTCTGGTATTGAGTGAAGTTACTGTGTTGCCTAAAGAACTTCCTACAGTCACTACACTCTTAGGGCTTTTCTCCACTGTGAACTCTGTGGTGTTGAATGAGGGTAAACCTGTGTGTAAATGACTTCCCACAGTCATTATGCTCGTGGCTTTTCTCCAGTGAGATCTCTCCTGTGGATAAGGAGGTGCTTATTGTGAGTAAAAGCTTTCCCACATTCACTACACTCCTAAGGTTTTCACCAGTGTGAACTCTCTGGTGTGGAGTGATGGTAATGCTTTGATTGAAGGACATCGTGCAATCACAACATTCATACAGCTTTTCTCCAGTGTGGACTTGGTTGTGGAATGAGTTTGGGCCTCAGGATGATGGACATCCCATGATCACTACACTCCTATGGCTTTTCTACAGTGTAAACTCTTCTATGATGAATGAGGTTAAAGATTTCTCTGAAAGATTTCCCACATTTTTTACACTTATAATTCACTTCATAAAGGTCAGGCTACTGAAGATCACAAAACAAGGAAGACCTCAAACGAAATATGATACACACATGGCAAGCACCACATGGAAGAGAAGCAGGATTGTCAGCTCATTCTTCTGCTAACAGTGTTCAGCATGGTTTGTCTGCTGCTGACATGGAAAGCTGTTCTGTAATATGATTATTCTCATTGAAAGTAATCTCTCTCTCTCTTTCTCTCTCTCTTGGAATATCTATCTCTATCTTATCTCTATCTCTATATGTATATTTATATCTATATATACATACACAAGGGTAATATGCAAAGTGTCCCCTCGGGAGTTCAACCAGGAGAACAATTGCTTGCCATGACGTGTGCTGACCACCAGGGGACCGTGCGGAACATGATAGGTGACCAATGGCAGCAGCCGGGTGCTGAGGGAGCGAGGGAAGGAGGAGGCGGGCAGGTGGGGGAAACCATGCCGTGGCAGTACGCATGGAGTGAGGGATGGAGGAGGTGGGGTGGCAGGGAATCTGATTGGCCCTGATCGCTGGCCAGGCCTAGGGACCCCATGAACAAATTTCATGCGCCAGACCTCTAATATTCAATTAATTAATAGCTGGTGTTAAAGAATTATTTAAGCTCATGTGTACATCTCATAACACATGTACAGGTCAATGTTAGAGAATGCTGAAGACGAAGAAATGCAGTGGAACAAGTGATGCAAAAAGGCCACACAGGTGAAGGTAGTCAAAGGCCAGGAGGTCACAGGTGAAATGACAAGTCAGCACAGTGTCATGTATGGCAGAGAAAAGGTAGAAATGTGCTGTTGCCCATGGTACTTGCACCTAAACACTGTTGGAAATGAGCAGGTGCTTGGTATGATCTAAACACCACCCTTATACCATATCTAGCCCACAGTTGCAACTCAACAGGGCCAGGCCTCTTCAGAGACCACCCTGTATGTTGACCCTGCAAAAAAAATCAGGGTTCATCCTGCATATTCCTCTCTACAAGTATGTACAACAGAAATATTCCACGTATTAATGAAATATGACAGGGATAGGCAGCCAGCACTAACCTAGAGCCATTCAGCTTGCAATCGTATTTAAGGAAGATAGTATTACAAACAACGGAAGTGTGATCTTGTAAGAACAGCTCAAGGTTCATGTAAGTAAAGACCATAACCTGGCACAGGCAGTCACCAAGGACCTTTGCCTAGAGGAAGGAGGTAGAAATGGAAGCCATGGATCTGTACATAGTCACCCTGCCAGTGACAGGAATAGCAGGTGGGACCCATTAAGCTGCCCTCCAAGCTGGGACTTGTTTGCGACTTTGCCAGCAGGTCAGTCCAAGGCTTACACCTATAACTGCTTCCTAGCGTAGAGTGGGTGTCAAGAAAATAGGGTAGGAAGAGATGTTGGCCATACAGGGAGTGTGAGTGATTTCATACGGGTCTTATTCAGGCAATACCTGTGTAGTCCCTCAGATTGTTCCTCAAAGACACCAAATACATTGCGTCAAACTTCACCTTTCCAACCACAATCCCAGAATGCTGAGGCCATAGCTTTGTATTACCTGCTACACATAGTTCTTTGAACAACACTTCTCTCACACTGCTTCTTTCCCAGAGGCACAACTTCAAAGGTAACAAAATTTGCACTGGCGAGGACTGGTTGTTTCTTAATCACCTTATTTTCCAAATTTATACATTCCATCTCCATAATCCATTTCTCTCTTACCCTTCTCCCTTACCCATGCCCATGGAGAATTTCAAGCCTGGGGAACACTGAGGTGTACTCTCATTCCTAACCATCAGTGTGTCACCCCCAACTACAAAAGGCAGGTGGGTACATAAATGTCATCCAAGCCCTGAACATAGCAGGTAGCACCAAAACATCACCCTTTCCAGGCATTATCCAAAAATTACCCTTATTTTATCGTCCAGACTCCACCAGAAATGGACTCTCCCTACTTTCACTTTTATGTCAATGTCATGGTGCTCTGGCCATGAAGTCACACTCCCTCTCCAAGTGCTCATCACTCTTTCTTACCACACCTCTCTCACACCTGCACTGCTACAGTCCCGCCCCCTATAATCCTCTCCTCACCCTCTTACTTATTATTCAGCATGTGTGGTCAAGAGAATGCTTGCCAAATTCAAACAGGATCAAGTACTGCCCAGACTCTGACAGTCCACACTCATAGAGGCAGCCTTGAATCCTGCTCTGAAGGGCTCTCCCGATGACTGTTTTTCCCTTAAATCTAACCTATGAAGAACCACAGTCAGATCTCAGATGCCCAGAGCCCACCTCCCCTGGTGCTGCAGGGTTCAATGGGGTCAGGCTGAAAGAAAGCTGTGAGCAGAGAGGAGTCTGGGAGGCGCGGAGGCCCCACTGGCCTGATGGTGCTCAACAAGCCTCAGACACACCCTGCACAGCAAGGACGCTGCCTCCCAGGCCTCCTCCTACTCACCACGAGTGGGCTGAAGCCTGTGAGTCCTGGATGAAACCGAAGAGGTCAAAATGCCCGCCAGGAGGAGGAAGGTGGAGGTCCTTTAGCTCCGCCTCCGTGATCGCATTGCTTTCTGGGTAACGTAGTTTTCTCAAACGCCAAGGGGAGGACTAGCATCCCAGCCAATGACATTGGTGAATAAAGGTGGTGTGGTTCAGCGAGTGGCCCTGGGAAAGGATGATGAAGAAGGGGAAGGAGAAGATGATGATGCATGCACGAATTCATACACTGGGCCTCTCTCTCTCTCTCTCTCTCTCTCTCTCTCTCTCTCTCTCTATATATATATATATATATATATATATATATTAAAGCTTGTTTTAAATCAATTACACATATATCAAACTTTAAAAATGTTTAAAACTTACATTTCCAATAATTCAGCTGTTTAATTATGAGTGTTCTTGAGCACATTCATTGCTACTGTATCAGTATGCTATAAATCTCCTGATATGAAAGGCTAAGCAACAGCCCAACTACCTGACAGGTAGCTATGACCTGCATTGACCAGCAGGGGGAAGACGCTCAACACAAGAGCTGCCCAGTGAGTTGTGGTTACCTGACAGCAGTGGTTCACAGGTAATGCACCCAGGAACCAGAGAGGAGGGAGCCTGATTCTGGGTTGTGTCACCCAAGAACTGCCCTCTCGAAATCCAGGACACCTTGGGGGATGGCAGAGAGCCTGTTTCAGCCGAATCTCCAGACCCCAGGCCCTTGTTTTGAAAGGGAGAAGGAGAGAAACAGCAATCATCTACCTCCTGCAGGACCACTCCAGGAGATTCCGGAAGGCATGTGCCCTGCCCTGGAATCAAACCAGTGGCTGAGGGACCCCACACATTACACAGATGCCCTTCAAGCCTCGGCACCGCTGGCCAAGGAGGGACTGTGAGAGGTTGGCCCTAGGGAGTGTGGGGCCGATCTCACCAAGTCCCGCCCCACCACACACTTTCAGATTAATTTAATTTCAATGTGCACGCATCCATGTACCTGGTCACTAGTAAAATATAATGATGTACTACTGAAATATCTTACGTCCATGTGCAATGCCATCATTCTGACAGTTTGAATGTGGTGAAATTGTCAACTACTGCTAACATAGACTTCACTTAATGTATTATTAAATGCTTAGACGTAAAGAACACTGGTGGAGGATGTTAACAATGCAGATTAAACTTTTAAGTGTATGGTACAAGTGGGCTATAAATAGTACATAGGGTAAAAATTGAGAAAAAGTATATTGTTTTTAGAATTCAAAAGCAAGAATTCCATATGGCAAAGAAGTCACTAGAGTCATTGAGGAATGAGTAAAATTCAAACATATGTCTTAGAGGCTGCACTATCCTCCTATTGGTTAGGATAATAAATTAAGTTTAAAGTAGACAAAAATCCTGAGCAGACATTTTAACAAAGGAGATAAAGACAATGTAAAAAAATGCATGATAAATGATCACCATCAAACATTTTTACAGAAATGGAATGAAAACAAAAGCAAGTTAACAATTCTCGATGATAGGACTGGTATTTAAAAAGATTAACCTTCACATGTGTTGGCAGGGTTGCAGAAAAATGAAATTTTCATTACTGTGGGTGGGTGGGGAGGCAAAGTGATTGACCATTTTAGATCACAGTTCCCAGATGTTAAAATATAACACAGTCACTGACACTGGAACAGTTTGGTAAGTAACACATACACCTGTAGAAAGAACTCAACACAATATTCCCAACTGTTTTATTTATAAAACCCCAAACATAGAAATCACTGAAACCATAGGCAGCTCAATAGTTAAAGTGGTTACCCATAGAATACAATATTTCCTGGAAATAAATATTTACATAAACATTAGTGTCGAATCTCAAAATATCTGTGTAGCATGAAGGAAGCCAGTGTTTCTTAAAGAGAATACACCTTTTAATACCAATAAAATAATGAAAAATATGAACTACTCTATTGTACAGGAAGGTCAATCAGTACCTGCATGGAGGGCTGGAGGCAGAAAGATTACAAAAGGACTGGAGGCAAATACAGGGTGTGGCAAAGTAGGTTTAACGTTGCTACTGAAAATAATACAATAATTAATAAAGATGAACACAAAATATCAACTCTCCATGGCCAGTGTGCCTCATTTTCCTGGGCGTGATCACATTAACAGAAAGCCACTGGTTTGATTCCAGGTCAGAGCACATGCCCAGGTTGTGGGCTGGATCCCAAGAGTTGGGCATGAAGGAGGCAACTGATCAATGATTCTCTCTCATTGATCTCTCTCCCTTTCTCTCTCTCTCTCTCTCTCTCTCTGAAATCATAAAAGTATGTAAAAAAAAACAAAGTATTGCCATCAAATTCAATAGGAATGCTGACTACATACAAAAGACATCCTGGGACAGATTGCAGGGTTATCCTTCCTCTACCTTTGACTTCTTGCCTGTTGAGCAACTACATTATGTGAACACCAGAGCGGCCAGGGAATACACAACTCCATTAGATTATTCTGCCAATGACGTCAGCTACAGGGAACAGTTTTGGAGGTCCTGAGAAAGTCTGCACATAAAGGCCACACAAGCCACAGGCCCCAGAACATCTGTGGCCTTATGTTCAGAAGAGGCACTTATCATCTAATTTCCTGCAGGCTTCCCACTCACTATTGAAACAGTGTTTCTGTCCTCATTGTGGTTCCACCTTAGAGACTTACAACAAATGACTCCAGCCTATGAAATGTCATACTTCCTGGCACATGTCTCCTTTGCAGGACATGGAGAGCAGGCTCCCTAAACATTGCTGACGCTTATGTAGTACATACTGTGAACAGAGAACTTGATTCATATTGGTCACAGAAGCAGAGCAAAGGTCTCCTCTTCAGACTGACCTTTGGCCTCACCAATAATCGAGGCACTACACTGAAAATTAAATGCACAAAGTCACGTGGTCTTTCTTTTCAGGCCACAGGCCGCAATAAGTAATAAGCCAATATTGGACAAAAATTGATTCCCCGACATTATGTTGTCCCTTTCAAACCATATACACTTTTGGATAAACACAGTATCTATTCATCTCTACATGATGAAAGATCACATTTGTGTTTGCAAATCATCTGTGGCAGTGAATAAAACCAAAATTAAAGGTACAAATGTAAAAATACCTTCAATAAGATTCTAAACTAGAGCTCAGGATAACAAGGGGTTGGCCGGTTGGTGAATAAGAATCCCACCAAATTTATCAAAGCATAATGTGAGTACCACTATGTCCCTGAAAGAGGTGGCACTTCTTAGCTGAGAAGGGGTTCTCTGGATGAATCCTGGGTCAGGTCCATTTTCTCGTCACAGAGAAATGAATGAAGATACTGCCAAGAGCGAGGAACCATAATTACTTCCAGCAGAAGTGAGAACACAGAATACATTCCCCTGGGAACGCAGGGGTGGTGACCGATGCTAACCCCTCAGGTGAGTCAGGTGCTAGAGGTGAAATCTCTTCAGCGACAAAGAGACAGTGACATCATTTGGGTGGTAGGTCTGGGCATGTTAGCAAGTACAATGTAGCTCCTTCAAAACTCACTTGTACCTCAAATTTATGAGGAATCTAGCAGAGTGTATGTTCCCATAAAAGGGGATTACATTCATGTAAAGGGTCTCATAGAGCCCCTTAAGTGTTCTTATAATAAGTGAGAAAAATAAACCATTCACTGCACATTTATGGCTTTTCTCCAGTATGAACTCTGTGGTGTTTAGTGAGGTGAGACCTTTCCCTGAAATACTTCCCACAGTCACTACACTCATATGGCTTTTCTCCAGTATGAAATCTCTGGTGTCTAGTGAAGTCAGACCTGTGACTGAAGGACTTCCCACAGTCACTACACTTATACCGCTTTTCTCTAATGTGAACTCTGTTGTGTTTAATGAGTAGGGCTTTCACTGAAGACCTTCCCACAATCAGTACACTCACAGGGCTTTTCTACAGTGTGAACTCTCCCATGTTGTAGGTGGTTAAAGATTTGTCTGAACACTTTCCCACATTTATTATACTCAGTAATCATTTCTCCAGAGCTGAGACCTTTCTGATAAGCAACTTTCTGTTTCTGGCTGGCAGCTCTTTCACATTCAACCCACTGGTGATGTCTTTTTCCACGGAGACATTCCTGTGAACTCTCATTGTTACTGTGTGGCTCCTCAGTGTTAAGAGTGGCCTGGTGTTGGGGAAGCCCTGAGGTGGCTGGGGAGTCCACCCCAGCCTCAGTACTAGCTTCAGGCACCCCAGAGAAGTAGAACCAGCAAGTTGTCACAAGCGAAGCTCTCTCCATATCTTCTTTCCAGGGCTTCTCTCCACAGGCGTCCTTCTGCTGCAGTTGAGGGTTTGCACTGAAACACAAGTCTCTCACACATGCATCACTTAAGAACACATTCTTCTCAAAGTATGCCACTTGTAACCCAGTCGGGTGCAAAACATCTTTTAACACCGAGAAGCACGGCTTACACAGATGGGTCCTCCGGGTGGCTGCAGCTGTCTTGGAAGCCCTGACCTGAGAGTCTCCTACAGATCAGATACACTGTGCTCAGAATAGGCCTCCACATCATCCATTTTATGCCAAGGACCTGAAAACAGAGTAATGATCAGGAAATGAATGTTGACTGTGGTGACAGAGGGAAGTCCCATTATAAAACTGTGTTGCACATAATACATTGGTCTCATGCAACTGGCTGAAAATAAAAGACCTGAAAGATGAACTAATAAGATGCAACTGTGAAGTTCCTGATGACTGAAGATCACAAAACAAGAGAGACTTAAATAGAGCAAAAACAGAAATAGAGCAAAAACATGGCAAGCACCACTTGGAAGAGAAGCAGACTGTTCAGCTCATTCTACTGCTAACAGCATTCAGTAGATCTCTGCTGGTGACATGGGCAAGCTGTGCAGAAGGTTGGTTACATCTCATTCCAAGTAAAATTCAATAAACAAGTAGCTGGTGTTTCAGGTGTATTTAAGCATGAATGTGCTCCTTATAACACTTACATAGGTCCATGTAGTAGTATACTGCAGAAAGAGATGTGCAGAGGAATAGGTGATGTAAAAAGGACACAAAGGCGAAGGCAGACAATGCTAGGAAGTCACCGATGAAATGACAAGTCAGCAAAGTGTCAAGTGTGGAAAAGAAAGGAATAAATGAGGTGTGGCCATTGGAACCTGCACCAAACACTGTTGTACAGGAGCAGGATCCTGGTATAATCTGAACACCATCCTTATGTCATACTTCCCTCAGTTGACACTCAGCGGGGCTAAGCATCCTCTAGGACCATCCTGTACATTCACCCTGGAGAAACCCATGGTTCTCCCTGCACCTCCTTTTCTAGAAGTATGTACAAACTAAATATTCTAAGTATCAATGAAAAGACAACAGAGGTGAGCAGCCATCACTTGCCCATAGCATTCAGCTTGCAATAGTATCCAGGGAAGGTAATATTACAAACAATAATTGGAGGGTCTTACAAGAAGAGCCCCTGGTTCATGTATGTCAAGAATATAACTGACACAGGGTCTTTGTTAACAGGAAAGGTGCAGAAGTGTAAGCCATGGATCTGGATAGAGTCACCTTCCCTGGAGTGGAAGAGCAGGAGGAACCCATTAAGTGGTCTGTAAGACTGCTGACACCCAGACACTTCCTGCAGTTTCTGAGGCAACTGGTGTTAGGGAGGTTAATGGAGTCTATTGCTCAGGGCTCTCTGCACAGCTCAGCACTGGCAGCCACAGATCATTTGACAAGACAGTGGGGGAAATTAGCTGAGCCCATGGTCTGGCTTTGAGAGAGAGAGAGAGAGAGTCCTAAGTCTGGGGAATAAATAAAGAGTGGGCATCACCTCAGGACACTAGGAGAGATGTGAAGGTCTTACCTACGAATGATACAAGTGCAAACACTTCAAGCATCACATCACAGTACAGACGTCTCTGAGCCTCATCAAGGATCTCCCACTCCTCCTGAGAGAAGGCAATGGCCACGTCCTCAAAGTTCATATCCTATCATAATGGGCACAGCACATCCCATGATATGATTCTCTCTTGAGATTCCAAGTCTGCCATTCTACCCACCCTGCACATGCATATGCTCCCCTACTCCCCACATCAGAGAAGAAAGCAGCCCTTGGTCCCATTAAAGTCAATCCCTCCTTATATTCTTACTGATGCTGTGTCTTCCCACAACAATAAAGGCAGATGAACAGATACAAGTTACCTGTGCTCTCATCCTCAAATAGGAGTCACCCTTTCAATAATAGTTGGTGTCAGAAACATAGGGTAGGAGGAGATGTTGCACATAATGGGAATGTGATGGATTTGACTCTGGTCTTGTCAGGCAATACCCATGTTGTCCTCCAAATTGTCCCTCCAAGACACCAAACAACATAGTAATGCCCATTGCACTTCTGACTCCAATCCCAGTTTGCTGAGGCCATCACTCTGCATTACTTGCTGCCCATAGTTCTTTGATCCACACTTGTCTCACACAGCTTCATTCCGAAAGGCACAACTTCAATGGTAACACAAATGAGCCATAATGAGGACAGGGTGTTTTCTAATCAGCTTCTTTCCCCAAATTCTAGTTCACCACACCTGTAATACAGTTCTCTCTCACCCTTCTCTCTTCTCCTTTCCCCATGCTGGTGGGGATTTTCAAGTGCAGGTGACACTGATGTATGCTATCTCATTCCTATTGTTCACTGGGTCAGCCCTCAACAACAAATGGCAGGTGGACACATATATGGCCTCTAAGCTCTACACCTGTCATGTAGCACCACAGCAACCCATCCTGTTAGAAATTATCCTAAAATTCCCCATATCGTATCATAAAGACACCATCAGAATTCGACTCGCTTTTCATTCATTTGCACGTCATTGTTAGTGTCCGGCCAGTTTGCTTTTTGTCCCAGGGACCACACTGATGTCACCATCCCCTGTGTGTGATTGTGCAGCTCAGCCCGGGTTCCCCACCTGCCACACTGACATAGAGGGCACCTCCCATACTGTCCTCTGGGTCACTGCATGCTCTGCCCTCAGGAGAACCTTGGCTGCTTGTCCTCACAGGTCCCTAGGCTGTGCTGGTGCTCAGATGTGTGGTAATTCAACTGCGAGACCTTCCGGATATTTTTCTGGATAAAGCCTGGGGCTTGGCTTTCCTGTAAACCATCCCCAAACGACCCTCATCCCTTTGCCCAGGCCGGCCACACACCCCAGCAGGTCCCCTCACCCTGATGTTGGCATGGCCAGCCTGTAAACAGCCCTCAGCCTCTCGCTCAGGCTGGCAATGCCCCCAGATTAGGGCCCAGATCAGGGCTCATGCAGGAGGCAACTAATCAAAGTGTTCCTTTCACTTTGATCTTTCTCTCTGTCTTCCCTTTCTCTTCCACATTCTCTAAAATCAATGGAAACATATACTTAGGCGAGGATAAAAAAAAAAAAAGAAAGAAAGAAAGAAAGAAAGAAATGCATATCCTATGAAAGACACATCTTGAAAATGCCTAAAGAAAGTTGTCATTTTTTCATGGTGAAGGGACTGGAGTCGTGTTGATGAAAACACCTTGGTGGCTGTGGTGAATGGCAGTGGCTGAAGCAGCGGGGTGATGGGGCTGGTGCCTTCCCCTGACCAGCCCGGTTGCCTCCCACAAAGGGAGGCCAGACTGCGGCTTACGCCCGCTTCCCATGGGGATCCGGCCTAAGCCATCAGTAGGACATCCCCTGAGGGCTCCCAGTATATGAGAGGGGGTAGATTGGGCTGAGGGACCCCCCACCCCCAGTGCACGAATTTCATGCACCGGGCCCTTAGTCTATACTAATAAAAAGGTAGTATGCTAATTAGACCAGGTGACATTTCGGACATCCTTCCAGACAAAGCCATGGTAGCGGGGCTAAGGCAGAGGTGGTTAGGGGTGATCAGGCCAGGAGGGGAGGGCATTTGCAGGTGATCAGGCCAGCATGTGGTGCCAGTTGGGGGCTAGTAGGCCGGCGACTGGGGGCAGTTGGGGCCAAGCAGGCTGGCAGGGGGACAGTTGGGGACAATCAGGTCAGCAGGGGGACAGTTGGGGGCAAGCAGGTCGGCAGGGGGACAGTTGGGGGCAAGAAGGCTGGCAGGGGGACAGTTGGGGGCAAGAAGGCCGGCAGGGGGACAGTTGGGGGCAATCAGGTCGGCAGGGGGACAGTTGGGGGCAAGCAGGTCGGCAGGGGGACAGTTGGGGGCAATCAGGTTGGCAGGGGGACAGTTGGGGGCAAGCAGGTCGGCAGGGGGACAGTTGGGGGCAAGCAGGTCGGCAGGGGGAAAGTTGGGGGCAATCAGGTCGGTAGGGGGACAGTTGGGGGCAAGCAGGTCGGCAGGGGGACAGTTGGGGGCAATCAGGTTGGCAGGGGGACAGTTGGGGGCAAGCAGGTCGGCAGGGGGACAGTTGGGGTCAAGCAGGCTGGCAGGGGGACAGTTGAGGACAATCAGGTCGGCAGGGGGACAGTTGGGGGCAATCAGGTTGGCAAGGGGACAGTTGGGGGCAAGCAGGCCAGCAGGGGGGAAAGTTTGGGGTGAGCAAGCTGGTGGGGGGTGCAGTTGGGGGTGAACAGGCCGGCAGGCAGGGCCAGTTGAGGGCGAGAAGGCCAGCGGGGCGGGATAGTTGGGAGCGAGGAGGTCAGCAAGCAGAGTGGTTAGGGGCGATCAGGCAGGCAGGCAGGTGAGCAGTTAGGAGCCAGCGGTCCTAGATAGCAAGAGGGATATCCTACTGCCGGTTTAGGCCTGATCCCACAGGGGATCCCAGATTGCAGAGGGTGCAGGCCATGCTGAGGGACATTCGCCCCCTGCCCCCATGCCCATGCACAAAATTCATGCACTGGGCCTCTAGTATATATATACACTGAGTGGCCAAGTAATTATGATCTCTGAATGCATGATAATCTGGCCACTCAGTATATATCCTATATAATAAAAGGTTACTATGCAATTTGTCGCCTCGATCACGAGTTCAACCAGCAGGCAGGCTGGCCAACTGCCCATGTCCCCTCCCTCTGGTCAGGCTTGCCGGACCCCAGCCACGAACAAATTCATGCACCAGGGGTCTTATATATATGTATATATATACACACACTGAGTGGCCAGATGATTATGCGTTCAGAGATCATGATAATCTGTCCACTGTGTGTATGTTTGTGTGTGTGTTTGTGTATATATATATATATATATATATATATATATATATAGAGAGAGAGAGAGAGAGAGAGAGAGAGAGACAGAGATCTATTTTTTGTTCCATTAATTTTATACATTGTTGTAATTGATATCCTCTCTAATAAAATGGTAATATGCAAATTAACCATCAGTCTGCTACATAAGCCACGCCCACCAGCCAAGCCACGCCCACCAGCCAATCAGGGCGAGTATGCAAATTAACTCCAATCCAAGATGGCTACAGCCACAGAGAGCAAGGTTTCCCAGGTAACAGAGGAAGCCAAGCTTTGCATAGCTGTTGCAGGCCTAAGCCTCCACTCAAGCTACAAAGTTTCAATTATAGAAGGTAAACAAATTCAAACAAATGGCGGCAGAATGGAGCTTGCGAGAGCAGGCCAGGGTTGCCGGCGGCAACAGGGGAAGCAAAGCTTTCTTTTTTTTTTTTCCTCAATTTTTTTATTAAGGTATTATATGCGTACATATCTTACCATTGCCCCCCCCACACCCCACTCCCATATATGCCCCCACCCCCCAGAGTTTTGCATTCATTGGTTATGCTTATATGCATGCATACAAGTCCTTTGATTGATCTCTTATCTCCCCCACCTCTCCCTAACCTTCCCCTTGTAATTTGACAGTCTGTTTGATGCTTTACTGTCTCTGTATCTATCTTTTTGTTCAAGTTTATAATGTTCTTTATTATCCATAAATGAGTGAGATCATGTGGTATTTTTCTTTCATTGACTGACTTATTTCACTTAACATAATGTTCTCCAATTCCTCCCAGGTTGCTGCAAATGATGAGAATTCCTTCTTTTTTATGGCAGCATAGTATTCCATTGTGTAGATGTACCACAGTTTTCTGATCCAGTCATCTGCTGATGGGCACCTAGGCTGTTTCCAAATCTTAGCTATGGTGAATTGTGCTGCTATGAACATAGGGGTGCATACATCCTTTCTAATTGGTGTTTCTAGTTTCTTCAGATATATTCCCAGGAGTGGGATTACTGGGTCAAATGGGAGTTCCATTTTCAGTTTTTTGAGGAAACTCCATACTGTTCTCCACAGTGGCTGCACCAGTCTGCATTCCCACCAGCAGTGCACGAGGGTTCCTTTTTCTCCGCATCCTCGCCAACACTTGTCGTTTGTTGATTTGTTGATGATAGCCATTCTGACAGGTGTGAGATGGTACCGCATTGTTGTTTTGATTTGCATCTCTCGGATAATTAGTGACGTTGAGCATGTTTTCATGTGTCTCTTGGCCTTCCTTCTGTCTTCTTTTGAAAAGATTCTATTTAGGTCTGTTGCCCATTTTTTTATTGGATCATTTATCTTCCTTTTATTAAGTTGTATAAGCTGCCTGTAGATGTTGGAGATTAAACCTTTATCAGTGATGCCATTTGCAAATATGTTCTTCCATGCCGTGGGCCTTCTTGTTGTTTTGTTGATGGTTTCTTTTGCTGTGAAAAAGCTTTTTATTTTTATGTAGTCCCATTTGTTAATTTTCTCTTTAGCTTCCATTGCCCTAGGGGCAGTGTCAGTGAAGAATTTCTTTTGGCATATGTCTGACATTTTGCTGCCTGTGGATTGCTCTAGTATTTTTATGGTTTCCCGTCTTATGTTTAAGTCCTGTATCCATTTTGAGTTTATTTTTGTGTATGGCGTAAGTTGGTGATCAAGCTTCATTTTTTTGCATGTATCTGCCCAATTTTCCCAACACCATTTATTGAAGAGACTGTCTTGATTCCATTGTATGTTCATGCCTCCTTTGTCAAATATTAATTGAGCATAGTGTTTTGGGTCAATATCTGGATTCTCTATTCTGTTCCATTGATCTATATGTCTGTTCTTGTGCCAGTACCAGGCTGTTTTGAGAACAGTGGCTTTGTAATACAGCTTGAAATCTGGTATTGAGATCCCTCCTACTTTATTCTTCTTTCTCAGGATTGCTGTGGCTATTCGGGGTCTTTTTTTATTCCAGATGAATTTTTGGAGAGTTCTTTCAAGGTCTGTGAAATATGCCGTTGGTATTTTAATGGGGAGTGCATTGAATCTATAGATTGCTTTGGGTAGTATGGACATTTTAATGATGTTGATTCTACCAATCCATGAACATGGTATGTTCTTCCATCTGTTTACGTCTTCCTCTATCTCTTTTTTCAGTGTCCTGTAGTTTTCCGTGTATAGGTCTTTTACCTCCTTAGTTAAGTTTATTCCTAGGTATCTTAATTTTTTTGGTGCGATGGTAAATGGGATTGCCTTTTTAGTCTCTCTGTCTGTAAGTTCACTATTGGTGTATAGAAAGGCCATAGATTTCTTGGCGTTAATTTTGTATCCTGCTACATTGCCGAATTCATTTATTAAGTCTATTAGTTTTTTGACGGAGTCTTTCGGATTTTTTATGTACAATATCATGTCGTCTGCAAAGAAAGACAGCTTTACTTGTTCTTTTCCAATTTGGATGCCTTTTATTTCTTCTTCTTGTCTAATTGCAATGGCTAATACTTCCAGTACTATGTCAAACAAGAGTGGTGAGAGTGGGCATCCCTGTCTTGTTCCTGTTCTTAGGGGAAATGTTTTTAGTTTTTGTCCATTGAGTATGGTGTTTGCTGTGGGTTTATCATATATAGCTTTTATTATGTTGAGGTATGAGCCTTCTATTCCCACCTTGTTGAGAGTTTTTATCAAGAAAGGGTGTTGGATTTTGTCAAATGTTTTTTCTGCATCAATTGATATGACTATGTGATTTTTATCTTTCAATTTGTTTATGTGATGTATCACGTTTATTGATTTGTGGATATTGTACCATCCTTGAATTCCTGGGATAAATCCTACTTGGTCATGGTGTATGATCTTTCTGATGTACTGCTGGAGCCGATTTGCTAGAATTTTGTTGAGGATTTTGGCATCTATGTTCATGAGGGATATTGGTCTGTAATTCTCTTTCATTGTGTTGTCTTTATCTGGTTTTGGTATTAGGGTGATGCTGGCTTCATAGAAGGAGCTTGGAAGTGTTCCTTCCACTTGAATTTTTTGGAATAGTCTGAGGAGGATAGGTTTTAGTTCTTCCTTGAATGTTTGGTAAAACTCTCCTGTGAAGCCATCAGGCCCCGGGCTTTTGTTTGCCGGAAGCTTTTTGATGACTGCTTCAATTTCGTCCATAGTTATTGGCCTATTGAGCTGTTTAGATTCTTCTTGATTGATTTTTGGAAGGTTATATTTTTCTAGGAATATGTCCATTTCCTCCAGATTGTCCAGTTTGTTGGAATAGAGTTGTTCGTAGTATTTTGTAACAATCCTTTGTATCTCAGCAGGGTCTGTTGTTATTTCACCTCTTTCATTTCTGATTTTGTTTATTTGGGTCCTCTCTCTTTGCTTCTTGGTGAGCCTGGCTAGAGGTCCATCAATCTTGTTTATCCTTTCAAAGAACCAGCTCTTGGTTTTGTTGATCTTATGTATTGTTTCTTTGGTCTCTATGTCATTTATCTCCGCTCTGATCTTTGTTATTTCCTTCCTTCTGGTTACACTGGGCTTTTCTTGCTGCTCTTTTTCTAGCTCTTTGAGTTGTAGGGTTAAGTAATTTATTGCCATTGTTTCTTGTTTTTTGCAATAGGCCTGTAGAGCTATGAACTTCCCTCTCAAGACTGCTTTCGCTGTGTCCCATAGATTTTGGATTGTTGTGTTTTCATTGTCATTTGTTGCCATGATGTTTTTTATTTCTTCCTTGATCTCTCTGGTGACCCAGTCCTTGTTTAATAGCATGCTGTTTAGTCTCCATGTGTTTGATTTCTTTGGATTGTATTTATTGTAGTTGATTTCCAGTTTTATGCCACTGTGATCTGAGAAGATGCTTGATATAATTTCTATCTTCTTGAATTTGAAGAGACTTTGCCTGTGACCCAGCATATGGTCTATCTTTGAAAATGACCCATGTGGCCCTAACCGGCTTGGCTCAGTGGATAGAGCGTCGGCCTGCGGACTCAAGGGTCCCAGGTTCGATTCCGGTCAAGGGCATGTACATTGGTTGTGGGCACATCCCCAGTAGGGGGTGTGCAGGAGGCAGCTGATTGATGTTTCTCTCTCATCGATGTTCCTAACTCTCTCCCTCTCCCTTCCTCTCTGTAAAAAATCAATAAAATATATATATTTTTTTAAAAAAAAAAAACAAGAAAATGACCCATGTGCACTTGAGAAGAATGTATATTCTGTGGCTTTGGGGTGAAATGTTCTGAAGATGTCAATTAATTCCATCTGGTCTAGTGAGTCATTTAGGATTGCTGTTTCTTTGCTGATTTTTTGTTTAGAGGATTTGTCCAGTGGTGATAGTGGGGTATTAAAGTCTCCTACTATGATTGTGTTGCTATTAATCTCTCCCTTGATATCCTCCAGGAGTTTTTTTATGTATTTGGGTGCTCCTATATTGGGAGCGTATATGTTTACCAGAATTATTTCTTCTTGTTGGATTTCTCCCTTTAGTATTATGAAGTGGCCTTCCTTATCTCTTGTTATGACATTTACTTTGAGGTCTATTTTGTCAGATATAAGTATTGCTACCCCAGCTTTTTTTTCATTTCCATTTGCCTGAAAGATATTTTTCCATCCCTTCACTTTCAATCTGTGTGAGTCTCTTGTTCTGAGGTGGGTCTCTTGTAGACAGCATATATATGGGTTGTGTTTTTTTATCCATTCAGCTACTCGATGTCTTTTGATTGGAGCATTTAGTCCGTTTACATTTAAAGTTATTACTGAAAGGTATTTGTTTGTAGTCATATCTATTTTTGTGTCTGTATTCCTTCTTACCTGTTTATTTCTTCTTTTTACAGTATTCCCTTTAGCAATTCTTGCATTGCTGGTTTGGTGGTGATAAACTCCCTGAGGCTTTTTTTGTCTGCAAAGCTCCTGATTTCCCCTTCAATTTTGATTGATAGTCTTGCTGGATATAGTATTCTTGGATTCAGTCCTTTGCTTTGCAACACTTTGTATACCTCCTTCCATTCACTTCTAGCTTGTTGTGTTTCTGTTGAGTAATCATTTGACAATCTGATGGGTGTTCCTTTGTAGGTAACTCTCTGTCTCTCTCTTGCCGCCATTAGGATTCTCTCTTTATCATTTATATTTGCCATTGAAATTATGACATGTCTTGGTGTGGGTCTTTTGGGGTTGATCCTGCTTGGGACTCTCTGTACTTGCGTAACTTTTATCTTTCCCATATCCGGGAAGTTTTCTGTCATTATTTCTTCGAATAGATTTTCTAATCCCTGCTGCTCTTCTTGTCCTTCTGGCAGCCCTATTATACGCATGTTACTTCGTTTCATGTTGTCCCGAAGCTCCCTTAGGCTTTCCTCCTGCTTTTTAATTTTTTTCTCCAATTGCTGTTCAGATTGAGCTTGTTTCTGTACCTGATCTTCTAACTCACTAATTCGGTCCTCTGCTTCTTGTAGTCTACTGTTGAAACTTTCCATGGTGTTTTTGATTGTAGCTATATCACTTTTCATTTCTTCCTGATTCTTGCATAAGTTGTTGATTTTCTCATCCATCCGATGTATAAATTCCATGACCATTACTCTGAACTCCTTTTCGGTCATGTTGCAAGCTTCAGTTTCACTAATTTCCTTTCTTGGGGACACCACACTTTCTTTCCTCTGTGAGTTATTTCGTTTCCCCATTCTGGCTATTACCAGAAAGCTCAAGCTTCCGTTTGCGTGGACCTGGGCCGTGTGCTGTTGGGACTTCGCTCCACCCTAGTTTCACTGAAGTGCTCTGACACTAGGACGTGTGGCTGCCTTTGGTTGGTGTGAACCAGACTTGCCCAGGATCAGTGTCCCCAGTGTTCCGTGTGGTCTCGTGTGCACATTTAGAATCAGGGGCCCTGTCTGCACTACACTGTTGGTATGTGCCGAAAATGAGATCCTTAGCATGTGCCAGGAGTCAGAGTTTCCCTGTGTCTGCACCAAGACTCGAGTGTCAAAGTCTCTGTTGCCTTGTGCGGTTTCTCGTTGAGAATCAGGGTCCCTGTGTGTGCATGCACCAACAATTGGGGTCGCTGGCTCTTAGTGTGAATGCGCTGTGAGTCAGGGATCCCAGGCAGCTGTGTCCGGCGTGCCAAATTCCCTGAAGTGGAGCTGCGTCCTGTGTGTGCTCTCTCTACTGAGCCAAACCGGCTAGAGCGCACATTCTTAAAATCCTGAAGGTGAGCTGGCTCAGTGCACTCTCCCAGAGTACCGGAAGGGTGGCGGAGTCCGTCCTGCGCGCCAAATTCCCTAAAGGGAAGCCCCTCTGTGCACGCTCTAAGAATCCCCGAAGGGGGAGCTGTGACCCACGAGCCAAATTCCCCCAAATTCCCCGAAGGGGAGCCCTCTGTGCGCACTGACAGATTTCCCCGACGGGGAGCTGCTTCTGTCCCGCGCGCGCGCGTCAAATTCCCTAAGGGGGAGCGCGTCCCTGCACAAAGCTCGGCAGCTTGGGCGAGGGGGGGGTCTATCAGTTACTATGGCGCTTTCGGCGTGCCTGTGGGCGCTCAGCAGCTTGGGGGAGGGGCGGGTCTATCAGTTACTATGGCGCGATCCACGCGCCTGCGAGGAGGGGGATAGGCTCTTTGACTCACAGAAATCTGCGGGGAAGTCTGGATTCTTGTTTGTTGGTCTGAAGCTGTGATAGCAGTTCTCTGTCCCCAGTGGCTGCAGGGTCCCGGTTTGTGTCAGAAGCCAGGATCCGAGTCTCAGGCAGCTCTGTTTCTCAAGATGGTGTGGTCTCCGCGTCCGCATCAGCCGCCGAGAAGTGTCCGCTTTGTGCGCGGGGCTCCGCCGTCTAGGGCCACCCTGTTAGGGAGCCCCTTGGAAGACCTGCAGAATCTAACTGACCCTATCTCATACATACACACACACCACACACATCTACACTGTCCTCTATGGGTTCCTCCCTCACACTCTCTCTCTCCGGAAGCAAAGCTTTCCACACACCCTGGCCGGGCTCACCTGCTTAAGGCTACAAAGTTTCAATTGTAGAAGGTGAATTAACTGCCACATAAATGGCTGCCACCCTGGAGGGAACAGCAGGCTTGGCTCCGCCCCAGGCTACAAAGTTTCAATTGTAGAAGGAAAATAAATTCCAGATACCAGGGCCTCCCCTTGCGTTGCCAGGGGGCGTGACCGGCCTGCAAACCACCACAGGCCCCTCGCTCAGGCCGCCCCACACCCCAAGGGAAACCCCACCCTTATCTGTGACACCCTTCAGGGCAAACCAGCTGGCCCCCACCCGTGCACCAGGCCTCTATCCTATCTAATAAAAGAGTACTATACAGATTGATCATCACTGCAACACACAATATAGCTGCCCCCTTGTGGTCAAAGATCCTGCCCCCATGTGGACACAAGATGGCCAGCAGGAGAGGGCAGTTGGGAGGGACCAGGCTTGCAAGGGAGGGCAGTTGGAGGTGATCAACCCTGCAGGAGAGGGCAGTTAGGGGTGACCAAGCTGGCAGAGGAGGGAAGTTGGGGGCAAACAGGCTGTCAGGGGAGCAGTTAAGCATCAACCAGGCTGGCAGCGGAGTGGTTAGGGGGTGATCAGGCTGGCAGGCAGAAGCGGTTAGGGGCAATCAGGAAGGCAGGGAGGCAAGCAGTTGGGAGCCAGCAGTCCTGGATTGTGAGAGGGATGTCCGACTGCCCGTTTAGGCCCGATCCTGGTCGGATCGGGCCTAAACGGGCAGTCGGACATCCCTCCAGGAGTCCCAGATTGAAGAGGGTACAGGCTGGGCTGAGGGACAACCCCCCGCCGTGCACTAATTTCGTGCACCGGGCTTCTAGTATATATATAGTAGGACTTTGGGTTACGTCAGAGATCTGTTCCTATGGCACGACGTAATGAAATTTTCGCTGTAATTCAAAACCCACCTACATAGGCACCTACGTCACTCACATGGCACACATACACAGCAGAAATGAAGTGAAACAGTAAAAAAAATTTAAAGAAAAATAACAATTCCTGACCTTTACTTGTGGTAAATAAATAATAAAAAGCATAAAGCACATATAAGGGTAAATACAGGATGTCCATACCTTTACTACTGTTGTTGGCTTGCACACTGGACGTTGCAAAGTGGGGAAAGACAGGCTTACACTAGGCTGCTGTGAGGAGGAGGTTTGAGAGGCAGAACCTGCAGAAGATGCATGTGATACTCGGTCAGGTGAGTCCAGAGAGGCAGAACCTGAAGAAGGTGCTGGAGATCCTGGGTCAGGTGAGTCTGGAGAGGCAGAACATCCAGAAGGTGCTGGAGATACTGGGTCAGGTGAGTCTGGAGACGCATATGAGGTAGAGGGTACGGGATCTGTTGCAGGCCTCTCCACCTTCTTAAAATAATGTTCGAGGCTAGTCTGGAAGGATACCTTCTTCTTGTCCTCCCAAATCTCCTTGTAACACCGCAGGCTATCCATGACCCCTCTGGAAACCTTAGTGTACCTGTCACTGTTAGGGTCCTGAGCCTCAAACCTTGCCAAGGCTTCCTCTATCATGGCAAATGCCCCTGCTAATTCCTTGCTTGTAAATCTCCTGGGCTCTGGGGTTGGTGTGTCTTCCTCTTCAATGAACTGCTGTTTCAGTTGAGTGAGGTCCTTGGCAGATAGCTCCTCTCCATGAGATGCCAGCAGCTCTGTGACATCCTCAGCCTCCACCTCCAAATCAAGCTGCTTACTCAACTCAACAACATTTTTTATGACAACCTCCACTGAATACTCAAAGCCATGGAAATCGTTCACAAACTGGGGACACAATTTTTTCCAAACACCATTCAAGTTGGTCTGCTTAACTTCATCCCAAGAATCAGAAATGTTTTTTACAGCAGCAAGAACATTGTAAGATTTCCAAAAGTCATTGAGAGTCAACTCTTTATCCTTCTCCATTGCCCTAAAAGCCATAGCAAATGTCCTTAGGAGGTAGTAGGCCTTGAAGGAGGCAATGACACCTTGGCCCATAGGCTGTAAAAGGGAGGTGGTGCTAGGTGGAAGGTAAACTACCTTGACATTTGGATGAAAGTCATTCAAATCGGCAGGGTGACAAGGGGCATTATCCAGCACTAGCAACACTTTAAAGGGCAGCCCCCTTGAAGCACAGTAGTCCTTGACTTCTGGCACAAAATGGTTGGTGAACCAGTCCTCAAATACGATAAGTGTCACCAATGCCTTCTTGGTAGATTTCCAGATCACAGGTAGTAGACCCTTCCATATGCCCTTGATTGCCCTTGGATTCTCGGCCAGACACACCAAGGGCTTCAGCTTGAAGTCACCAGCAGCATTAGCCCCAAGTAGCACACTCAATCTCTCCTTGCTGGCTTTATGGCCTGATGCTGTCTTCTCCTCCTTGCAAATGTACTTACGTGTAGGCATATGTTTCCAGAACAAGCCTGTCTCATGGACATGAAACACTTTTTTATCACAGTAACCTCCCTCCCTAATTATCTCAGCCAACGCACTAGGAAAATCACCTGCTGCTTTAGCATCATCACTAGCAGCTTCCCCTGGCAGCTTAAGATTATGCAAATTAGCATGATCCTTAAAACCCATAAACCAACCTTTGCTAGCCACAAACTCTCCACTTTCACACCCTTCCCCCTTTTCTTTTTTCAAGGCCTCAAACAATCTTTTAGCCTTCTCCTGAATCAACATCAGGCTAACTGGGATATGCCGTTGATACTGCTCATCCAGCCAAAGCACTAATAATCTTTCCATCTCAATTATGAGACCACTACGCTGCTCTGTAATCACAGTTGATTTCATAGGAGCAGATCCTTTCACATGTTCATGTATATGCTTTTGATCCTTGATGATTGTCGAGACAGTAGTAGGACTTTGGCCAAGCAACCGGCCGATGTTTGTAGGTGTTTCGCCCTTTTCCCAGCATCTTATTATGTCTCCTTTCACTTCCATTGTGAGGGCTTTCCTTCTTTTTGTAGCACTGCCCTCAGAAGAATCTTCCTTATGCTTAGGAGCCATAAGGAAGGGAAAAAAGTGTTCAAAATAACAATACAAACAAAAGAGAGCGAATGAAGCACAATCCAAAACGGCTTATAAACGGCGATTGAATGACAGCATCTTCCTTGTATAGCGCCGCATGATGACTTATTCATCTACTCTGCTGGCCAACTGGTTCCAGGGCAAACTTCTTGCAAACGCCTTACATGGAATGACAGAACTTTTTTTATATAAATAAATTGCAGATGGCGACGTAACCACAAAACGAGGTATGTCGAGTCCGAAGAACCCGAGGACTGTCGGGAGACAGAAAGAGAGAGAGAGAGAGAGAGACATCTATTTTTTGTTCCATTATTTTTATACATTCTTTGATTAACTCTTGAAATTGATGTGACCAGGGTTGGAACTTGCAACCTTCCGTTATTGAAATTATTCACTGACCCACTTAGCTGTTTGGCCTCGGTCACATATATGTGATATTTTAAGTAACAACCCAATAATGTACCTGAGAACAGATAGATACAAAAACCAACATGATGACAGATAGTGGGTGGAAGGCTAGAATAGCATTCATGGGATTTCAAAAGTGTCTTTTTTACAGGGAAATATTTAAAGTAAGCTATATCTATGTCAGACTGTATTACTGCATCAATTATTTTATAGGCCGAGAATGAAGCACTGATGAGGTCAGTAGGAACTTGGTATCAGCAATGCAGGCATGCAAGAAAACACCAAAAGTGTATTTTTTTTAATGTCCATTTTAAATAAATTCTACTTAAATCAATCTTTTGAAAAGGTTTAATCTTGATGCTTCCCAATAATTTTACTGTTTTATTGTGAAAAGTTTTGAACATTTTTGGTGCTACTGAATCAGCATATTGAAAATAAAATATAATGATGTACTACTGAAATATATTATCACGTCCATTTGAAAATCATCATTTTGGCTGTTTGAACCTCACAAGGATGAGAGTATTTACACCATGGATATTAATAAAGATTACAAACTTCCCATAATCAGTACACGCATATATCTTTTCTCCAATGTGAACTCTCCTGTGGATAAGGAGGTGATTATTGCAGGTAAAAGGTTTCCCACATTCACTACACTCATAAGGTTTTGTACCACTGTGAACTCTCTGGTATTGAGTGAAGTTACTGCGTTGCCTAAAGGACTTCCTACAGCCACTACACTCTTAGGGCTTTTCTCCAGTGTGAACTCTCCTGTGGATAAGGAGGTGCTTATTGTGGGTAAAAGCTTTCCCACATTCACTACACACCTAAGGTTTTCAGCAGTTTGAACTCTCTGGTGTGGAGTGATGGTACTGCTTTGATTGAAGGACATCCTGCAATCACGACACTCATACAGCCTTTCTCCAGTGTGGACTTGGTTGTTGAATGAGTTTGGACCTCAGGATGAGGGACATCCCATGATCACTACACTCCTATGGCTTTTCTACAGTGTAAACTCTTCTATGATGAATGAGGTGAAAGATTTCTCTAAAAGATTTCCCACATTTTTTACTCTTATAATTCACTTCATAAAGGTCAGGCTACTGAAGATCACAAAAAAAGAAAGACCTCAAACGAAATTACACACTCATGGCAGCACCACATGGAAGAGAAGCAGGATTGTCAGCTCATTCTTCTCCTAACAGTGCTCAGCATGGTGTGTCTGCTGGTGACATGGAAAGCTGTGCAGAAATATGATTATGTCTCATTGCAAGTAATCTCTCTCTCTCCTTCTGAATATCAACCTCTATCTTATCTCTATCTCTA
Source organism: Cnephaeus nilssonii (assembly GCF_951640355.1). NCBI lineage: Eukaryota > Metazoa > Chordata > Mammalia > Chiroptera > Vespertilionidae > Cnephaeus > Cnephaeus nilssonii. Next base: position 2,627,788 of record NC_137095.1, on the reverse strand, counting down.
TATTTATATCTATATATACATAAACAAGGGTAACATGCAAAGTGTCCCTTCGGGAGTTCAACCAGAACAATCTCTTGCAATGACATGCGCGGACCACCAGGAGACGGTGTGGAACATGATGGGTGACCAATGGCAGCAGCAGGGCACTGAGGGAGCGAGGGAAGGAGGAGGTGGGCAGGTGGGGGGATCCACGCCCTGGCAGGATGCGTGCAGTGAGAGATGGAAGAGGTAGGGAGGCAAGGAATGTGATTGACCCTGATCACTGGCCAGGCCTAGGGACCCCATGAACAAATTTCATGCGCCAGGCCTCTAGTATTCAATAAATTATTGGCTGGTGTAAAAGAACTATTTAAGCTCGTATGTACATATCATAACACATGTATAGGTCAATGTTAGAGAATACTGAAGACGAACCAATGCAGAGGAACAGGTGATGCAAAAATGCCACACAGGTGAAGGTAGTCAATAGCCAGGAGGTCACAGGTGAAATGACAAGTCAGCACAGTGTCAAGTATGGCATAGAAAAGGTAGAAATGTGCTATTGCCCATGGTACTTGCACCTAAACACTGTTGGAAATGAGCAGGTGCTTGGTATGATCTAAACACCACCCTGATACCATATTTAGCCCACAGTTGCAACTCAACAGGGCCAGGCCTCTTCAGAGACCATCCTGCATGTTCACTCTGTAAAATAAATCAGGGTTAATCCTGCATATTCCTCTCTACAAGTATGTACAACAGAAATATTCCACGTATTAATGAAATATGACAGGGACGTGCAGCCAGCACTGGCCTAGAGCCATTCGGCTTGCAATCGTATTTAAGGAAGATAATATTACAAACAACGGAAGAGTGATCTTGTAAGAACAGCTCAAGGTTCATGTAAGTAAAGACCATAACCTGGCACAGGCAGTCACCAAGGACCTTTTCTTAGAGGAAGGAGGTAGTAATGGAAGCCATGGATCTGGACATAGTCACCCTGCCAGGGAGAGGAATAGCAGGTGGGACCCATTAAGCTGTCTGTAAGACTCCTGACTCCCAGACACATCCTGCACTGTCTGAGGCAAAGTTTGTGGAGTCCTTCGCTCAGGGCTCTCCACAGACCTCACCGATGGCAGCCACATCACATCAGACAGGACAGTGGGGGAAATTAGCAGAGCCCATGGACTTGCTGTAGAAGAGTGAAAGCTACATCAGAGGAATAAAGGAAGAGAGGACATCATCCAAGGACATTGGGAGAATGTGAAGGTATTACCTACAGATGATACAAGTGCAAAAACTTCCAGCATCACATCACAATAGAGAAGTCTCTGAGGCTCATCAAGGATCCCCCATTTCTCCTGAGAGAAGGCAATGGCCACGTCCACAAAGTTCATGTACCGTCATAATGTGGACAGTACAGCCCACAATCAGATTCACTCCTAAGGTTCCAACTCTGTCATATTGCCACCCTCCACATCAATCTGCTCTCTCCACTCCACACACCAGAGAAGATACCAGGGCTTCATCCCATGAAAGTCACTGTCATGTTATATTTCTACCGATATTTTGTCTTCCCACAATAAAGGCAGTTGAGCAGACAGAAGATAACTGAGCTCTGGGATTCACATGTACATCACACTTCCTCTTGACAGTAGAGTGGGTGTCAAAAACATAGGGTAGGAAGAGATGTCGGCCATACAGGGAGTGTGAGTGATTTGATACTGGTCTTATCAGGCATTACCCGTGTAGTCCATCAGATTGTTCCTCAAAGACACCAAATACATTGCGTCAAACTTCACCCTTACAACCACAATCCCAGAATGCTGAGGCCATAGCTCTGTATTACCTGCTGCACATAGTTCTTTGAACAACACTTCTCTCACACTGCTTCTTTCCCAGAGGCACAACTTCAAAGGTAACACAAATTTACATTGGCGAGGACAGGTTGTTTCTTAATCACCTTATTTTCCAAATTTATACATTACAATCTCCATAATCCATTTGTCTCTTACCCTTCTTCCTTACCCATGCCCATGGAGAACTTCAAGCCTGGGGAACACTGAGGTGTACTCTCACTCCTAACTATCAGTGTGTCACCCCCAAATACAAAAGGTAGGTGGGTACATAAATGTCATCCAAGCCCTGAACATGGCAGGTAGCACCAAAACATCACTCTTTCCAGGCATTATCCAAAAATCACCCTTATTTTATCGTCCAGACTCCACCAGAAATGGACTCTCCCTACTTTCACTTTTATGTCAATGTCATGGTGCTCTGGCCATGAAGTCACACTCCCTCTCCAAGTGCTCATCACTCTTTCTACCACACCTCTCTCACACCTGCACTGCTAGAGTCCCGCCCCCTGTGATCCTCTCCTCACCCTCTTACTTATTACTCAGCATGTGTGGTCAAGAGAATGCTTGCCAAATTCAAACAGGATCAAGTACTGCCCAGACTCTGGTAGTCCAAACTCATAGAGGCAGCCTGGAGTCCTGCTCTGAAGGCCTCTCTCCATGACTGTTTTTCCCTTAAATCTAACCTATGGAGAACCACAGTCAGATCTCAGATACTCAGACCTCCCCTCCCCTGGTGCTACAGGGTTCAATGGGGTCAGGCTGAAAGAAAGCTGTGAGCAGAGAGGAGTCTGGGAGGGGCGGAGGCCCCAATCGTGGCCTGATGGTGCCTAACAAGCCTCAGACACACTCTGCACAGCAAGGACGCTGCCTCCCAGGCCTCCTCCTACTCACCACGGGTGGGCTGAAGCCTGTGAGTCCTGGATGAAACTGAAGAGGTCAAAATGCCTGCCAGGAGTCCCGCCCTAACAGGATGCACTGACACAAAGTGTCCTTTAGCTCCGCCTACGTGGTCGCGATCCTTTCTGGGTAATGTAGTTTTCTCAAACACCAAGGGGAGGGCTAGCATCCAGCCAATGACATTGGTGAATAAAGGTGATGTGGTTCAGCAAGTGGCCCTGGGGAAGGACAAGATGGGGCCAGAGGCCTGGTTAACTGGAACAGATGGGCAGACCTCCCAGGACAGGTGTGTGGGGAGAACTGGGAGAGATCCCCCAAAGAATATATGCACAGGCGAAAATGGGAGCCATCTTTAATACTATCAAGGACCAAAAAGACATATTAAATTTTTTAAAAATATATAATACAGCCCAGCTGGTGTATCTCAATGTTTGACCACTGCTCTAGGATCCATGAGGTCCTGGTTGTATTCCTGGTTAGGGAACATATAAATAGAGAAAATTCCTCCATGGTGGGGCCCAGACGTTTAGAGACATTTTCCTCTGGCCCCGCGCGTAATAAATGTAACTCCATCTCTCTAAGTATTGCTTGGTTCCTCTCCAGTTTTCTGTAACAGTACCGGCTCCCTCCTGGGCCCTCAGCCTGAAGCAGGGCCTTGCTTCTTCCCTCATCAGAAGCGCAGGGGCAGGTGTTCGGCTCCTTTGGGACCACGGTCCCTTCACCAGGGACGTATTTCATGGCCTTTTAGAGAGCTCGCCTTGCTCAGGGGCCGCTGTTGTGGGTGTTAGCTTTCCCGGGGTGATGAACTAAGAGACAAGGGCTGGGCGCTCCCTGATTTAGCTGAGACGCTTGAACCACCCAAGTTGCTCCCACGCATGGCTTCTGCCATTGGTTCGCTCGCCCAGCATCCCGAGACCACAGAAAAAAGCCATCCTGTTCCAGAAAATTCAGAGGTAAATGAAGCCCCGTGGGGCCCTGACCAGGACTCTGACCAGGGAAGCCAGGGAGCAGATCCGGTATTTACATGAAGGATTTCCAGAGTCCTGGTCAGTTCCCAGATTGGCTGAAGGCTTGGATGTTAGCTCCGCTGTGATTAGAAGGGTTTTAAAAAGCAAGTTTGTGCCCACATTGGAGAAGAAACTGAAGAAGGATCAAAAGGTCCTTCAGAAACCTGGGCCTGCCCACTCGCTCAGCCAGCTTCCAGGCCCTGGGGAAACCCGTGAGCTGCTTTCTGCAGGCCGTCCTGTGTCAGGAGCTGAAGCCTCATTCCAAGGCCATGGTCACAGCACAGCTTTGAGGGTGACAGAACCGAACACTCAGAGTACAAACACACCGAGGAGACAGAAGGGAAGGAATAAAGGAGTCCAGAGCCTGGAGAAGGAAAGCTTTGTGCCTAATGCTACAGCCCAAGGTCAGCACAGAGAGCTGCAGAAGTACTCCACCAGTGGTTGTGAGGGCGCCAGACGCACTGACAGCGATGAATTGCCATGTGGGAAGGAGCTGGAAACATTGAAGGCAAGAGAACTGGGTGAGCAGAACTTCAGCAGCAAGGTAGCGCAGAGGGGGTGAGAGTTCTTTGACGACAATGGGAACTTCCTGTACAGAATTTGAATTGGAGCCTGGCTGGTGGAGGTGTCATGTAAAACACAGCTGAGCGAGCATATTGGAGCTGCCTGGATTTCTGTGTGTGGATTGTCCACCTTGGAAATGATGAGCCTGAAAATGGAAGGAGCCGCTTGGATTTCAGTCTGACAAGGGACAGTGAACTTCACAGGGCAGATGTATATGCGGGCAGCGTGAATAACAGGCTGGGTGCAGTCTAGCTCCTAGAGCATGGCTCCTGATCTGACCATGTAGATATTCAGTGCTCTCCCTTCTTGCTTAGGCTTTCTATGTGTCGAAACCAGCCTGTGTCACATATGTTAGGAATTTGTTGTCTTTACAATATGTGTATGGGAGGAATTGAAAAGTGTTGCTTCCTACATCGTTTATTTCTTGATTAATGAACACTAACAGTTCTGGAGCTGCTTAGTCAATTGGTTGTATTCATTTTGTGCAAAGTAAAGTGAAATTCAGAAAAAAAAAGTATATGCATATATGCATAGTCCATGGACATAGACAATAATGTGCTGAGTGCCTAGAAATGGTGCGGGAAGGGTAAAGGGAGGCGAAGTGGGATGAGGATGGGGGAAAATGGGTCTATTTGTAATAGAGCCAACAATAAAAACGATAGTTTACCCACATGGCATGGCTCAGTGGATGGGCATGGACCCATGTAACAAGGTATCTCTAGTTGAATTCCAAGTCAGGGCACTTGCCTAGGTTGGGGAGCTCCATCCCAGTAGGGGGCATGCAGGAGACAGCTGATGAATGATTCTCTCTCATCATTGATGGTTCTCTGTCTCCCTCTCTCTCTCTAAAAAATCAATAAAGAAAGAAGAGCGTTAAAATTGATTTGATTCAACAACACCAATTTGAGTGAAGACCATCATGTTTTCTCCCAGGTCCTCTAAGCAAAATCATGTCTTGGTCTGTTGTGTAGAAGATGTCCCAGGCATACCTATGTTTAGGAACGGGAAGCAGCTGGAGCAGGTCGGCCTCACCTTGGTCTGTAGTGTTAGAGTTCATTACTTCATGTTCAAAAAGATTTCACTGCACAAGTTCAGAAGATTTTGAGGGTACATTAATTGATACTGGGGGTAATGAAAAAACGTAGGCCTTATGATAGAACAGGAAGCAGCAGAGGGATAGAACAGGGAAGAGCTGGCTCCTTTGACTCTCTAGAAACATTGTGGGAAATACATGAGCCAAAGTGAGGCTGCTGTGAGCTCACTGGGCATTCAGAGTAAAGGAGGCCCTGAGCGCAGATTCAGGGGTTAGGCCAGGATGAGCTGCCACTGCTCATTGCTAACCTGGTTGCAGGTTGTGTGGGATCCCTGAAAATCTTAGGAGAGCCGGGCAAGCGTGGTTCAGTGTTAACCTATGACCCTGCAGGTCACTGATCAATTCCTGGTCAGGACACATGCTCAGGTGGTGGACTGGATTCATATTGTGGTGCATGCAGGAGGCAGCCTATCCGTGATTCTCTCATCATTCATCTTTCTCTCTATCCCCCCTCCCTTCCTCACTGAAATCAATAAAAATATACTTTTGAATGTATAGTTTAAGTCAATTACACTTCCATCAAAGTTTAAGAAATTATTAAAACTTGCCACTTTCCATTATTTTACTATTTTATCATGAATGTTCTTGAGTATATTTGTACCTAGTGCATCAGCATGTTTGTAATAAAATATAATGATGTGCTATTGAAATATCCTAGCAGGCCCATGTTCAGTGCCAGCATTTTGTCATTTTGAAACTAATCATGATGTGAGTATTTACCACCGGGAATAAATGCTGGAGAATGTTAGCAACATAGATTGCACTTAAAAGTGTATCATGCAAGTGGGCATTAAATTGTGCATAAGATAAAATGTGAGAAAAACAATTTTCCTTTCAGTATTCAGAACATACTGTACAGTTCCAAGTGGAAAAGAAACCAATTGAGTCCTTAAGGAACGGGTGAAGTGAATAGAGATGTCTTAGATACTGAACTGCCCTCCTATTGATTAAATCCTAAATTCATTTGAAAAATTAAAAAAGTGAGAGCTCAGAACGCCTTTGAGCCTGGCGACTTCCCATTGATCAGATCCTAGGACTTGCCTCACAGCATGGCCCCCAAACGCAAGTCCTAGCTCCCACCTCAAACAAAGAAACCTAAACTGGCTCCAGTTCACAAGCAGGAGAAGAAGCCAACCCCTCCGGACGTGCTGAGGGTGAAAAAGAACAGCAATAAGCGATTGAACATATTAATGAAGTACAAAATGAAATAGACAACTCAATGACCAAGACAGTGAGGAGATTTTGAAAGTAGAACAGAAATATAACAAACTCCGCCAGCCATTTTTTCAGAAGAGGTCAGAATTGATCACCAAAGTCCCAAATTTTGGGGTAACAACATTTGTCAACCATCCACAAGTGTCTGCACTGCTTGGGGAAGAGAATGAAGAGGCTCTGCATTATTTGACAAGAGTTGAAATGAGAGAATTTGAAGATATTAAATCAGGTTACAGAACAGATTTTTATTTTGATGAAAATCCTTAGTTTGAAAATAAAGTTGTCTCCAAAGAGTTTCATCTGAATGAGAGTGGTGATCCATCTTCAAAGTCCACTGAAATCAAATGGAAATCTGGAAAGGATTTGATGAAATATTCTAGTCAAACACAGAATAAAGCCAGCAGGAAGAGATAGCATGAGGAAACAGAGAGCTTCTTAACTGGTTTACTGACCATTCTGATGCAGGTGCAGATGAGTTAGGAGAAGTCATCAAAGATGACTTTTGGCAAATCCTTAGAGTACTACTTGGTTCCTGACAGGGATGATGAAGAAGGGCAAGGAGAAGAAGATGATGATGCATGCATGAATTCATACACTGGGCCTATATATATATATATATATATATATATATATATATATATATATATATCGTTTTAAATCAAGTACACATATATCAAACTTTAAAAAATATTTAAAACTTATGTTTCCAATAATTCAGCTGTTTAATTATGAATGTTCTTGAGCACATTCATTGCCCCTGTATCAGTATGCTAAAAATCTATTCATAAGAAAGGCTAAGCAACCGCCCAAAGTCCTCACAGGTAGCTATGACCTGCATTGACCAGCAGGGGGCAGACGCTCAGCACAGGAGCTGCCCAGTGAGTTGTGGTTACCTGACAGCAGTTGTTCACAGGTAAAGCACCCCAGAAACAGAGAGGAGGGAGCCTGATTCTGGGTTGTGTCACCCAAGAACTGCCCTCTCGAAATCTAGGACAACCCGGGGGATATCGTAGAGCCTATTTCAGCCCAATTGCCACAGGCCCGGCCCTCATTTTGAAAGGGAGAGGGAGAGGAACAGCAATCATCTACCTCCTGCACGACCAATCCAGGGGATTCAGGAGGGCACGTGCCCTGCCCTGGAATCAAACCAGTGGCTGAGGGACCCCACCCATTACACAGATGCCCTTCAAGCTTGGCACTGCCAGCCAAGGCGGGACTGTGAGAGCTTGGCCCTAGGGAGTGTGGGGCCGATCTCACCAAGTCCCGCCCCACCACACACTTCCGGATTAATTTAATTTCAATGTGCACGCATCCATGTACCTGGTCACTAGTAAAATATAATGATGTACTACTGAAATATCTTACGTCCATGTGCAATGCCATCATTTTGACAGTTTGAATGTGGTGAAATTGTCAACTACTGCTAACCTAGACTTCACTTAATGTATTATTAAATGCTTAGACTTAAAGAACACTGGTGGAGGATGTTAACAATGCAGATTAAACTTTTAAGTGTATGGCACAAGTGGGCTATAAATACTACATAGGGTAAAAATTGAGAAAAAGTATATTGTTTTTAGAATTCAAAACCAAGAATTCCATATGGTAAAGAAGTCACTAGAGTCATTGAGGAATGAGTGAAATTCAAACATATGTCTTAGAGGCTGCACTATCCTCCTATTGGTTAGGATGATAAATTAACTTCACAGTAGACAAAAATCCTGAGCAGACATTTTAACAAAGGAGATAAAGACAATGTAAAGAAATGCATAAGAAATGATCACCATCAAACATTTTTACAGAAATGGAATGAAACAAAAGCAAGTTAACAATACTCGCTGATAGGGCTCGTATTTAAAAAGATGAACCTTCACATGTGTTGGCAGGGTTGCAGAAAAATGGAATTTTCATTACTGTGATTGGGTCGGGAAGCAAAGTGATTTACCATTTTAGATCACAGTTCCCCAGATGTTAAAATATAACACATTCACTGACACTGCAACAGTTTGGTAAGTAACACATACACCTGTAGAGAGAACTCAACACAATACTCCCAACTGTTTTATTTATAAAACTCCAAACATAGAAATCACTGAAACCATAGGCAGCTCAATAGTTAAAGTGGTTACCCATAGAATACAATATTTCCTGGAAATAAATATTTACATAAACATTAGTGTCGAGTCTCAAAATATCTGTGTAGCATGAAGGAAGCCAGTGTTTCTTAAAGAGAATACACCTTTTAATACCAATAAAATAATGAAAAATATGAAGTACTCTATTGTACAGGAAGGTCAATCAATTCCTGCATGGAGTGCTGGGAGGCAGAAAGATTACAAAAGGATTGGAGGTAAATACAGGGTGTGGAAAGTAGGTTTAACATTGTTGGTACTGAAAATAATAAAATAATTAATAAAGAAGAACACAAAATATAAACTCTCCATGGCCACTGTGCCTCATCTTCTTGGGTGTGATCACATTAACGGAAAGCCAGTAGTTTGATTCCAGGTCAGGGCAAAGGCCCAGGTTGTGGGCTGGATTGCCAGAGTTGGGCATGCAGGAGACAGCTGATCAATGATTCTCTCTCATTGATCTCTCTCCCTTTCTCTCTCTCTTTCTATAAAATCATAAAAACAAAACAAAAAACTATTTCCACCAAATTGAATAGGAATGCTGACTACATACAAAAGACATCCTGGGACAGATTGCACGGTTTCCTTCCTCTACCTTTGACTTCTTGCCTGTTGAGCAACTACATTATGTGGACACCCTAGAGCGGCCAGGGAATACACAACACCATTAGATTATTCTGCCAATGACGTCAGCTACACGGAACAGTTTTGGAGGTCCTGAGAATGTCTGCACATAAAGGCCACACAAGCCACGGGCCCCAGAACATCTGTGGCCTTACGTTCAGAAGAGGCACTTATCATCTAATTTACTGCAGGTTTTCCCACTCACTATTGAAACAGTGTTTCTGTCCTCATTGTGGTTCCACCTCAAAGACTCACAACAAATGACACCAGCCTATGAAATGTCATACTTCCTGGCACATGTCTCCTTTGCAGGACATGGAGAGCAGGTTCCCTAAACATTGCTGAGGCTTATGTAGTACATACTGTGAACGGAAAACATGGTTCATATTGGTCACAGAAGCCGAGCAAAGGTCTCCTCTTCAAACTGACCTTTGCCCTCACCAATAATCAAGGCAGTAGGCTGAAAATTAAATGCACAAAGTCAAGTGACCTTTCCTTTAAGGCCACGGGCCGCAATAAGTAATAAGCCAACATTGGACAGAAAGTGATTTCCGGACATTATGTTGTCTCTTTCAAACCACATACACTTTTGGATAAACACAATATCTATTCATCTCTACATGCTGAAAGATCACATTTGTGTTTGCAAATCATCTTTGGCAATGAATAAAACCAAAATTAAAGGTACAAATGTAAAAATACCATTAAAAAGATTCTAAACTTGAGCACAGGAGAACAAGGGGTTTGCAGGTTGGTGAATAAGAATCCCCCCAAATTATCAAAGCATAAATTGAGTACCACTATCTCCCTGAAACAGGTGGCACTTCTTAGCTGAGAAGGGGTTCTCTGGAGGATTCCGGGGTCAGGTCCATTTTCTCGTCACAGAGAAATGAATGAAGATACTGCCAAGAGATTGGAGGAATCATAATTACTTCCAGCAGAAGTGAGAACACAGAATACATTCCGTTGAGCACCCAGGAGTGCTGACCGATGCACACTCCTCAGGTGGGTCAGGTGTTATAGGTGAAATGTCTTCAGGAACAAAGAGACAGAGACATCATTTGGGTTGTAGGTCTGGTCATGTTAGTAAGTACAATGAAGATCCTTCAAGTCTCAATTGTACCTCAAATTTATGAGGAATCTAGCAGAGTGTATGTTCCCATAAAAGGGGTTTACATTCATGGAAAGGGTCTCATGGAGCCCCTTAAGTGTTCTTATAATAAGTGAGAAAATAAACCATTCCCTGCACATTTATGGCTTTTCTCCAGTATGAACTCTGTGGTGTCTACTGAGGTGAGACCTTTGACTGAAATGCTTCCCACATTCACTACACTCATATGGCATTTCTCCAGTGTGAAGTCTGTGGTGTATAGTGAGGTTAGACCTATGACTAAAGGACTTCCCACATTCATTACACTCATACGGCTTTTCTCCAGTGTGAACTCTATGGTGTACAGTGAGGAAAGCCCTTTCACTAAAATACTTCCCACATTCACTACACTCATACGGCTTTTCTCCAGTGTGAACTTTGTGGTGTACATTGAGGTTAGACCTTCGATTGAAATGCTTCCCACAGTGACTACACTCATATGGCTTTTCTCCAGTGTGAACTTGATGATGTCTAGTGAGATGAGACCTTTGACTGAAATGCTTTCCACATTCACTACACTCATATGGCTTTTCTCCAGTGTGAACTCTGTGGTGTCTAATGAAGTCAGACCTTTGACTAAAGAACTTCCCACATTCACTACACTCATATGGCTTTTCTCCAGTATGAAATCTCTGGTGTCTAGTGAAGTCAGACCTGTGACTGAAGGACTTCCCACAGTCACTACACTTATACCGCTTTTCTCTAATGTGAACTCTGCTGTGTTTAATGAGAGCCCGGCTTTCACTGAAGACCTTCCCACAATCCATACACTCATAGGGATTTTCTACAGTGTGAACTCTCCCATGTTGTAGTTGGTTAAAGATTTGTCTGAACACTTTCCCACATTTATTAGACTCATTAATCATATCTCCGGAGAAGACACCTTTCTGATAAGCAACTTTCTGTTTCTGGCTGGCAGCTGTTTCACATTCAACCCACTGGTGATGTCTTTTTCCACGGAGACATTCCTGTGAACTCTCATTGTTACTGTGTGGCTCCTCAGTGTTAAGAGTGGCCTGGTGCTGGAGAAGCTTTGAGGTCGCTGGGGAGTCTACCCCAGCCTCAGTACTAGCTTCAGGCACCCCAGAGAAGTAGAACCAGCAAGTTGTCTCAAGCGAAGCTCTCTCCATATCTTCTTTCCAGGGCTTCTCTCCACAGGCATCCTTCTGCTGCTGGTGAGGGTTTGCACTGAAACACAAGTCTCTCACACATGCATCACTTAAGAACACATTCTTCTCAAAGTATGCCACTTGTAACTCAGTCAGGTGCAAAATATCTTTTACCACTGAGAAGCATGGCTTACACAGATGGGTCCTCTGGGTGGCTGCAGCTGTCTTGGAAGCCCTGACCTGAGAGTCTCCTACAGATACACTGTGCTCAGAATAGGCCACCACATCATCCATTTTATGCCAAGGACCTGAAAACAGAGGAATGATGCAGAAATGAATGTTGACTGTGGTGACAGAGGGAAGTCCCATTATAAAACTGTGTTGCACAAAATACATTGGTCACATGCCATTGTCTGAAAATAAAAGACATAAAAAAAGAACTAATAAGATGCAACTGTGAAGTTCTTGATCACTGAAGATCACAAAACAACAGAGATTTCAACAGAAATAGAGCAAAAACATGGCAAGCACCACGTGGAAGAGAAGCGGACTGTCCAGCTCATTCTCCTGCTAACAGTATTCAGTAGATCTTCTCTGCTGGTGACATGGGCAAGCTGTGCAGAAGGTTGGTTACATCTCATTCCAAGTAAAATTCAATAAACAAGTAGCTGGTGTTTGAGGGGTATTTAAGCATTAGTGTGCTCCTTATAATACTTACATAGGTCTATGTAGTAGTATACTGCAGAAAGAGATGTGGAGAGGAATAGGTGATGTAAAAAGGACACAAAGGCGAAGGTAGACAATGCTAGGAAGTCACTGATAAAATGACAAGTCAGCAAAGTGTCAAGTGTGAAAAAGAAAGGAATAAATGAGGTGTGGCCATTGGAACCTGCACCAAACACTGCAGTACAGCAGCAGGTTCCCGGTATAATCTGAACACCATCCTTATGTCATACTTCCCCTCAGTTGTCACTCAGCCGGGCTAAGCATTCTCCAGGACCATCCTGTACGTTCACCCTGGAAAAACCCAGGGTTCTCCTGTACCTCCTTTTCTAGAAGTATGTACAAACTAAATATTCTGAGTATCAATGAAAAGACAACAGAGGTGAGCAGCCATCACTTGCCCATAGCATTCAGCTTGCAATTGTATCCAGGGAAGGTAATATTACAAAAAATAATTGGAGGGTCTTACAAGAACAGCCCCTTGTTCATGTGTGTAAAGAAGATAACTGACATAGGGTCTTTATTGACAGGGAAGGTGTAGAATTGGAAGGCATGGATCTGGATAGAGTCACCCTCCCTGGAGTGGAAGAGCATGAGGGACCCATTAAGCGGTCTGTAAGACTGCTGACACCCAGACACTTCTTGCAGTTTCTGAGGCAACTGGTGTTTGGGAGGTTTATGGAGTCTATTGCTCAGGGCTCTCTGCACAGCTCAGCACTGGCAGCCACAGCCCATTTGACAAGACAGTGGGGGAAATTAGCTGAGCCCATGGTCTGGCTTTGAGAGAGACAGAGTGCTAAGTCTGGAGAATAAATAAAGTGTGGTCATCACCTCAGGACACTAGGAGAAATGTGAAGGTCTTACCTACGAATGATAAAAGTGCGAACACTTCCAGCATCACATCACAGTACAGACGTCTCTGAGCTTCATCAAGGATCTCCCACTCCTCCTGAGAGAAGGCAATGGCCACGTCCTCAAAGTCCATATCCTGTCATAATGGGCACAGAACATCCCATGATAAGATTCTCTCTTGAGATTCCAAGTTTGCCATACTACCCACCCTGCACATGCATATGCTCCCCTACTCCCCACATCAGACAAGAAAGCAGCCCTTGGTCCCATTAAAGTCAATCTCTCCTTATATTCTTACTGATGCTGTGTCTTCCCACAACAATAAAGGCAGATGAACAGATACAAGTTACCTGTGCTCTCATCCTCAAATAGGAGTCACCCTTTCAATAATAGTTGGTGTCAGGAACATAGGATAGGAGGAGATGTTGCACATAATGGGAATGTGATGGATTTGACTCTGGTCTTTTCACGCAATACCCATGTTGTCCTCCCAATTGTCCCTCCAAGACACCAAACAACATGGTAATGCCAATTACACTTCTGACTCCAATCCCAGTTTGCTGAGGCCATCTGCATTACCTGCTGCCCACAGTTCTTTGATCCACACTTGTCTCACACAGCTTCATTCCCAAAGGCACAACTTCAATGGTAACACAAATGAGCCATGATGAGGACAGAGTGTTTTCTAATCAGGTTCTTTCCCCAAATTCTAGTTCACCACCCCTGTAATACAGTTCTCTGTCACCCTTCTCTCTTCTCCTTTCCCCATGCTGGTGGGGATTTTCACGTGCAGGTGACACTGATGTATGCTATCTCATTCCTCGTGTTCACTGGGTCAGCCCTCAACAAAAAATGGCAGGTGGGCACATATATGGCCTCTAAGCTCTATACTTGTCATGTAGCATCACAGCAACCCATCTTGTTAGAAATTATCCTAAAATTCCCCATAGCATATCATAAAGACACCATCAGAAAGGGACTCCCTTTTCATTAATTTGCACGTCATTGCTAGTGTCCGGCCGCTTTGCTTTTAGTCCCAGGGACCAAACTGATGTCATCATCCCCTGTGTGTGACTGTGCAGCTCAGCCCGGGTTCCCCACCTGCCACACTGACATAGATGGCACCTCCCATACTGTTCTCTGGGTCACTGCATGCTCTGCCCTCAGGAGAATCTTGGCTGCTTGTCTTCACAGGTCCCTAGGCTGTGCTGGTGTTCAGATGTGTGCTAATTGAACTGGGAGACCTTCCGGATATATTTCTAGATAAATCCTGGGGCTTGGCTGTCCTGCTAAACCACCCCCAAACGACCCTCAGCCCTTTGCCCAGGCCGGCCACACACCCCAGGAAGTCCCCTCACCCTGATGGTGGCGTGGCCAGCCTGTAAACAGCCCTCAGCCCTTCGGTCAGGCTGGCAATGCCACTGGTTTGATTCCGGGTCAAGGCACATGCCCAGGTTGTGGGCTGGATCCCCAGAGTTGGGCATTCAGGAGGCTGCTGATCAATGATTCTCTCTCATTGATCTCTCTCCCTTTCTCTCTCTCTGAAATCATAAAAGCATATCATTAAAAAACAAACTATTGCCATCAAATTCAATAGGAATGCTGACTACATACAAAAGACATCCTGGGACAGATTGCAGGGTGATCCTTCCGCTACCTTTGACTTCTTGCCTGTTGAGCAACTACATTATGTGAACACCCTAGAGCGGCCAGGGAATACACAACACCATTAGATTATTCTGCCAATGACGTCAGCTACAGGAAACAGTTTTGGAGGTCCTGAGAATGTCTGCACACAAAGGCCACACAGGCCAAAGGGTCCAGAACACTCATGGCCTTATGTTTAGAAGAGGCACTTATCATCTAATTTACTGCAGGTTTTCCCACTCACCATTGAAACAGTGTTTCTGTCCTAATTATGGTTCCACCTTAGAGACTAACAACAAATGACACCAACATGAGACATTCCTGGCACATGTCTCCTTTGCAGTACATGGAGAGCAGGTTCCCTAAACATTGCTGAGGCTTATGTAGTACATACTGTGAACAGAGAACATGATTCATATTGGTCACAGAAGCAGAGCAAAGGTCTCCTCTTCAGACTGACCTTTGCCCTCACCAATAATTGAGGCACTAGGCTGAAAATTAAATGCCCAAAGTCAAGTGACCTTTCCTTTAAGGCCATGGGCCGCATAAGTAATAAGCCAATATTGGAAAAAAAGTGATTTCCGGACATTATGTTCTCCCTTTCAAACCTCATACACTTTTGGATAAACACAATATCTATTCATCTCTACATGCTGAAAGATCACATTTGTGTTTGCAAATCATCTGTGGCAGTGAATTAAACCAGTGCAGAGGCACTAGTGCAGAGGAACAAGTGAAGAGGTGAGCAGTCAGCACTGGGCCAGAGAAATACAGCTTGCTATAGTATACAGGGAAGAAAATATTAGAAACATCTGAATGAGGGTCTTACAAAAAGAGCACACGGTTCATGTAGGTACAGGCTGCCACAAAGAACCCTTACCTAGAGAAAGAGGGCAGAAGTTGAAGCCATGCATGTGGACACTGTCAGCCTCCCATGAAAAGAAAGTGAAACTGGGACCCATTAAGCTCACTGCAAGACGCCTGACTCTCTGACACTTCCTGTACTTTTTGAGGTTACCGGTGTTAGGGTTGTTTGTGGAGTCCTTTGCTCAGGGCTCCCCATCCAGCTCATCCCTGGCAGCCACAGCACTTTTGACAGGACAGTGGGGGACATTAGCAGACACCATGTTCTGCCTGTGGGAGAGAGAAAGCTACGGCTGAGCCATAAAGGAAGAGAGGTCATCACCTCAGGACACTGGGAGAATGTGAAGGTCTTACCTACAGATGACACAAGTGCAAACAATTCCAGCATCACCTCGCAGTACAGAAGTCTCTGAGCCTCATCAAGGAGCCCCCATTCCTCCTGAGAGAAGGCAATGGCCACGTCCACAAAGTTCACATCCTGTCATATGGGGACAGTACTGCTCATGATCAGAGTCACTCCTAACAATATAAGTCTATCCTACTACCCACCTTCCACACACATCTGCTCTTTCCACTCTACACATCAGAGAAAATACCAGCCCTTCATCCCATGAAACCCACTGTCTTCTTATTTTCCTGCTGATATTTTTCTTCCAACAACAATTAAGGCAGTTGAACAGATAGAAGATACCTGAGCTCTGGACCTCCCATGTACGCCACATTGCCTATCAATACAGTGGGTGTCAATATATAGGTTAGAGAGATATGTTGGCCATAAAGAGAGTGTGAGTGATCTGATACTGTTTTCTCAGGAAATAGCATTGTAGTCCCTCAGATTGTTGCAACAATACACCAAAAACATGGCATCACACTTCATCCTCCTGAACCCAATCCCAATGTGCTGAGGCCATTGCTTTGTACTACCTGCTACACATAGTTCCTTGAACATCACTTCTCTCACACAGCTTCATTCCTGGAGGTACAACTTCAAATAAAATGCAAATATGCCGTAGTGTGGATAAATTATTTCCTAATCATCTTCTTTTCCAAAATTATAGTTCACCACCTCTATAATCTATTTCTCTCTTACCCTTCTTCCTTACCCGTGCCAGTGGAGATTTACAAGCCTGGATAACACTGATTAATGCTATCTCATTCCTTTCAACCAGTGTGTCACAACCAACAACAAAAGACAGGAGGTTAGTTAAATAGCACCTAAGCTCTTAACCTAGAAAGTAGCACCCAAACTCCTCTCTTTACAGGAAATTACCCTAAAATTCTCCTTATTGTTACATCCAGGAACCACCGGAAACAGACTCTTCCATCATTCACTCTATATCAATGTCATGGTGTTGTGGCCATGAATTCACTTTCCCTCTCCGAGTGCACATCACTCTTTCTACCACATCTCTCTCAAACCTGCACTTCCACAGGCCCAGCCCCCATACTCATCTTCAGGCCTTTTACTTATTACTCAGCATGTGTGGTCAGAGGATGGTTGCCATATTGAATCAGGATCAAGTACTGCCCAGACTCTGATAGTCCACACTCATAGAGGCAGCCTTGAGTCCTGCTACGTAGGCCTCTCCATGACTGTTTTTTTCTTTCAACCTCAACTATGATGAACAACAATCAGGGGAGGAACCAAGATGGCGGCAAAGTTGAACAACTAAACTTCCGCCGCGCACAACAATTTCAAAAATACAACTAAAAAACAAAACATCTACCACCCAGAACCACGGGAAAGCTGGCTGAATGATAGATTTACAACTAAGAAAGAAAAATAAAGGAGAACAAACGCAGAAAAGCTGAGGTACGGAGGCGCGTGAATCGGGCTGGTGGTGGGCGACTGGAAGAGTGGCTTTTTTTCCCAACCTGAAGAGAGACAAGCTCCCAATCACTCTGAAATCGATTTCTGGGGACTCGCGGAGGACCCAGACACCTATGGGGAGAAGCTGGACTCTCCGCCATCAGGTCGGAAAGTGAGAGTGACTTTCTTGCAGAGGTGCGCCCAGCAATCAGTGTTTACTGCACTGGAGCGTGGGACGCGGGGACTTGGAAACGCGGAAAGGTAGACGGCTGACGGCAGCCATCACCGTTTGCCACGCCCTAGCCTAGTGACGCCCTGAGACCCCGCCCCGTACATTCTACAAACCCGCCCAGGCTCCACACAGTGGCTTTTGCATATAAATGGCTTGCCCTGTGGCAGCTTAACCAAATTAACTGCAGCTCCAGTCAGACTGCTCCAAAACCACTCAAGCAAAGAGGAGAAAGCTGTAGTTCTTGCTGTAACTCCTGCTGGGTGGCCTCAGACAGTAGCTGACCTGCACCCCATTGGAGATCCAGAAAGTGGTAGGTGTGAAACAACACCAGATTTCAACCACTCATAAGGGACACATTCAAGAGGCAGACTCATTGAGCACCAAAGCCCTACTGGAACAAGTCCTGCCCCATAAACATGTCTCCAGCACAGCAATTCTTCCTTTATAGACACAGCCAGTCCTCACAGCCAATTGGCCTGGAGGTCAATTTCTCCAAGTGACACCAACAACAATCAAGACTTAACTACAACAAGGGTGTACACACAGTCCACAAAGGGGTGCACCAAGATCATCCATCTCAGGTAACAATGAGGCTGACCCGTTGAACCAATAGGACACCTAGTATACAAAGCTTCCCTACCAACTAAGGGAAGCAGCGAAAATGAGGAGGCAAGGAAACAGATCCCAAACTAAAGAGATGGAGGAGAACAAACGAATGGACCACAGTTATAAGGTTTTTCAAGAATTTCATGGAAAAGGCCGATAAATTTAATGAGACCCTCGAGGATATGATAAAGGACCAACTAGAAATGAAACATACACTGACTGAAATAAAAAAATATTATACAGAGACCCAACAGCAGACTAGAGGAACACAAGAATCAAGGCAAAGATTTGGAATACAAAGAGGCAAAGCACACGGTTCCAGAAAAGCAAGAAAAGAGAATTCAGAAAGTAGAAGATAGTGTAAGAAGCCTCTGGGAAACTTCAAGCGTACCAACATCAGAATTATGGGGGTGCCAGAAGAAGAGTGAGAGCAAGACGTTGAAAATCTATTTGAAGAAATAATGACCGAAAACTTCCCCCACCTGGTGAAAGAAATAGACTTACAAGACCAGGAAGCGCACAGAACGCCAAACAAAAGGAATCCAAAGAGGACCACACCAAGACACATTACAATTAAAATGCCAAGGGCAGAGAGAAACCAAGATGGCGGCATAAGGTAAACACCTAATTGTTCCCTACCACAACAATTTTGAAACTACAACTGGAAAACAGAGCGTACACCGTCCATACCATCGGAAAGCTGGCAGAGTGGAAAACCTACAACTAGAGAAAAAAAGAGAGGGGGACGCTGAGCCTCAGGAGCTGTGGAGGTGCGGAGATCCGTGAGCACGGAAAGGGCGGGCGGCTGAATACGCGGCTGGCTTGCTTGCAGCGCGCGGAGAGGGAGGGCAGACGCTGCGTGGCTAGCTTTCTCGTTTGGGAGGAAAAAAAAAACCTACCGACTGCACTGAAATCCAGCTGCGGTCGGGGAGAAACTGGGCTGTTTGGCAGTGGATGAGGCTCGAAAGCTGCCTTCTCTCAGAGGTGCGCAGCCATTGATTAGGGCACAAAGAAACCGGCCCTCTTAGGGTGGCGCGGATGGAAACCAAGTTTGTCTGCACCACCCTGAGACTCCGCAACATCCAAGCTGAGCACAGCCCTCCCAGTGACTGGATTTCTCGTTCGGGAGAAAAACAAAACCTCCAGTCTGCACTGAAATCCAGCCCCAGCTGGGGAGACACTGGTCTGTTACGCAGCAGGAGAGGCTCGAAAGCTGCCTTCTCTCAGAGGGCGCAGTCATTAATTCGGGCACGGAGAAACCGCCCCTCTTAGGGCGGAGCAGACGGGAAACCAAAGCTTGTCTGCGCCACCCTGAGACTCCGCCCCATCCAAGCTGAGCACAGAAGCTCTCCCAGCGGAGACACTGCTGATCCTCACAGCCAACTGGCTTGGAGATAAATTCCCGCCAGTAATACCAACAATCCCAACCACTCTGAACTCCAGTTTCTGGGGACACGTGGGGGACCCAGATGCCTACAGGACTCTCGGCCTACGTACGAAGAGTGAGAGTGACTTTTCTGTGAGTGTGGACAACACCAGATTTCAACCACTCTCATAAGGGACACATTCAAGAGGCAGACTCAGTGAGCACTAAAGCCCTACTGTGTCTCCAGCACTGCAATTCTTCCGTTATAGACACAGCAGGCCCTCACAACCAATTGGACCGGAGGTCAATTCCTCCCAGTGTACCAACAGCCATCAGGGCTTTTAACTACACCAAGACTTTCCACTCAGCCCACAAAGGGGAGTACCAAGAGCGACCACCTAGGGTGATTGGGGAAGCTGAGCTACCAGCCCCTATAGGGCACCGACCACACAAAGCCACTGCATCAACACAGGGAGGAAGCCAAAATGTGGAGACATCAAAGTATGTCACAAGTAGGAGAGATAGATGAAAGCAAACTAATGGACGACACAGTGTTCAGAACCATATTTATAAGGTTACTCAAAAATCTTCTAAAAACCGCTGAGAAACTTGAAGAGACCTTCAAGGACCTAAATGAGAATACCAAAAGAATGGAAAAGGACCAGTCAGAAATTATGCATACACTGTCTGAAATAAAGAATATACAGAGTAGACCACCGCACCCGAAGAGTCAAACCAAAGATCTGGAATATGAGGAAGAAAAAAACACCCAACCAGAGAGGCGGAAAGAAAGAAGAATCCAAAAGTGAGAGGATAGCATAAGGAGCCTCCGGGATGGCTTTAAGCGTACCAATATCAGAATTTTTGGGGTGCCAGAAGGGAGAGAGCAAGATACTGAAAACCTATTTGAAGAAATAATGACAGAAAACTTCCCCCACCTGGTGAAAGAAATAGACTTACAAGTTCAGGAAGCGCACAGAACCCCAAACAAGAGGAATCCAAAGAGGACCACACCAAGACACATCATAATTAAAATGCCAAGAGCAAAAGACAAAGAGAGAATCTTACAAGCAGCAAGAGAAAAACAGTTAGTTACCTACAAGGGAGCACCCATACAACTGTCAGCTGATTTCTCAACAGAAACTATGCAGGCCAGACGGGAATGGCAAGAAATATTCAAAGTGATGAATAGCAAGAACCTACAACCAAGACTACCCTACCCAGCAACGTTATCATTCAGAATTGAAGGGCAGATAAAGAGCTTCACAGATAAGAAAAAGCTAAAGGAGTTCATCACCACCAAACCAGTATTATATGAAATGCTGAAAGGTATTCTTTAAAAAGAGGAAAAATATTTACCATCGCACCAAAAAAATTAAGATACCTAGGAATAAACTTAACTAAGGAGGTAAAAGACCTATACACGGAAAACTACAGGACACTGAAAAAAGAGATAGAGGAAGACGTAAACAGATGGAAGAACATACCATGTTCATGGATTGGTAGAATCAACATCATTAAAATGTCCATACTACCCAAAGCAATCTATAGATTCAATGCACTCCCCATTAAAATACCAACGGCATATTTCACAGACCTTGAAAGAACTCTCCAAAAATTCATCTGGAATAAAAAAAGACCCCGAATAGCCACAGCAATCCTGAGAAGGAAGAATAAAGTAGGAGGGATCTCAATACCAGATTTCAAGCTGTATTACAAAGCCACTATTCTCAAAACAGCCTGGTACTGGCACAAGAACAGACATATAGATCAATGGAACAGAATAGAGAATCCAGATATTGACCCAAACCACTATGCTCAATTAATATTTGACAAAGGAGGCATGAACATACAATGGAATCAAGACAGTCTCTTCAATAAATGGTGTTGGGAAAATTGGACAGATACATGCAAAAAAATGAAGCTAGATCACCAACTTACGCCATACATAAAAATAAACTCAAAAATGGATACAGGACTTAAACATAAGACGGGAAACCATAAAAATACTAGAGGAATCCACAGGCAGCAAAATCTCAGACATATGCCAAAAGAAATTCTTCACCGATACTGCCTCTAGGGCAATGGAAGCTAAAGAGAAAATAAACAAATGGGACTACATCAAAATAAAAAGCTTTTTTATAGCAAAAGAAACTATCAACAAAACAACAAGAAAGACCACTGCATGGGAGAACATATTTGCAAATGGCATCACTGATAAAAGTTTAATCTCCAACATCTATAGGCAGTTTATACAACTTAATAAAAGGAAGATAAATGATCCAATAAAAAAATGGGCAACGGACCTAAATAGAATCTTTTCCAAAGAAGACAGAAGGAAGGCCAGGAGACACATGAAAACATACTCAACGTCACTAATTATCCGAGAGATGCAAATCAAAACAACAATGCGGTACCATCTCACACCTGTCAGAATGGCTATCATCAACAAATCAACAAACGACAAGTGTTGGAGAGGATGCGGAGAAAAAGGAACCCTCGCGCACTGCTGGTGGGAATGCAGACTGGTGCAGCCACTGTGGAGAACAGTATGGAGTTTCCTCAAAAAACTGAAAATGGAACTCCCATTTGACCCAGTAATCCCACTCCTAGGAATATATCCTAAGAAACTGGGAACACCAATCAGAAAGGATATATGCACCCCTATGTTCATAGCAGCACAATTTACAATAGCTAAGATCTGGAAACAGCCTAGGTGCCCATCAGCAGATGACTGGATCAGAAAACTATGGTACATCTATGCAATGGAATATTATGCTGCCATAAAAAAGAAGGAATTCTTACCATTTGCAGAAACCTGGATGGAATTGGAGAACATTATGTTAAGTGAAATAAGCCAGTCAATGAAAGAAAAATACCACATGATCTCACTCATTTATGGATAATAAAGAACATTAAAAACTTGAACATATAGATAGATACAGAGGCAGTAAAGCATCAAACAGCCTGTCAAATTACAGCAGGAAGGTTAGGGAGAGGTGGGGAAGATAAGAGATCAATCAAAGGACTTGTATGCATGCATATAAGCATAACCAATGGACGCAAAACTCTGGGGGGTGAGGGCATATATGGGAGTGGGGGGGGCAATGGTAAGATATGTACACATATAATACCTTAATAAAAAAAATTGGAAAAAAAATTTAAAAAAAGAGGAAAAAGAAGAAAAAAGTAAAGATAAAAATTATGAACAACAAATACATATCTATCAACAAGTGATTCTAAAAATCAAGTGAATTAAAAATCTGAGGAACAGAATAAACTGGTGAACATAATAGAATCAGAGGCATAGAATGGGAGTGGATTGATAATTCTCAGGGGGAAAGAAGTGTCTGTGTGGGGGGTATGGGAAGAGACTGGACAAAAATCATACACCTATGGATAAGGACAATGGAGGGGAGGGAACCAGGTGATGGGGAGATATGGGGGGGGGGGGAAAGGAGAAACAATTGTAATAATCTGAACAATAAAGATTTATTAAAAAAATAAAATAAAATAAAATAAATAAAAATAAATAAAAAAAATAATAAAATGCCAAGGGCAAAAGACAAAGAGAGAATCTTACAAGCAGCAAGAGAAAAACAGTTAGTTACCTATAAGGGAGCACCCATAGGATTGTCAGCTGATTTCTCAACAGAAACTATGCAGGCCAGATGGGAGTGGTAAGAAATATTCAAAGTGATGAATACCAAGAACCTACAACTAAGACTACTCTACCCAGTAGAGTTATCATTCAGAATTGAAGAGCAGATAAAGAGCTTCATAGATAAGAAAAAGCTAAAGGAGTTCATCACCACCAAACCAGTATTATATGAAATGCTGAAAGGTATTATTTAAAAAGAGGAAAAAGAAGAAAAAAGTAAAGATAAAAATTATGAACAACAAATACATACCTATCAACAAGTGAATCTAAAAGTCAAGTGAATTAAAAATCTGAAGAACAGAATAAACTGGTGAACATAATAGAATCAGAAGCATAGAATCGGAGTGGATTAATAATTCTCAGGTGGAAAGGGGTGTCTGTGTGGGGGGTACGGGAAGAGACTGGACAAAATCATACACTTATGGATAAGGACAGCGAGGGGGAGGTTAGGGCAGAAGGGAGGGTGGGAACCGGGTGGAGAGGAGATATGGGGGGGGGGGGGAGGAGAAACAATTGTAATAATCTGAACAATAAAGGTTTATTAAAATTCAAAAAAAATAAGAGAAAAAAAATAAACAACAATCAGATCTCAGATATCCATAGCCCACCTCCTCTTATGCTTCACTTGATATCCCTTCACTACTCACAGCCAACATCTCTCACTTAACCTTCACTCAAGTCCCAGCCCTGATGGCCCTCTGCACCATGCCCAGTGAGTCTCACAGATGAGCACTCAAGCCTCTTAGATAATCCACAAGACTGACTACAGCTCCCCACAGCCAGGCCACACCAAGAGTCACAAGAAAATCCTGGTGAGAGTTTAGAAAAGTTGATACGTACCAGCCTCAGTCTCATCTTGTTTAAATTACTCTTTGACCTCCACTAATCTCAGGTCCACTCACCTTTTAAAGGCTTTGGCCACTGCTAAGCGATTATCTCTCCCCCACACTCTACAGGACAACTTCTGTCCCTAAGTTGTGTTGTGACACCCCCTTCTCACAAACAGTGGCCCCAAAAGAAAGCCATTCCTCAGGCTCACACTGTCCCTTCTGACGACTACTGCCATTACCAATCTGACCATGATCCCCTGTATTAAAGTGATATACTGTCCTAGATGATGTGTCTCATTTTGTTCAGCACAGACCCATGCACTGGTGTGAGGTCACATGCCTGGGTTGTGGGCTGGATCCACAGTAGAGATTGTGCAGGTGGCAACCAATCCCTATTTTTTGCTCATCCCTGTTGCTCTGTCTCTCTCGCCTTCCCCCCCCCCCTCCCCATCCTTTCTACATCTAAAATCAATAAATATATATATGTATTTTTAAAAACAAACCTGCAGGTTCCTGATTCGGCTCCCTCTTCTCTCCAAGCCTTTGCACATTCTGGAACCTGTGTCTGGAGGACCTCGCACTCACTACACTGGTTGCCAAAAACAAGGTCCACTCCATGAAGCCCTCCTCCTGGCCTTAGGAGATGGGCTCAGTGTCTGTTCAAAGTCCCCAGGTCCCCGGGATACAAGAGTGGCTGACAGTCCCAGGACTCTACTATCTCAGAGGCCACAAGAGGGTGAGGCCCTGAAATAAGCTCCACAAACCCACACACCTGATCGATTCTGCATTTGCAGGAGTTTGTGGAAAGATAATGGTCTGTTGGGAGCCTGGCAACCACCAGGCTCTATGGGCTCAGGCTGCTCAGTGCCCTTGCCCAGCCCGGAGGCCAGGTGCCCTCCAGATGCCTGTTATCTCAGGGCTCAGTCCCCAGTGCTCACTCTTGAACATTATCATTTACAGGACTTCCTCTTCCTGTCCGCAATGCTGTCCTCTGTCTTCTAGTCTGTTCTTCCTCTCAGCAATGTTAGGAAAAGTTAGAACCCTACCTCAGAAAATGTCCCTCTTTTTTTCCACAATCATCTATGGCCCCAGCGTTCTGAGAATGAAAGTAAAACTCCTCACCAAAACCACACCTCACCTCTTTGTTGCCTTTAGATCCCAAACAGGCCCGGGTTTCCGAATCCTCCCAGCTCCGTGTCACCATCACGTCCTCACAAGGTGGCACTGCAGCCTTCCACCCTCTTCCCCATCACCCACGTGTCACCCACCAGGGACTCACCATTCTGGACGCTGGGACCTGGGCGGCAGGACCTGAGCGGCGCCGGTCCCCAGGCCGGAGGGTTCAGGGGGTCAGGCTGCGGGAACGCTGTGAGCAGAGAGGATCCGGGAGGCACGGGGACCCCGATCTCGGTCTGTTGGGGCTCCAGGGGCCTCAGACACACCCTGCACCGCAGGCAGCGGCCTCCCAGGCCTCCTCCTACTCACTCCAGTGCCCTGAAGCCTGTGACTCTGTGAACAAAGACCTAAGAGGTGAAAATGATTACCACGAGGAAGAAGGCGGAAGTCCCGCCCTAACCGGATGCGCAGACACCAAAATGCCCGTTAGCTCCGCCTACACTATTGCAGTGCCTGCTGGGTAATGTAGTTTTCTCAGCAGCCGAGCGAGGCTAGAAACCCAACAGAAGTTAGGTAAATAAAAGTGTTGTGGCAGAGAGAGTGATGGCTGGGGAGGGACAAGATGCGTCCACAGGCTTGGCTAACTGCAAAAGACGGACAGATCTCCTAGGGCAGTGGTTCCCAACGTTCCTAATGCCGCGACCCTTGAATACAGTTCCTCACATTGTGGTGACCCCCAACCATGAAATTATTTTCGTTGCTACTTCCTAACTGTAATTTTGCTACTGTTCATGAATCGTAATGTAAATATCTGTGTTTTCCGATGGGCTTAGGCTCTACAGGGTCGCCTAAGACCATCGGAAAACATGACCGTGCCCAGACCTAACCAGCCTAGAACAGCTCTGCCTCAGGTTCGCCTAAAGTATGTGAGGTCTTGACTTCATGCAGAAAAGATTTCACACCATGAGTTCAGAAGATTTTGAGGGTACATTTATTAAAGCTGGGGGTGATGAAAGAAGGTAGATTTCTTAGATGCTGAACTATCTGCCTATTGTTTCAATCATAAATTCATTTTAAAAATTGGCAACATTTTCTGACCAGACTTTTCAACCAAAGAGATAAAGGCGGTGTAAATAAATGCATAAAAAATCCTCACCATAAAAATGTCTTAGGGGAATGGATTTAAAACAAAATAAGTTAACACTATCCTGATTTTCAGGCCTGAAATTTAAAAATATTAAATATTGCATGAGCTCACAGGTATAAAGAAAAACTAGAATTTTCATCATGTGGGTGTCTGGAAAGGCAAAGGGAATAACTATTTTAGTTCAAACTTCTGCATGTCTTAAAAAGTAAAACCCTCACCTACACTACAAAAGTTAGATAAGTAAAACATACATTTATATAAAGAACTGAACCCAATATTCCCTGAAAATTTATTTATAATACTCCAAACCTGGAAATAACAAAAACCATAGTCAGATCAATAGACAAAGTGGTTATTGACAGAACACAGTACTACTCAGCAATAAAAAATAAAAACCTTTCACATAAGAATGAGTGTTCAATCACAAAATAACTGTGTAGCATGAAAGAGTTCAATATTTGTTACGGTTCACACAAATTATAGTGTTTATAATATTATAAAAATTATAAACTAATCTTTTCACTAAAGAAAAAGGAGTGACTGTATTTAGAGCTAGGGAAGGCAGAAAGAGACATTACAAAAGGGCAGGAGGTAAATTTACGTTGTACTAAAGTAGGTTTAGAGTTGTTGGTATGAAAATTAATACAATAGTTAGTAAATAATAACACAAGAATAATCTCTCCCCTGGCCATTGCACTGCAGTTGGTTGGGCAGCATCCCTTGCCCTGAAAGGTCACTGGTTCCAGTCCAGGTCAGGGCACACGCCTACTTGGATGCTATAATCTCTTAAAGGAAACATTAAGAATTAAGATGCTGCCCTGCTCAGGGGTTTCAGTGCGTTGGAGCATCCTCCCGTAAAGCGTACCCCTCAAAATTGATGGCTTGTTTGATTCATACTAAGGGAACTTAACTAACTAGTTTGTAAATTAAATTCTTGTTCACAAAGACAAGGAGGAGGCAATTGATCCATGTTTCCTTTTTTATTGATGCTTCTTTTTTCTTTTCTTTCTCTGACTCTATCCCTTTCTCTCTCTCTCTCTCTCTCTCTCTCTCTCTCTCTCTCTCTCTCTCCCCCTCAAATTAATAAAAAATTCCCTGTGACAGAATTTTTAAAAATAAGCTGTTTATGTTTTAAGTACATATGGTTAAATCTAAGCCTATATCTCTAGAACAGTTGTCAGAATCATCTGAACTCAGTGGAAGTCTGTCTCTTTTCATGTAAGAGGCTAAAAGAATAAATATCACGAATTTCTGAAAACAAAAGCAAAAAAAAAAACAAAAAAACAAAACACAACACACACTATTAGTGTCATAGTCATGATCCCCACCTTGTTTTTATTTAAGCCCTTAAATCTGATGGTTTCTGATTAAAGTCATCTCTTTATGTTTTTAACTTCAGTTAGTCCTCGAGTGATAAAAATTAACTTTCCCATGGGAGATGCTGTTACTGAGGGATTCCAACATAACGTTAGACACTGGAGTGAGCAGAGCCCATGGTGAACTAGAAACTGTCTTTCCCCAGTGAGACCCATGTTTTAATGCCTATAAATACGGCCAGTGACACAGGAGGCACCAGTCAGCCAACTTGCAGTCTATCTTAAAGCAGAGAATCCTCCGGGGATCACATGGAGGCTGGTGTTGGGATTGGAAAGATGACTTCCTGAGACAGATGTATTGTAAGTGTCTAAGGCTCCTCAGGATCTCACATAGTATTCCATCTATTGCATATCCTGCCCCATTACTGTGTCCTCCAGCCAGTTTTTTGAAATTCTGTTGAAGCTGACCGTCATCACTGTCTCCTTGTACATTTCTGTGTTTGTCATTTTCCTCTGGTGAGCTATCCTTGTGGTGAGTAAACTAAAGCACCTTCCAGATGCACTTTTACTCTTAAATAAGCAAACGTGTTTAAGCATGTGGATTCTTCATGTGCATTCAGGACTGTGAATTTCCCTCTAGCAATGATGTTTCTGAAGGGGTTTCCCATCAGCCCTTCTGATGGCAGCCTGGGGCTGGAGGGAAACTGTGAGGCCTCCTGAGGAGAAGGTCAAGTCCTGCCACAGCGCCCACATGTCAGCCAGGACCCGTTCTAATTTCAGTTGTGCAAAGCAGCCACAGTGACCTCCCTCCATCTCCCAAATGGGGGGTAGGCATGCTCCCAGCAGGCCTTCCAACTGGACTCTGCCACCCCTTCCTGGATTTTCTCAGGGAGGCCCCCACTCACCACCACTGGCTTCACCTTATGGCTTCATTTTCTGGGGGCTCTGATCAGGGCCAGCGGGACTTGGTTTCAGGCATGTATGAAAACATCAAAGGGTATGCTGTGTTTTTTAAATGTCCATGTTATATCAATTCTACTTGAATCAAACTTTAAGAAAGGTTTAAACTTGATGCATCCCAGTAATTTTACTGTTTTATTATGAAAGTTCTTGAGCATATTTGGTGCTGCTGTATTGGCATGTTGGAAATAAAATGTAATGATGTGCTACTGAAATATCTTATCATGTCCATGTTCAGTGCCATCATTTTTCCAGTTTGGACCTCATGATGATGAGAGTATTTACACCAGGGATATTAACAAAGATTACAAGTGTAGACTCACTGAATGCATTATTGAATGCTCAGACTTATTAAATTTTGTGGAGAATGTTAACAATGCAGATTAAAACTTTTAAGTGTATGGTACAAGTGCATTTAAATTCTACATGGGTTAAAAATTGAGAAAGGATTTCTGTTCCAATATTTAAAACTCTGGTTCCATATAGCAAAGAAGTCATTGCAGTCACTGAGAAATGAGTGAACTTCAAACATGTCTTACATTGCACACTATCCTCCTATTGTTTAAATTGATAAATTCATTTTATTTTAAAAAATTCTTTATTGTTGAAAGCATTGCATATTCCCTTTTTTTTTTCTCTCCAACCTGCCCCCACCCTCCAGCCCAGGACTTCACTCCCCTATTGTCTGTGTTCAATGGCTATGCTTACATGCATACAACTCCTTTGGTTGATCTCTTACACCTCCCACCCCCCAGTCACCCTCTCTTACTTTCACTCTGAGGTTTGAAGGTCTGCCTGCATCTTCTCTGTCTCCTGATCTATTTTTATTCATCAGTTTATGTTGTTCATTACATTCCACACATGAGTGAGATCATGTGATACTTATCTTTCTCTGACTGGCTTATTTTTCCTAGCATAATGCTCTCAAGGTAATACATTCATTTAAAAAATTGGTAAAAGATTCTGAACAGACATTTTAACAAATGTGATAAAGATAGTGTAAATAAATGTATGAAAAATGCTCACCATAAAAAATCTTAAGTAAATAGAATTAAAAAGAAAGGGAGTTAATACTATACTCATTTATGGTGTTAGTATTTACAAAGATTTACCATAGGATGTGCTGGCAGGTTTGCAGAAAAAGTGGAATTTTTATTACTGTGGGTGGGTGGGAGCGCAAAGAGAATGACCATTTTAGATCACAGTCCCACATGTCTTACAATGTCACACATTCACCTACATAACAACATTGCAATCAGTAAAGCATATATCTATATAGAGAAGTGAACGCAAATATTCCCGGAAAATTTATTTATAATATCCGAACCCAGCAAATGACCAAAATCATAAACAGAAAAAAGGTTAAAGTGGTAATTCAAAGATCATAATACTACTCAGCAATAAAAATTAACTCTTCACCTAAGCGTTTGTATTGAATCTCAAAATAACTGTGCAGCATGGAGGAAACCAATATTTGTTAAAGAGTACACACATTCTAGTGCCTATAAAATTTTTAAAAATATGAACTAATGTGTTGTAATGGAAGGAAAATCAATGCCTGCAAGGAGGACTGGGGAAGGGGGGAGAGAGAGAGAGAGAGAGAGAGAGAGAGAGAGAGAGAGAGAGAGAGATATTATGAAAGGGCAGGAGGTAAAAATATAGTGTGTGCCAAAAGAAGGTTAAAAGTTGATGGTATGGAAATTATTATAATAGTTAACAAATAATAATACAAAAATTTACTCTGCTCTGGACAGTTTCACTTAGTTGTTTGGGCATCATCTCCCTCATGTAAAGGTCATTAGAACAGGTCAGGGCACATGACCTTCTCACTCCCCAGCAGGGGAGAGTAGGAGGCATCAGATTAATACATTTCTCTAATATAGATGTTTCTTTCTCTCCCTCTCCTTCCTTTGTAGCTAAAAAGAATCAATAAAAGTAATGTTTAAAATACTTTTTAAAAAGTATGAACTCTGTGTTTTGGGTATTTAAAATTGTAAATTTATTTCTGCTCCACTGTGTGTATTGGAGACAGATAAGTCTGTTTCATATGTGATGGTTTCACAGATTTATGTGTACATCAAAGCTCACCAAATAGTGCACATTAGAAAGTGCAGTTTGTTGCATGTCAGTTCTCATCTCCTGGTAGGAACAGCCTTGCCTCATTGGCAGCAAATTTTGGCAAGCTCTGTAGGCTATTGCTGTCAGAACCAACAGGAGTGCTGACTGGTTACAAAAGACACAACCTGGGATTGATTAGAGGGTTATCCGTCCTCAACTTTGAGTTCTTGCCTGTTGAGCATCAACCTTAAGGTGAACACCCTAGAGGGGCCAGTAAAATCCACAAAACCATTAGGTTATACTCTCTGCCAATGTATAGCAGGATGTTCTCATAACTGAAACCACAGCACCATTTCCTGGGGAATCCATGCTACCTCTGGGACTGGCTTTGTGTGTGGGGAGGGGAGGGAGAGACAAACTTATTTTTAATAAAATAAAAGTGGAAAATTACCCCCAAAATGCAAAAACAGAGACTCAAACAATACCAGAACTTCAGGGGTGTGAGTGTAATGGCCAGAGGCAGGACTTTGCCAAGGTGAACGGGGTGGTGGGCCCTAATCAATGGGGGGCTTCTCCCTAATACAGAAGTAGTGAAAGTTGCAGTAGGCCAGGTGCCTGGGGGATGGGGAGGAACAGGCTGGGGAGACCTCTGGATGGAGATAGAAGAGCCCTGGCCAGCTTCTCTCAGGCAGACACAGAACCCCAGTCCCTCCCAGGACCTTTATTGGGGCTCCTCTCTACAAAATCCGGGTAAAAACAGCGTGTCCAAGCTTAAGTGGGAACATCCCAGGAACACGCAGAAGAGCATAAGGAGGGGTGGGGTGTGCAGGCAGAGGCCTCTTGTCAGGGGAGCAAGTTAACAATACCCGCTGATAGGGCTCGTATTTAAAAAGATGAACCTTCACATGTGCTGGCAGGGTTGCAGAAAAATGAAATTTTCATTACTGTGGATGGGTCGGGAGGCAAAGTGATTGCCCATTTTAGATCACAGTTCCCCAGATGTTAAAATATAACACATTCACTGACACTGGAACAGTTTGGTAAGTGACACATACACCTGTAGAAAGAACTCAACACAATATTCCCAACTGTTTTATTTATAAAACCCCAAACATAGAATTCACTGAAACCATAGGCAGCTCAATAGTTAAAGTGGTTACCCATAGAATACAATATTTCCTGGAAATAAATATTTACATAAACATTAGTGTCGAATCTCAAAATATCTGTGTAGCATGAAGGAAGTCAGTGTTTCTTAAAGAGAATACACCTTTTAATACCAATAAAATAATGAAAAATATGAACTACTCTATTGTACAGGAAGGTAAATCCAGGGCTTCATGGAGGGCTTGAAGGCAGAAAGATTACAAAAGCACTAGAGATAAATACAGTGTGTGGCTAAGTAGGTTTAAAGTTGTTGTTACTGAAAATAATACAATAATTAATAAAGATGAACACAAAATAAAACTCTCCATGGCCACTGTGCCTCATTTTCCTGGGCGTGATCACATTAACGGAAAGCCACTGGTTTGATTCCAGGTCAGGGCACATGCTCAGGTTGTGGGCTGGATCCCCAGAGTTGGGCATGCAGGAGGCAGCTGATCAATGATTCTCTCTCATTGATCTCTCTCCCTTTCTCTCTCTCTGAAATCATAAAAGCATATCATTAAAAAACAAACTATTGCCATCAAATTCAATAGGAATTCTGACTACATACAAAAGACATCCTGGGACAGATTGCAGGGTTATCCTTCCTCTACCTTTGACTTCTTGCCTGTTGAGCAACTACATTATGTGAACACCCTAGAGTGGCCAGGGAATACACAACACCATTAGATTATTCTGCCAATGACGTCAGCTACACGAAACAGTTTTGAAGGTCCTGTAATGTCTGCACATAAAGGCCACACAAGCCACAGGCCCCAGAACATCTGTGGCCTTATGTTCAGAAGAGACACTTACCATCTAATTTACTGCAGGTTTTCCCACTCACTATTGAAACAGTGTTTCTGTCCTCATTGTGGTTCCACCTCAGAGACTTACAACAAATGACACCAGCCTATGAAATGTCATACTTCCCGGCACATGTCTCCTTGGCAGTACATGGAGAGCAGGTTCCCTAAACATTGCTGAGGCTTATGTAGTACATACTGTGAACAGAGAACGTGATTCATATTGGTCACAGAAGCAGAGCAAAGGTCTCCTCTTCAGACTGACCCTTGCCCTCACCAATAATCAAGGAAGTAGACTGAAAATTAAATGCACAAAGTCACGTGGTCTTTCTTTTCAGGCCACGGGCTGCAATAAGTAATAAGCCAACATTGGACAAAAAGTGATTTCCGGACATTATGTTGTCCCTTTCAAACCACATACACTTTCGGATAAACACAGTATCTATTCATCTCTACATGCTGAAAGATTACATTTGTGTTTGCAAATCATCTGTGGCAGTGAATAAAACCAAAATTAAACGTACAAATGTAAAAATACCTTTAAAAAGATTCTAAACTAGAGCACAGGAGAACAAGGGGTTTGCCGGTTGGTGAATGAGAATCCCCCCAAATTTATCAAAGCATAATGTGAGTACCACTATGTCCCTGAGACAGGTGGCACTTCTTAGCTGAGAAGGGGTGCTCTGGATGAATCCTGGGTCAGGTCCATTTTCTCATTACAGAGAAATGAATGAAGATACTGCCAAGAGCGTGGAGGAACCATAATTACTTCCAGCAGAAGTGAGAACACAGAATACATTCCGTTGAGCACCCAGGGATGGTGACCGATGCGCACTCCTCAGGTGAATCAGGTGTTAGAGGTGAAATCTCTTCAGTGACAAAGAGACAGTGACCTCATTTGGGTGGTAGGTCTGTGCATGTTAGCAAGTACAATGCAGCTCCTTAAGTCTCACTTGTACCTCAAATTTATGAGGAATCTAGCAGAGTGTATGTTCCCATAAAAGGGGTTTACATTCATGGAAAGGGTCTCATAGAGCCCCTTAAGTGTTCTTATAATAAGTGAGAAAAATAAACCATTCCCTGCACACTTATGGCTTATCTCCAGTGTGAACTCTGTGGTGTTTAGTGAGGAAAGCCCTTTCACTGAAATGCTTCCCACAGTGACTACACTCATATGGCTTTTCTCCAGTGTGAACTCTGTGGTGTCTAGTGAAGTCAGACCTTTGACTGAAGGACGTCCCACAGTCACTACACTCATAAAGCTTTACTCCAGTGTGATCTCTGTGGTGTCTAGTGAGGGTAGACCTTTGACTGAACGACTTCCCACAGTCACTACACACATATGGCTTTTCTCCAGTGTGAACTCTGTGGTGTCTAGTGAGGGTAGACCTTTGACTGAAGGACTTCCCACAGTCACTACACTTATACTACTTTTCTCTAATGTGAACTCTGTTGTGTTTAATGAGAGCAGGGCTTTCACTGAAGACCTTCCCAAAATCAGTACACGCACAGGGCTTTTCTACAGTGTGAACTCTCCCATGTTGTAGGTGGTTTAGGTTTTGTCTGAAGACTTTCCCACATTTATTAGACTCATTAATCATACCTCCAGAACAGAGACCTTTCTGATAAGCAACTTTCTGTTTCTGGCTGGCAGCTGTTTCACATTCAACCCACTGGTGATGTCTTTTTCCACGGAGACATTCCTGTGAAATCTCATTGTTACCGTGTGGCTCCTCTGTGTTAAGAGTGGCCTGGTGCTGAAGAAGCCCTGAGATGGCTGGGGAGTCCACCCCAACCTCAGTAGGAGCTTCAGGCACCCGAGAGAAGTAGAACCAGCAGGTTGTCATAAAAGAAGCACTCTCCATATCTTCTTTCCAGGGCTTCTCTCCACTGGCATCCTTCTGCTGCTGGTGAGGGTTTGCACTGAAACACAAGTCTCTCACACATGCATCACTTAACAATACATTCTTCTCAAAGTATGCCACTTGTAACTCAGTCAGGTGCAAAATATCTTTTAACACCGAGAAGCACGGCTTACACAGATGGGTCCTCTGGGTGGCTGCAGCTGTCTTGGAAGCCCTGACCTGAGAATCTCCTACATATGCACTGTGCTCAGTATAGGCCTCCACATCATCCATTTTATACCAAGGACCTGATAACAGAGGAATGATGCGGAAATGAATGCTGACTGTGGTGAAAGAGGGAAGTCCCTTTATAAAACTGTGTTGCACATAATACATTGGTCTCATACAACTGGCTGAAAATAAAAGACCTGAAAGATGAACTAATAAGATGCAACTGTGAAGGTCTTGACCACTGAAGATCACAAAACAAGAGAGACTTCAACAGAAATAGAGCAAAAACATGGCAAGCACCACACGGAAGAGAAGCGGACTGTCCAGCTCATTCTGCTGCTAACAGCATTCAGTAGATCTTCTCTGCTGGTGACATGGGCAAGCTGTGCAGAAGGTTGGTTACAAGTAAAATTCAATAAACATGTAGCTGGTGTTTGAGGGATATTTAAGCATGTATGTGCTCCTTATAACACTTGCATAGGTCCATGTTGTAGTATACTTCAGATAGAAATGTGCAGGGGAATAAGTGATGTAAGAAGGATACAAAGGCGAAGGTAGACAATGCGAGGACATCACCGATGAAATGACAAGTCAGCAAAGTATCAAGTGTGGAAAAGAAAGGTACAAATGAGGTGTGGCCATTGGAACCTGCAAAAAAACTGTTGTACAGGAGCAGGTTCCCGGTATAATCTGAACACCATCCTTTCGTCATACCTCCCCCCAGTTGCCACTCAGCCTGGCTAAGCATTCTCTAGGACCATCCTGTACGTTCACCCTGGAGAAACACAGAGTTCTCCCTGCACCTCCTTTTCTAAATATTCTGAGTATCAATGAAAAGACAACAAAGGTGAGCAGCCATCACTTGCCCATAGCATTCAGCGTGCAATAGTATCCAGGGAAGGTAATATTACAAACAATAATTGGAGGGTCTTACAAGAACAGCCCCTGGTTCATGTATGTAAAGAAGATAACTGACAAAGGGTCTTTATCGACGGGAAAGGTGCAGAATTGGAAGCCCTGGATCTGGATAGAGTCACCCTCCCTGGAGTGGAAGAGCAGGAGGGACTCATTAAGCGGTCTCTAAGACCGCTGCCACCCAGACACGTCCTGCAGTTTCTGAGGCAACTGGTGTTTGGGAGGTTTATGGAGTCTATTGCTCAGGGCTCTTTGCACAGCTAAGCACTGGCAGCCACAGCCCATTTGACAAAACAGTGGGGGAAATTAGCTGAGTCCATGGTCTGGCTTTGAGAGAGACAGAGTGCAAAGTCTGGAGAATAAATAATGAGTGGGCATCACCTCAGGACACTAGGAGAGATGTGAAGGTCTTACCTATGAATGATACAAGTGCAAACACTTCCAGCATCACATCACAGTACAGACGTCCCTGAGCCTCATGAAGGATCTCCCACTCCTCCTGAGAAAAGGCAATGGCCACGTCCTCAAAGTTCATATCCTGTCATAATGGGCACAGCACATCCCATGATAAGATTCTCTCTTGAGATTCCAAGTCTGCCATATTACCCACCCTGCACATGCATATGCTCCCCTAATCCCCACATCAGAGAAGAAAGCAGCCCCTGGTTCCATTAAAGTCAATCTCTCCTTATATTCTTACTGATGCTGTGTCTTCCCACAACAATAAAGGCAGATGAACAGATACAAGTTACCTGTGCCCTCATCCTCAAATAGGAGTCACCCTGCCCCCTTTCAATAATAGTTGGTGTCAGGAACATAGGGTAGGAGGAGATGATGCACATAATGGGAATGTGATGGATTTGACTCTGGTCTTGACAGGCAATACCCATGTTGTCCTCCAAATTGTCCCTCCAAGACACCAAACAACATAGTAATGCCCACTGCACTTCTGACTCCAATCCCAGTTTGCTGAGGTCATCACTCTGCATTACCTGCTGCCCATAGTTCTTTGATCCACACTTGTCTCACACAGCTTCATTCCCAGAGGCACAACTTCACTGGTAACACAAATGAGCCATGACGAGGACAGGGTGTTTTCTAATCAGCTTCTTTCCCCAAATTCTAGTTCACCACCTCTGTAATACATTTCTCTCTCACCCTTCTCTCTTCTCCTTTCCCCATGCTGGTGGGGATTTTCAAGTGCAGGTGACACTGATGTATGCTGTCTCATTCCTAGTGTTCACTGGGTCAGCCCTCAACAAGAAATGGCAGGTGGACACATATATGGCCTCTAAGCTCTACACTTGTCATGTAGCATGTTAGAAATTATCCTAAAATTACTTATATCATATCATAAAGACACCATCAGAAATGGACTCCCTTTTCATTCATTTGAACGTCATTGTTAGTGTCCGGCCGCTTTGCTTTTAGTCCTAGGGACCACACTGATGTCATAATCCCCTGTGTGTGATTGTGCAGCTCAGCCAGGGTTCCCCACCTGCCACACTGACATAGATGGCACCTCCCATACTGTTCTCTGCGTCACTGTATGCTCTGCCCTCAAGAGAACCTTGGCTGCATGTCCTCACAGGTCCCTAGGCTGTGCTGGTATTCACATGTGTGTGGACTGACTAGGTGATTAAAACATATATATTGATTTCAAAGAGAGAGAAATTGGGATATATTTTATATATATATATATATATATATATATATATATATATATATACACACACACACACACACACACATACATATCCTATCTAATAATAGAGTAACATGTAAATTACCATCACTCCGCTATGCCCACGATTGGGCAGCGGGAGGCTGGGGGGCAGGACTCGGGGTGGCCTATCTGGCCATGGAGAGGTACAGATCCGCTGCCACTGAGGTGGGCTACCCTGCTGTTGAGAGGAGCAGGGGGCGGGACTCCCACCCCCCTGTGCCTCTCAAGGGCCAGATCCGTGGCTGCTGAGGGGACCTGCCGCGGACACCCACCTGCGCCTCTCAATGGCAGGGTAGCCAGGTATCCGCGGCACCCCCCCTCAGCAGCCGTTGAGAGGCGCAGGGGGCAGAAGTCCCGCCCCCTATGCCTCTCAACAGTAGGGTAGCCCCCCTCAGCGGCCGCGGACCATCAAAAGTGGGGGAGCTGGGTGCCTGTCTGCTCTGGCACCAGGCCTTTCAGAAGCCTCAGCTGAGCCAGAGGCTTCTGAAAGGCCTGGTGCACCAGCGGACAGGCACCCAGCTCCACCCCGAAAAGCGAAAGTGTGTAGGGGACCCTACACGTGCATGATTCAATCACGCACTGGGCCTCTAGTGTATAAAGTAATATGCTCATTCAACTGGGAGACCTTCCAGATATCCTCCTGGATAAAGCCTGGGCTTGGCTGTCCTGTAAACGATCCCTAAAGGACCCTCAGCCCTTTGCTCAGGCCAGCCACACACCCCAGCGGGTCCCTTCACCCCGATGGTGGCGTGGCCAGCCTGTAAACAGACCTCAGCCCCTTGCCCAGGCCGGCAACAACCCCAATTGCGGACCCTCAACCCAATGGGGGCATGGCTGGCCTGCATAGTAATCCAGTTCCTCACCCAGGCAGGCACCGCTCCCAGTGGGGTCCCCCAACCCGATGGGGGCATGGTCAGCATGCAAACTGCCCCAGGCCCCTCACCCAGGCCAGCCCCGCCCCCACAAGTGGACCCCCACCCTGATCCGGGACCCCCTTCAAGGCACACTAGCCGGCCCCCACCTGTGCACCAGACCTCTATCTATACTAACAAAAAGGTAGTATGCTAATTAGACTGGGAGACATTCTGGACCTCCTTCAGGACAAAGCCGTGGTTGCGGGGCCAAGGCAGAGGCAGTTAGGGGAGATCAGGCCAGGAGGAAAGGGCATTTGGTGGTGATCAGGGCCAGGAGGGGTGGGCATTTGGGGGTGATTAGGCCAGGAGGGGAGGGCATTTGGGGGTGATGAGGCAGGCGGGGGGGGGGGCAGTTAGGGGCGAGCAGGCTGGCGGGAAGACAGTTTGGAGCGAACAGGCCAGCCAGGGGGGCAGTAGGGGGCGAGAAGGACAGCGGCGTGGGGCAGTTGGGCATGAGCAGGCTAGCATCAGAATGGTTAGGGGCGATCAGGTAGGCAGGCAGGTGAACGGTTAGGAGCCAGCGGTCCTGGAGTGCAAGAGGGATGTCCGACTGACATCCCCCAAGGGTTCCCAGATTGGAGAGGGTGCAGGCCAGGCTGAGGGACACCCCCTATCCCCCATGCAGGAAACTCATGCACTGGTCCACTAATACACACACACACACACACACACACACACACACACACACACACAGAGTGGCCAGATTATTATGGTCTCTGAACACATAATAATCTGGCCACTCAATGTACATCATACATAATAAAAGGCTAATATGTAAATTGTCCCCTCGACCTGGAGTTTGACCAGCAGGCAGGCCAGCCAACCGCCCATGTTCCCTCCCCCTAGCCAGGCTGGCCAGACCCCACCCATCACCCACGCACAAATTCATGCACCGGGCCTCTAATACACACACACACACACACACACACACACACACACACACACACACACACGAGTGGCCAGATTATTATGCGTTCAGAGGTCATTATAATCTGGCTACTCAGTGTATATACTAATAAAAGAGTAATATGCTAATTCAACCTGGAGACCTTCCGGATGTGCTTCTGGACAAAGCCGGGGGTTTGGCTGGCCTGCAAACAACCCACAAACGGCCCTCAGCCCCTGGCCCTGGCCGACCACACCCCCCAGCAGGTACCCTCAACCCAATGGGGGCATGACCAGCCTGTAAATGGCCCTCAGCCCTTAGCCTAGGCCGGCCATGCCCCTCCCATCAGAGACCCTTATCCCAATGAGGGTGTGCCTGGCCTGCAAATGGCCCTCAGACCCTAGCCCAGGCCGGCCATGCCCCCCCATCAGAGACCCTTATCCCGATGGGGGCATGGCTGGCCTTCATACTGCCCCAGTTCCTCACCCAGGCTGGCAACACCCCAAGTGGGGACCCCCACCCCAATGGGGATATGGCCAGCTTACAAACTACCCCAGGCCCCTCTCCCAAGCCACGTCCGCTCCCCAAGTGTACCCCTACCCTGAATCAGGACCTTCTTCAGGGCAGACCAGCACGCCCTCACCCATGCACCAAGCCCCTATCTATACTAATAAAAAGGTAGTATGCTAATTAGACCAGGAGACATTCCGGACATCCTTCCAGACAAAGCCATGGTAGCGGGGCTAAGGCAGAGGTGGTAGTAGTGATCAGGCCAGAAGGGAAGGGCATTTGCAGGTGATCAGGCCAGCAGGGGGGGGGACAGTTACTGGCAGCAGGGAGCAGTTGGAGGCAAGCAGGCTGGCAGGGGGACAGTTGGGGGCAATCAGGTCAGCAGGGGGACAGTTGGGGGTGAACAGGCCGGAAGGGAGGTCCAGTTGAGGGTGAGAAGGCTAACGGGGCGGGATAGTTGGGAGCGAGCAGGTCAGTAAGCAGAGTGGTTAGGGGCAATCAGGCAGGCAGGCAGGTGAGCGGTTAGGAGCCAGGGGCCCTGGATTGTGAGAGGGATATCCTACTGCCGGTTTAGGCCTGATCCCACAGGAGATTCCAGATTGGAGAGGGATATCCCACTGCCGGTTTAGGCCTGATCCCACAGGAGATCCCAGATTGGAGAGGGTGCAGGCCAGGCTGAGGGACATCCTCCCGTCCCCCCATCCATGAAATTCACGCACTGGGCCACTAGTATATATACACTGAGTGGCCAGGTAATTATGATCTCTGAATGCATAATAATCTGGATACTTAGTATATATCCTATATAATAAAAGGTTAATATGCAAATTGTCGCCTCGACCAGAAGTTCAACCAGCAGGCAGTCTGGCCAACTGCCCATGTCCCCTCCCCCTGGTCAGGCTGGCCGAACCCAACCCATGAACAAATTCATGCACCAGGGGTCTTATATATATACACACTGAATGGCCAGATTATTATGCATTCAAGATAATAATAATCTGTCCACTGTGCATGCGTGCGCGCGTTTGTGTGTGTGTGTGTATATATATATATATATATATATATATATATATATATATATATATGTATATAATAGCAATCCCGTTGCAGGAAAAATCCTGCAATAGGGTTTCCTGCTGCACTCTACCCCGCCTCGCCTGCTCTCCTCCCTTGTCCCCTGCCCTGCCTTCTCCACCAGCCCCCCTGCTTTTCTCCCTTCTATGCCAGCCGGCCCGCTCTCCTTCATTCTCCCCCGGCCCTGCATCCGCTCCTCTCTTCTCCCCCACCCCGCCTACGCTCCTCCCTTCTCCCCCGCCCCACCTTCTCAGCCAGCCTGCCTGCTTTTCTCCCTTTTCCATCAGCCCACCTGCTCTCCTTCCTTCGCCCCCGGCCCCGCCTCCGCTCCTTCCTTCTCCCCCGGCCCCACCTGCTCTCCTTCCTTCTCCCCCGGACCCGCCTCCGCTCCTCCCCCCGCGACCCCCGGCTTGCTTGCTTCTCTACAGCTTTGCTCCCTTCTGCAGCTCTTGGCTTCTTTCTACGCTGTCTTGATATGCAAATTAGCCACCATCGTTGTTTGGGTAATTTGCATACTCATCCTGATTGGCTGGTGGGCGTGGCTTGGCTGGTGGGTGTGGCTTGAGTGTAGAGAAGGTGCAGTCAATTTGCATATTTGTCTATTATTAGGTAGTATATATATATATATATATATATATATATATATATATGGGGAGAGAGAGATAGAGAGAGAGATATCTATTTTTTGTTCCATTAATTTTATACATTCTAGTAATTGATAAATATATAGTAGGACTTCGGGTTACGTCGGAGATCTGTTCCTATGGTGCGACTTAATGCAATTTTCGCTGTAAGTAAAAACCCACCTACATAAGCACCTACGTCACTCACATGGCACATATACACAGCAGAAATGAAGAGAAACAGTAAAAAAAATTTAAAAGAAAAATAACAATTCCTGACCTTTACTTGTGGTAAATAAATAATAAAAAGCATAAATCACATACATACATATAAGGATTATCCTTACCTTTACTACTACGTACATATAAGGATTATCCTTACCTTTACCATATGTACATATAAGGATTATCCTTACCTTTACTACGTAAATACTGGATTATCCTTACCTTTACTACTATTGTTGGCTTCCACACTGGACATTGCAAAGTGGGGAAAGACAGGCTTACACTAGGCTGCTGCGGGGAGGAGGTTTGAGAGGCAAAACATGCAGAAGATGCATGTGATACTGGGTCAAGTGGGTCCGGAGAGGCAGAACCTGCAGAAGATGCATGTGATACTGGGTCAGGTGGGTCCGGAGAGGCAGAAACTGCAGAAGATGCATGTGATACTGGGTCAGGTGAGTCCGGAGATGCAGAACCTGCAGAAGATGCATGTGATACTGGGTCAGGTGGGTCCGGAGAGGCAGAAACTGCAGAAGGTGCTCAAGATCCTGGGTTATGTGAGTCCGGAGATGCAGAACCTGCAGAAGATGCATGTGATACTGGGTCAGGTGAGTCTGGAGAGGCAGAGCCTGCAGAAGGTGCTAGAGATCCTGGGTCAGGTGAGTCCGGAGAGGCAGTACCTCCAGAAGGTGCTGGAGATCCTGGGTCAGGTGAGTCCGGAGAGGCAGTACCTCCAGAAGGTGCTGGAGATCCTGGGTCAGGTGAGTCTGGAGAAGCATATGAGGTAGAGGTTTCGGCATCTGTTGCAGGCCTTTCCACCTTCTTATAAAAATGTTCGAGGCTAGTCTGGAAGGATACCTTCTTCTTGTCCTCCCAAATCTCCTTGTAACACCGCAGGCTATTCATGACCCCTCTGGCAGCCCTAGTGTACCTGTCACTGTTGGAGTCCTGAGCCTCAAACCTTGCCAAGGCATCCTCTATCATGGCAAAGGCCCCTGCTAATTCCTTGCTTGTAAATCTCCTGGACACTGGGGTTGGTGTGTCTTCGTCTTCAATGAACTGCTGTTTCAGTTGAGTGAGGTCCTCGACAGATAGCTCCTCTCCATGAAACGCCAGCAGCTCTGTGATATCCTCAGCCTCCACCTCCAAATCAAGCTGCTTACTCAACTCAAAAACATTTTTTATGACAACCTCCACTGAATACTCAAAGCCATGGAAATCGTTCACAAACTGGGGACACAATTTTTTCCAAACAGCATTCAAGTTCGTCTGCTTAACTTCATCCCAAGAATCAGAAATGTTTTTGACAGCAGCAAGAACATTGTAAGATTTCCAAAAGTCATTGAGAGTCAACTCTTTATCCTTCTCAGTTGCCCTAAAAGCCATAGCAAATGTCCTTCGGAGGTAGTAGGCCTTAAAAGAGGCAATGACACCTTGGCCCATAGGCTGTAAAAGGGAGGTGGTGCTAGGTGGAAGGTAAACCACCTTGACATTTGGATGAAAGTCATTCAAATTGGCAGGGTGACAAGGGGCACTGTCCAGCACTAGCAACACCTTAAAGGGCAGCCCCCTTGAAGCACAGTAGTCCTTGACTTCTGGCACAAAATGGTTGGTGAACCAGTCCTCAAATATTCTGAGTGTCACCCATGCCTTCTTGGTAGATTTCCAGATGACCGGTAGTAGACCCTTCCATATGCCCTTGATTGCCCTTGGATTCTCGGCCAGACACACCAAGGGCTTCAACTTGAAGTCACCAGCAGCATTAGCCCCAAGTAGCATAGTCAATCTCTCCTTGCTGGCTTTATGGCCTGATGCTGTCTTCTCCTCCTTGCCAATGTTCTTATGTGTAGGCATATGCTTCCAGAACAAGCCTGTTTCATGCACATTAAACACTTGTTTATCACAGTAACCCCCCTCCCTAATTATCTCAGCCAACGCACTAGGAAAATCACCTGCTGCTTTAGCATCATTACTAGCAGCTTCCCTTGGCAGTTTAAGTTTATGCAAATTAGCACAAGCCTTAAAACGCATAAACCAACCTTTGCTTGCCACAAACTCTTCACTTTCATTCCCTTCCCCCTTTTCTTTTCTCAAGGCCTCAAACAAACTTTTAGCCTTCTCCTGAATCAATATCTGGCTAACTGGGATACGCCGTTGATACTGCTCTTCCAGCCAAAGCACTAATAATATTTCCATCTCACTTATGAGAACACTACTCTGCTCTGTAATCACAGTTGATTTAATAGGAGCAGATCCTTTCACATGTTCAAGTATATGCTTTTGATCATCGATGATTATCGAGACAATTGTAGGACTTAGGCCAAGCAACCGGCCGATGTTTGTAGATGTTTCGCCATTTTCTGGGCGTCTTATTATGTCTCCTTTCATTTCCATTGTGAGGGCTTTCCCTCTTTTTGTAGCACTGCCATCAGAAGAATCTGCCTTATGCTTAGGAGCCATAAGGAAGGGCAAAAAGTGTTCAAAATAACAATACTACCAAAAGAGAGCGAAAG
Organism: Cnephaeus nilssonii; assembly: GCF_951640355.1. Lineage (NCBI taxonomy): Eukaryota > Metazoa > Chordata > Mammalia > Chiroptera > Vespertilionidae > Cnephaeus > Cnephaeus nilssonii. Next base: position 2,583,561 of record NC_137095.1, on the reverse strand, counting down.
AAGCACAATCCAAAATGGTTTATCAACGGTGACTGAATGACAGCATCTTCCTTGTATAGCGCTGCATGATGACTTATTCATCCACTCTGGTGGCCAACTAGTACCCCGGCAAACATCATGCAATCACCTTACATCAAATGCCAGAACTTTTTTTTTATATAAATAAATTGCAAATGGCACGTAACCACAAAACAACGAATGTTGAGTCCGAAGTAACCCGAGGACTGTCTGGAGAGAGAGAGAGAGACATCTATTTTTTGTTCCATTAATTTTATACATATTCTTTGATTAACTCTTGTAATTGATGTGATCAGGGTTGGAACTTGCAACTTTCCATTATTGAAATTATTGGCTGACCCACTTAGCTGTTTGGCCTCGTTCAGAGATACGTGACATTTTAAGTAACAACCCAATAATGTACCTGAGAATAGTTAGATACAAAAACGATCAGGATGACGTAGATAGTGGTGGAAGGCTAGAATAGCATTCATGAGATTTCAAAAGTGTCTTTTTTCCAAGGAAATATTTAAAGTAAGCTATATCAATGTCAGACTGTATTACTGCATCAATTATTTTATAGGCCGAGAATGAAGCACTGATATGGTTAGTAGGAACTTGGTATCAGCAATGCACGCATGCAGGGAAACACCAAAAGTGTATTTTTTTAATGTCCATTTTAAATAAATTCTACTTAAATCAATCTTTAGAAAATGTTTAATTTTTTTTAATATATTTTATTGATTTTTTTACAGAGAGGAAGGAAGAGGGACAGAGAGCTAGAAACATCGATGAGAGAGAAACATCGACCAGCTGCCTCCTGCACACCCCCCACCGGGGATGTGCCCACAACCAATGTACATGCCCTTGACCGGAATCGAACCCGGGACCCTTCAGTCCACAGACCGATGCTCTATTCACTGAGCCAAACCGGTTTCGGCAGAAAATGTTTAATCTTGATGCTTCCCAGTAATTTCATTGTTTTATTGTGAAAAGTTTTGAACATATTTGGTGCTACCTAATCAGCATATTGAAAATAAATATAATGATGTGCTACTGAAATATATTATTATGTCCATGTTCAAAATCATCATTTTGGCTGTTTGAACCTCACAAGAATGCGAGTATTTACACCACAGGTATCAATAAAGATTAAAAACTTCCCATAATCAGTACACGCATATAGCCTTTCTCCAATGTGAACTGTCTTCTGGATAAGGAGGTGATTATTGCTGGTAAAAGACTTCCCACGTTTACTACACTTATAAGGTTTTGTACCACTGTGAACTCTCTCTAGTATTGAGTGAAGTTACTGCATTGCCTAAAGAACTTCCTACAGTCACTACACTCTTAGGGCTTATTTCCACTGTGAACTCTGTGGTGTTGGATGAGGGTAAACCTGTGTGTAAATGACTTCCCACAGTCATTATGCTCATGGCTTTTCTCCAGTGTGAACTCTCCTGTGGATAAGGAGGTGATTATTGTGGGTAAAACCTTTCCCACATATACACTCCTAAGGTTTTCCCAGTGTGAACTCTCTGGTGTGGAGTGATGGTACTGCTGTGATTGAAGGACATCCTGCAAGCACGACACTCATACAGCTTTTATCCAGTGTGGACTTGGTTGTAGAATGAGTTTGGACCTCAGGATGATGGACATCCATTGATCACCACACTCCTATGGCTTTTCTATAGTGTAAACCCTTCTATGATGAATGAGGTTAAAGATTTCTCTGAAAGATTTCCCACATTTGTTACACTTATAATTCACTTCATAAAGGCCAGGCTACTGAAGATCACAAAACAAGGAAGACCTCAAACAAAATGACACACACATGGAAAGCACCACATGGAAGAGAAGCAGGATTGTCAGATTATTCTTCTGCTAACAGTGTTCAGCATGGTTTGTCTACTGGTGACATGAAAAGCTGTGCTGAAATATTATTATGTCTCATTGCAAGTAATCTCTCTCTCTCTCTCTCTCTCTCTCTCTCTCTCTCTCTCTCTCTCTCTCTGTCTCCATCTCTCTGTTTATATATCTATCTCTATATCGATATTCACATATACATACACAAGGGTATTATGCAAAGTGTGCCCTTGGGAGTTCAACCAGGAGAACAATCGCTCGCAATGACGTGCACTGACCACCCGGGGACGGTGCGGAACATGATATGTGACCAATGGCAGCAGCAGAGCGCTGAGGGAGCGAGGGAAGGAGGAGACGGGCTGGTGGGGGGAACCATGCCGTGGCAGTACGTGTGCAGTGAGGGATGGAAGAGGTGGGGAGGCAGGGAATCTGATTGACCCTGATCACTAGCCAGGCCTGGGGATGCAATGAACAAATTTCATGCGCAAGGCCTCTAGTATTCAATAAATTAGTAGCTGGTGTTAAAGAACTATTTAAGCTCCTATGTACATCTCATAACACATGTGCAGGTCAATGTTAGAGAAAGCTGAAGACAAAGCAATGCAGAGGAAGAGGTGATGCAAAAAGTCCACAAGGTGAAGGAATCAAAGGCCAAGGAGGTCACAGGTGAAATGACAAGTCAGCACAGTGTCAAGTAAGGCAGAGAAAAGGTACAAATATACTATTGCCCATGGTAGTTGCACCTAAACACTGTTGGAAATGAGCAGGTGCTTGGTATCCTCTAAATACCACCCTTACACCATATCTAGCCCACATTTGCAACTCAACAGGGCCAGGCCTCTTCAGAGACCATCCTGAATGTTCACCCTGTGAAAAAAATCAGGGTTAATCCTGCATATTCCTCTCTAGAAGTATGTACAACAGAACTATTCCAAGTATTAATGAAATATGACAGAGATGGGCAGCCAGCATTGGCCTAGAGCCATTCAGCTTGCAATCGTATTTAAGGCAGATAATATTACAAACAACCGAAGTGTGATCTTTTAAGAACAGCTCAAGGTTCATGTAAGTAAAGACCATAACCTGGCACAGGCAGTCACCAAGGACCTTTGCCTCGAGGAAGGAGGTAGAAATGGAAGCCATGGATCTGGACACAGTCACCCTGCCAGGGAGAGAAATAGCAGGTGGGACCCATTATGCTGCCCTCCAAGCTGGGACTTGTTTGCTACTTTGCCAGCAGGTCAGTCCGAGGCTTACACGTATGACTGCTTCCTACAGTAGAGTGGGTGTCAAGAACATAGGGTAGGAAGAGATTTCGGCCATACAGGGAGTGTTAGGGATTTGATACTGATCTTATCAGGCAATACCTGTGTAGTCCCTCAGATTGTTCCTCAAAGACGCCAAATAAATTACGTCAAACTTCACCTTTTCAACCACAATCCCAGAATGCTGAGGCCATAGCTTTGTATTACCTGCTGCACATAGTTCTTTGAACAACACTTCTCTCACACTGCTTCTTTCCTAGAGGCACAACTTCAAAGGTAACACAAATTTGCATTGGCGAGGACAGGTTGTTTCTTAATTACTTTATTTTCCAAATTTATAGATTACCATCTCCATAATCCATTTCTCTGTTACCTTTCTCCCTTACCCATGCCCATGGAGAATTAAAAGCCTGGGGAACAGTGATGTATAATATCTCTTTCTTAACCATCAGTGTGTCACCCCCAACTACAAAAGGCAGGTGGGTACATAAATGTCATCCAAGCCCTGAACATGGCAGGAAGCACCAAAACATCACTCTTTCCAGGCATTATCCAAAAATCACCCTTATTTTATCGTCCAGACTCCACCAAAAATGGACTCTCCCTACTTTCACTTTTATGTCAATGTCACGGTGCTCTGGCCATGAAGTCACACTCCCTCTCCAAGTGGTCATCACTCTTTCTGCCACACCTATCTCACACCTGCACTGCTACAGTCCCACCACCTATAATCCTCTCCTCACCCTCTTACTTATTATTCAGGAAGTGTGGTCAAGAGAATGCTTGCCAAATTCAAACAGAAGCAAGTACTGCCCAGACTCTGATAGTCCACACTCATAGAGGCAGCCTTGAATCCTGCTGTGAAGTCCTCTCTCCATGACTGTTTTTCCCTTAAATCTAACCTATGGAGAACCACAGTCAGATCTCAGGTACTCAGACCTCCCCTCCCCTGTTGCTGCAGGGTTCAATGGGGTCAGGCTGAAAGGACGCTGTAAGCAGAGAGGAGTCTGGGAGGGGCGGAGGCCCCAATCCTGGCCTGATGGTGCCTAACAAGCCTCAGACACACGCTGCACAGCAAGGAGGCTGCCTCCGAGTCCTCTCTACCTCACGTCTAGTGAGCTGAAGCCTGTGAGTCCAGGAAGAAACTGAAGAGGTCAAAATGCAGGCCAAGAGGAGGAATGCGGAAGTCCCACCCTAATGGGATGCACTGACACAAAGTGTCCCTTGGCTCCGCCTATGTGGTCGCATTCCTTTGGGGGTAATGTAGTTTTCTCAAACGCCAAGGGGAGGGCTAGCATCTCAGCCAATGACATTGGTGAATAAAGGTGATGTGGTTCAGCAAGTGGCCCTGGGGAAGGAGAACATGGGGCCAGAGGCCTGGTTAACTGGAACAGATGGGCAGACCTCCCAGGAGAGGGGTGAGGGGAGAACCGAAGAGATCCCCCAAAGAATATATGCACAGGCGAAAATAGGAGACATCTGTAATACTATCAACGATCAAAAAGACATTTTACATTTTTTAAAAATATATAATATAGCCCAGCTGGTGTGGCTCAATGGTCAAGCACTGATCAATGATCCATGTTGTCCTGGTTCTATTCCTGTTTAGGGAACATATAAATTAGGAAAATTCCTCCATGGTGGGGCCCAGAATTTGAGAGACATTTTCCTCTGGACCCGCGCGTAATAAATGTAACTCCATCTCTCTAAGTGTTGCTTGGTTCTTCTCCAGTTTTCTGTAACAGTACCGGCTCCTTCCTGGGCCCTCAGCCTGAAGCAGGGCCTTGCTTCTTCCCTCTTCAGAAGCGCAAGGGCTGGTGTTGGGCTCCTTTGGGACCACGGTCCCTTCACCAGGGATGTATTTCATCACCTTTTAAAGAGCTCGCCTTGCTCAGGGGCTGCTGTTGTGGGTGTTAGATTTCCGGGGCGATGAACAAAGAGACGAGGCCTGGGCGCTCCCTGATGTAGCTGAGACGCTTGAACCACCCATGTTGCTCGACGCATAGCTTCTGCCTTTGGTTCGCTCCCCAAGCGTCCCGAGATGACACAAAAAAGCCATCCTGTTCCAGAAAATTCAGAGGCAAATGAAGCCCGACGACCCCCCCAGGACTCTGACCAAGGAAGCCAGGGAGCATATCCGGTATTTACATGAAGGATTTCCAGAGTCCTGGTCAGTTTCCAGATTGTCTGAAGGTTTAGATGCTAGCTCTGATGAAGGGTTTTAAAAAGCATGTTTGTGCCCACATTGGAGAAGAAACTGAAGAAGGATCAAAAGGTCCTTCAGAAAGCTGGGCTTGCCCACTCGCTCCACCAGCTTCCAGGCCCTGGGGATGCCTGGGAGCTGCTTTCTGCAGGCCGCCCTGTGTCAGGAGCTGAAGCCTCATCCCAAGGCCATGGTCACAGCACAGCTTTGAGAGTGACAGAACCGAATCCTCAGAGTACAAACACCCCGAGGAGACAGAGGGAAGGAATAAACGAATCCAGAGCCTGGAGAAGGAAAGCTTTGTGCCTGTTGCTGCAGCCCAAGGTCAGCACAGAGAGCTGCAGAAGTACTCCACCAGTGGTTGTGAGGGCACCAGAGGCATTGACAGTGATGGATTGCCAAGTGAGAAGTAGCTGGCAGCATTGAAGGCAAGAGAACTGGGTGAGCAGAACTTCAGCAGCAAGGTAGCGCAGAGGGGGCAAGAGTTCTTTGAGGACAATGGGAACTTCCTGTACAGAATTTGAACTGGAGCCTGGCTGGTGGAGGTGTCATGTAAAACACAGCTGAGCGAGCATATTGGAGCGGCCTGTATTTCTGTGTGTGGATGGTCCCCCTTGGAAATGATGAGCCTGAAAATGGAAGGAGCCACTTGGATTTCAATCTGACAAGGGACAGTGAACTTCACAGGGCAGATGTGTATATGGGCAGCATTAATAAACAGGCTAGGTGTAGTCTAGCTCCTGGAGCATGGCTCCTGTTCTGACCATGTGGATACTCAGTTCTCACCCTTCTTTCTTAGGGTTTCTATGTGTCGAAACCAGCCCGTGTCACATATGTTAGGAGTTTATAGTCTTTACAATATGTGTACGGGAGGAATTGAAAAGTGTTCCTTCTGACATCGTTTACTTCTTGATTAATGAACACCAACAGTTCTGGAGCTGCTTAGTTGCAGGGGCCTGATATGGCGGGGTCCAGACATGGCGGGGATCTCCATTTCCCGCGTCCCGCTCAGAGAGAGAGATGAACGAACTGGTACTAAATGGCGGCGGCCAGGGATTGAGAATTATTAGAAATAAAGAAATGAGATGCAGAAAAAGATTCATAAAGCTGGGAGCTGGCTGCCCCTCCCACAGCCCACTAGCTACCCAGGAAAGATCTAGGGAGCAGTTACAAGATCAAGCTTAATTATGCTTAGAGGACTTAATTATGCTTAATTATGCCCTTCCAAGCTTGGGACTTGTTTCTGACTTTGCCAGCAGGTCAGTCCGAGGCTTAAGCCTATAACCGCTTCCTACACTTAGTCAATTGGTTGTATTCATTTTGTGCAAAGTAAAGTGAAAAGCAGCAAAATAATAAGTCTATGCATATATGCATAGTCCATGGACATAGACAATAATATGCTGAGTGCCTAGAAATGGTGGGGGCAGGGTAGAGGGAGGCAAATGGGGCTGAGGATGGGGGAAATTGGATCTATTTGTAATAGAGCCAAGAATAAAAAAGATAGTTTTCCCACATGGCATGGCTAAGTGGTTGGGCATGGACCCATGAAACAAGGTATTTCTAGTTGGATTCCAAGTCAGGGCACTTGCCTAGTTTGGGGAGCTCCATCCCTTGTAGGGGGCATGCAGGAGAGAGCTGATCAATGATTCTCTCTCATCATTGATGTTTCTCTGTCTCCCATCTCTCTCTAAAAAAATCAATAAAAAAAGAAGAGTGTTAAAATTGATTTGACTCAACAACACCAATTTGAGTGAAGACCATCACGTTTTCTCCCAGGTCCTCTAAGCAAAATCATGCCTTGGTCTGTTGTGTAGAAGGTGTCCCAGGCATACCTGTGTTCAGGAACAGGAAGCAGCCGGAGCAGGTCGGCCTCACCTTGGTCTGTAGTGTTAGAGTTCATTACTTCATGTTCGAAAAGATTTCACTGCACAAATTCAGAAGATTTTGAGGGTACATTAATTGAAACTGGGGATAATGAAAAAACATAGGCCTTATGATAGAACAGGAAGCAGCAGAGAGATAGTACAGGAAACAGCTGGCTCCTTTGACTCTCTAGAAACATTGTGGGAAATAAATGAGCCAAAGCGAGGCTGCTGTTAGCTCACTGTGCATTGACAGTAAAGGAGGCCTTGAGCGCGGATTCAGGGGTTAGGCCAGGACGAGCTGCCACTGCTCATTGCTACCCTGGTTGCAGGTTGCGTGGGATCGCTGAAAATCTTAGGAGAGTTGGGCAAGCGTGGTTCAGTGGTTGAGTGTTAACCTATGACCCTGTAGGTCACTGATCAATTCCTGGTCAGGACACATGCTCAGGTGGTGGACTGGATTCATATTGTGGTGCATGCAGGAGGCAGCCTATCAGTGATTCTCTCTCATCATTCATCTTTCTTCTCTCTCTATCCTCCTTCTCTTCCTCCCTGAAATCAATAAAAATATAGTTTTGAATGTATATTTTAAATGACTTACACTTACATCAAAGTTTAAAAAATAATTAAAATTTGCCACTTCCCATTATTTTACTATTTTATCATGAATGTTCTTGAGTATATTTGTATCTAATGCATCAGCATGTTTGTAATAAAATATAATGATGTTCTCCTGAAATATCCTAGCAGGCCCATGTTAAGTGCCAACATTTTGTCATTTTGAAACTAATCATGATGAGAGTATTTACCGCCAGGAATAAATGGTGGAGAATGTTAGCAACATAGACTTAACTTAAAAGTGTATCATGCAAGTGGGCATTAAATTTTGCATAAGATAAAATGTGAGAAAAACAATTTTCCTTCCCGTATTCAAAACATACTGTGTAGTTCAAAATGGAAAAGAAACCAATTGAGTCCTTAAGGAATGGGTGAAGTGAATAGAGATGTCTTAGATGCTGAACTGCCCTCCTATTGGTTAAATCCTAAATTCATTTGAAAAATATAAAAATTAAGTGCTCAGTGCGCCTTTGAACCTGGCGACTTCCCATTGATCAGACCCTAGGACTTGCCTCACAGCATGGCCCCCAAATGCCAGTCCTAGGTCCAACCCCAAACAAAGAAACCGAAACTGGCTCCAGCCCCCAAGCAGGAGAAGAAGCCGACCCCTCCGATAGTGGTGAAGGGAGAAAAAGTGCAGCAAGAAGCGATTGAACATATTGATGAAGTACAAAATAAAATAGACTCAGTGAACAAGCCAGTGAGGAGATTTTGAAAGTAGAACAGAAATATAACAAACTCCGCCAACCATTTTTTCAGAAGAGGTCAGAATTGATCACCAATATCCCAAATTTTGGGGTAACAACATTTGTCAATCATCCACAAGTGTCTGCACTGCTTGGGCAAGAGGATGAAGAGGCGCTGCATTATTTGACATGAGTTGAAGTGAGAGAATTTGAATATATTAAATCAAATTACAGAATAGATTTTTATTTGGATGAAAATCCTTATTTCGAAAATAGAGTTCTCTCCCAAGAGTTTCATCTGAATGAGACTGGTGATCCATCTTCAAAGTCCACTGAAATCAAATGGAAATCTGGAAAGGATTTGATGAAACGTTCAAGTCAAACACAGAATAAAGCCAGCAGGAAGAGACAGCATGAGGAACCAGAGAGCTTCTTGACCTGGTTTACTGACCATTCTGATGCAGGTGCAGATGAGTTAGGAGAACTCATCAAAGATGACATTTGGCCAAATCCTTTACAGTACTACTTGGTTCCTGCCATGGATGATGAAGAAGGGGAATGAGAAGAAGATGATGATGAAGAAGAAGAGGAAGGGTTGGAAGATATTGATAAAGAAGGGGTGAGGATGAAGGTGAACAAGATGAAGATGATGATGAGGGGGAAGAAGGAGAGGAAGATGAAGGAGAATATGACTAATGAACACTGATGGATTCCAACCTTTTTTAATTTTCTCCAGTCCCTGGGAGCAAGATGCAGTCTTTTTTTTCCCTTTTTTTCCCACCTCTTGTGCTCAGTTGCCCTGTTTTTGAGGTCTCTTTTTCTCTCCTTTACACCATGGTTCTCACCTTATTTGGGGGAGAATTGGGAGAGATGTAGCTTGAGCAGAATACAGTGGGAAAAGAATCTTTGCCCCTTTCTATTCAAATACAATGCAGCTCCTTCAAGTCTCACTTGTACCTCAAATTTATGAGGAATCTAGCAGAGTGTTTTGTTCTCATAAAAGGGGTTTACATTCATGGAAAGGATCTCATAGACCCCCTTAAGTGTTCTTATACTAAGTGAGAAAAATAAACCATTCCCTGCACATTTATGGCTTTTCTCCAGTATGAACTCTGTGGTGTCTAGTGAGGTGAGACCATCTACTGAAATGCTTACCACATTCATTACACTCATATGGCTTTTCTCCAGTGTGAACTTTGTTGTGTTTTGTGAGGGAAGCCCTTTCCCTGAAATACTTCCCACAGTCACTACAATCATATGGCTTTTCTCCAGTGTGAACTCTGTGGTGTACACTGAGGTGAGACCTGTGAGCTCCCAGTGACTTCCCGTCTATAGAGGGGAAACTTTGCTGACCAGACACCACTTTTCCCTTTGTCAGAAGGGCGTTAATAGAAGCCAAAACCCCTCCTCATCTATTCATTATGCTAGTCCTCTATAAAGCAATTTTCTGTTATCCAACCCGGACGAAACATTTGGGTAGTTTTTTTGTTCACCTCTCACCTTCATGCTGAGGGTTACCGCGCATACTCCATAGGATATCACTCATTTTCAAAAAATTCTAGAGCAGCCGGGCTGGTGTGGCTCAGCGGTTGAGCATTGACCTATGAACCAAGAGGTCATGGTTCGATTTCAGATCAGGGCACATGCCCGGTTACAGGCTTGATCCCCAGTGGGAGTCGTACAATAGGCAGCCAATGATTCTCTCTCATCATTGATGTTTCTCTCTCTCTCCCACTTTACCTTCCTTTCTGAGATCAATAAAAATAGATTTTAAAAAAGAAGAAGAACGGGACAATGGGCCGGGGGAGACAGAGAGGCAGAGAGCCAGAGGGAGTGGTTCCCACAGCTTCCGAACCCCGCACCTGCGGGAGACTCTCATGGCATCAGCATCTCCCTCTGCAGCATCTGCAGGATGTTGGCCAACTGCTGGTGATAGTCTAGAGCTGCCTAGATAACCAGGGCCCACTGGGCCACTTCCTCTACCTGCAGGGAAGGGGATGTTACTCCCTGGAGGCGGGACATGAGCCCAGGGACCAGGCCTTGCAGGGAAGCCATGTCCGCCTCGGCTCATTTAATGTCACAGGAGCTGGTGAGCATCACGCAGGTCCAGGTGTATAGAGGTAGGGATGCCGGCTGCGCATGTGCTCATGGAGTTCTGATTGTAAATGTGCTTTAACTAAATCAAATGCTGACTATCCCACAGAGAAGATATTCTCGGGAGATTTTCCTTTATGCTATAAAATTCATCGATCTGAGAGTGTCGGCCTGCTGACCAAAGGGTCCCGGGTTCAATTCCAGTCAAGGTCATATGCCTTGGTTGCAGGCTCCTCCCTGCTGGGCCCTGGTCTGAGCAACCGTAGGAGGCAACCAATCGACATTTCTCTCACATGGATGTTTATCTCTGTCTCTCCCTCTCTGTTCCATTCTCTCTAAAAATCAATGGGAAAATATCCTCAGGCACGGATTAACCAAAAATAAACAAATAAATAAAATAATGTTTCTTTAATAAAATAAAAATAAAGTTCATCGTCCATGTGGAAACAGAGATCCAGCTTTTCCTATGACAAGGGAAACTGACACTGAGCGGATGAGCGGCTCCCTCACTGAAGGGTCTCTTGGGGTCCTTTCTGCTCAAGTCCAGTCAGGAGACTAAGTACATCCTGCTCTTCTCAGACAAGAGGGACCTAGGGCAGCGCCCCCTGTAGGTTCTTGTGCTATGACAGCCTTCCCTGAGACAAACAGCTGAAAGGAATAAACTCTAAAGAAGGTGGCATCTCTCTTCCCACCATCCAGACATTTGTGAAAGCGGTGACCAAACATCAGTGGACGTAAAACAATCACATCAGCCAGGCCATGGCTCGGTGGTTGAGCATCGACCTAGGAACCAGGAGGTCAGGGTTCGATTCCCGGTCAGAGCACATGCCCGTGGTTCGGGCTCGCTCTCCAGTGTGGGGTGTGCAGGAGGCAGCCGATCCATAATTCTCTCATCATTGATGTTTCTCCCCTCTCCCTTCCTCTCTGAAATTTAACCTTTTGATTTTATTAAAAAAAATGAAAAGGTTAAAAAAATCAAAAGGCCATGTCCCCTAAGGAAGCCTTGGAGACGCATCATTTGGGGGAGAGGAGTCTCCAGCAGGCCCACCAGCTGCCCAGGTTCCCCACCTGTCCGAGGTGCTGCCACGGAAAATACGGGCTCACAGAGCTCATTTCTGGGGGCTGCAGAGGCAATCCCTCTGGCTGGAGGTGCTGGGGCCCCCAGCATGAATGCCACACACTCCAGATCCAAACAAAGACACAAAACAAGATCAATCTTGTTTTGTGTTTTTGTTTTTTTGAAAAGGAGATTGGAGGAGACAGCAGAAAGGCCTAAATTTAAGAAATGAAGCAAGTAAAAAATTGGGAGACGAGCAAGACAAGAGAGAAAGAAAATCAAAAGCATAGTGAAGATAAAGAAAAGAGAAGGGGAATAGAGTAGGATCAGGGAAGAGGAAATAAGATATATGAATAAACCAACAGAGACTAGAATAATAATACACCAATAAATCAGATAAAGTAGATTTATTATTTAAAAGGAGGAAAAATGAAATAGAAAACCTAAATTGGGTAAAAGATGAAAAACGGGAATAAGAGAAGTGAGAAAGAAAGAGGTGCAAAAAAGATAAAAGTAAAACCAATCATAAAATTTTAAAACAATTAAAATAAAAAGGTGAAGTGTCATTCACTTTGGCTGAGTTTTAGTGCCCCATGGCTGCTGGTGTAGGACCCCACTCTTCTATTCTGTCTGCTAATCCTGGGCTTCCTGTTAGGTACTGAGGTGCTGGCCCCTGTCAGTCACTGTCTTTTGGCTTTTAGCTCCCTGTTTGAAGCTGCAAGAGATACATACGTCCTCTGCTTGTGTCTGTATGCACAGGCCATGGCTGTAAGCAGGCAAGGCCAATCTGCCCTCTTTGCCTGTCCTCTGGCCGTCAGTCTTAATGACTCAAGCATCTGTTTCTGACAGGGCTTTAGGTGGGGATGGTGCTGATTTTCTTTCAGGGAATAAGATGGGTGTTTTTTCCTGACCCAGAGTTGCTCCTCCATGTGTGTTCCAAAATATTGCTCTGGCCTTGGTTGGTCAGAGATTCATATATATATGGATTCATATATATATATATATATCAATGGGGTTAGCTGGCAACCTGGAGTTTTTATCAGTCTGATTCCAAAAATAGCAGGACGGACCAGTCCCTCTTCTTATACAGACACTGAAGGCTCTTTGGGTCTACTCAGACCCATAAGCATGGTCTTTGCCTCTTTTTCTTCTGTGAAGCTCAAAATGCAGGATGTGGCAGGAAGTATTTCCTGCCCTGAGCCTACTGGGAGGGGCTAGCTCTTCTGGGGAGAAATGGCCACTTAGGTTTGGAAACTTAAGTATGTCACACTTCTAGCAATATATCCCAAAAAATCAGAAACACCAATCAGAAAGCATATATGCACCCCTATGTTCATAGCAGCACGATGGTAGTTATAAGAGCTACGATTTGGAAACAGCCTAAATGCCCATCAGCAGATGAGTCGATTAAAAACCTGTGGTACATCTACACAACGGAATATTATGCTGCTGTAAAAAAGAAGGAAATCTTATTATTTGCAACAGCATGAATGGACCTAGACAGCATTATGCTAAGGGAAATAAAGCCATCAGAGAAAGATAAATACCACATGATCTCACTCATTTGTGCAATATAATGAACATAAACTGATGCACAAAAATAGAGCCAGCGTCATAGAAGCATTGAACAGACCATCCAAACTAAGAGGGAAGGCACAGGAGGGGAAAGTGTCAAAGATCAACCGAAGGACTTGTATGCTTGCATATGAGCATAACCAGCTGACATAGACAGCAAGAGGGTGAGGGCATGTACTGTTGGGTAGGAGCAGGTAGGGAGAGGTCAATGGGGGAGGGGAGGAAGGAGAGTTATGTAATAATTTAAAAAATAAAGAATTTAAAGTAAAAAAAAGAAAAAAAGAATGTCCCAATGCAGGACTCTTGGCCATGTCTCTCCGCCCTGCTTTCCTCCTCAGCCTCTCCTCAGACATCTTAAGGCTGTGCCTCTCTCCCTGCTCCAAAGCCCCAGGTGCGTGTTTGCAATAGAAAAGTCCCGTGTTCTGGGTTTAGAGAGTATAAAAGCAAAGACAAAACCAAACCAAAACAATGAAACTGCTCTTCTGCTCTCCCAGCACCACGCTGTTTGGGCCCTTTTCATGGGGCAGCCTTTTGGGGCTTTCGCCTCTGGTCCAGTTTCCCCAGCAGCCATCTGCCCTGTGGTTTTTCCTTTATGCAGTTGGATGTTACCCACCTCGTGAAGGGACACAGCTTTGGAGCAACACAGCTTTCATCTCACCTCTTGACCCACTGGCTTGCTGTCCCTCGAAAGCCCACTTCCCAGTTCTTGCCATTCTCCTCTGGCCTTCCTTGTTGTAAATGGTCTGCTGAGCTGCATCTAATTTGTTAATACCAAGTGGATGTTATTTGATTTACTTGTATTTTCAGTCGGGCTCAGGACGATGCACAATACTACTGCCTAATCGGCCACCATTTATTTATTTTTTACCACTTTGTGATCCTTGCTGTTAAAACCAGCCAGAGTGACTTCTATACAGCCTGCAAATGCACAGGGCATGCTCCCTGGAGGCTCCCACCTGGAGCCTGCCAGCCCTTCACAGAATTCTTCAGTGAAGTCCCCACTGACCAAAGCTAGTTTCACCTTCCACTATACTGCTGTTACCAGTCACAGGTATCCTGGTCCATTCTTTGTGGACTGTACTCCTCTAGATGCCAGTTCCCAAGGACAGGGGACTCTGCATTTACAGCATCTGAAACAGTTGGGCTCAACAGTATCCACAGCTTCAGTCTTTACATGTGTCCCTTATGCCCACCCATGGCTGCTGACCCTCCATTCAGCCTGATTCAAGTCCTCATCCCTACAGCCTTCCCTCAGCCCACCCTCTGCAGGAACCTGACCCATGAGCTGGCAGAAAGACGTTCACAGGCATCCGAACTCTCTGCCCCTCAACCACACACCCCAGCAACACACTATTCCCCAGAATCTAGGAACTATCACCTTATTTCAGGTCTTCTAAGCACAGGAAAAACTTAGGGATGGGGCATACCAACCACAACTCATCCTCCAAACGTGGAATTATATTGAGACCAAGCCTCTCCTTCTGGAAATGCTTCTCCCAGATAAGAAGATTGTTCTCACCATTGAAAATATACAGCACCATTTCCTGTAGCATCCATGCTACCTCCAGGACTGTCTGGGTAAGGGGGTGGGGAGAGGAGTGCTTTATTTTTGATAAAATTAAAGTGCAAAATAATCCCTAAAATGGAAAAAAGAGACTTAAACACCAGTGGGTCTCAGGGGTGTGAGTGGGTTGGCTGGAGGCAGGACTCTCTAAAGGTGAACTGATTTGGGGGTCCAAAGTATCAAGGGGCTTCTCCCAGATACAGAAGTAGGTTCATTTGTAGCAGGCAGGTGCCTAGCTGGTGGGGAGAAGCAGTCTGGGTGTAGATAGAAGAGCCCTGGCCAGCACATCTCAGGCAGACACAGAACCCAAATCCCTCCCAGGGCCTTGACTGGGCCTCCTCTCTTCCAAACCCTGGGAAGGACACAGTGTGCCCAGCTATAGTGGGAACATCCCAGGCAAAGGCAGGGAAGAGTGAGGAAAGGGGGGCTGTGCAGGCAGAGGCCCCATCTCAGGGCACCAGAGTGAATGTTTGGATTTTTTGGTAATCCTCATCTGAGGATGTTTTGAGAGAGAGTACAAGGGAAGCGGGAGAAGAAGAGAGATATTGGAAGAGACATCAATATGAGAGAGAAAAAAAATGAAATGGCCCCCACATCCCCATATGTGCTGGGATCAATCATGCAAACTGGAACCACAAAGTCAAGCAGCATTTCTTTCAAGGCCTTGGCTAGCAATGCACTATAAGCCAATATTGGCCAAAGAGTAGTTTTCTAGTATTATGCTGTCCCTCCTAAGGCACAGAAAGATTGGGATTCAAACAATATCTTTTAACTCTATGATGATAGATCATAATTGTGCTTGACAATCATCCCTTGAAGTGAAAATAACCAAAAAAATTAAGGTAACAAAGAAAAATATGTTTACTAAAAAATTAAAAACCAGAATAGAGTACAGTAAACAATTTGCAGGTTGGTGAATTAGAAAGTAAACAAATTCATAAAAGCATAATTCAATAAAAAATCTCTTCAGCTACAAATGTATCTGGTAGTAGATCTGGGCATGTCCTTCAAGACTCACTTGTACAAGAAACACATGAGGAATATAGTAGTTTATGTTCAATTAAAAGGGTTTAAATTCAGAAAAATAGGTCCCAAACAGTCACATTCAGTGTTGTTATTCTAAGTGAATAAAACATTCCCTGCACATTTAACACTTCTCTCCAGTGTGAACTCTCAGATGTTTAATAAGACTAGATTTTTGGAAAAAAGACTTCCCACATTCAGTACACTCATATGGCTTCTCTCCTCTCTGAAATTTCAGATGTATAATAAGGTTAGACTTTTGGCTAAAAGATTTCCCACATTCAGTACACTGATATGGCTTCTCCCCAGTGTGAACTCTCTGGTGTTTAATGAGTGCACTTCTTTCACTGAAGGACTTCCCACATTTCACTACACTCATATGGCTTCTCTCCAGTGTGAACTCTCTGGTGTTTATCTAATGTACCTCTTTCACTGAAGGTCTTCCCACATTCACTACTCATATGGCTTCTCTGCAGTGTGAACTCTCTGGTGATTAATGAGTGTACTTCTTGCACTGAAGGACTTCGCACATTCACTACACTTATATGGCTTCTCTCCAGTTTGGACTTTCAGATGTTTAATAAGGTTAGATTTTTGGCTAAAAGGCTTCCCACATTAAATACACTCATATGGCTTCTCTCCTCTCTGAAGTTTCAGATGTATAATAAAGTTAGATTTTGGGCTAAAAGACTTCCCACATTCAGTATACTCATATGGCTTCTCTCCAGTATGAACTTTCTGGTGTTTAATGAGTGCACTTCTTTCACTGAAGGACTTCCCACATTCACTACACTCATATGGCTTCTCTCCAGTGTGGACTTTCAGATTTTTAATAAGGTGAGATTTTTGGTTAAAAGGCTTCCCACATTAACTACATTCATATGGCTTCTCTCCAGTGTGAAGTCTCTGGTGATTAATGAGTGTACTTCTTGCACTGAAGGACTTCGCGTATTCACTACACTCATGTGGCTTCTCTCGAGTGGGAACTCTCTGGTGGTTAATGAGTGTACTTCTTGCACTGAAGGACTTCCCACATTAACAACACTCATATGGCTTCTCTCCACTCTGAAGTTTCAGATGTATAATAAGGTTAGATTTTTGGCTAAAAGACTTCCCACATTCAGTATACTCATATGACTTCTCTCCAGTGTGAACTTTCTGGTGTATAATAAGGTTAGATTTTTGGCTAAAAGAATTCCCACATTCAGTACACTCATATGGCTTCTCTCCAGTGTGTACTTTCCGATGTCTAATAAGGTTAGATTTTTGGCTAAAAGATTTCCCACATTCAGTACACTCATATGGCTTCTCTCCAGTGTGACCTCTCTGGTGTTTAATTAATGTACCTCTTATACTGAAGGACTTCCCACATTCAGTACACTCATATGGCTTCTCTCCAGTGTGAACTCTCTGGTGTTTATGTAATGTACTTCTTTCACTGAAGGACTTCCCACATTCAGTACACTCATATGGCTTCTCTCCAGTGTGAACTCTCTGGTGTTTAATGAATGTACTTCTTTCACTGAAGGACTTCCCACATTCAGTACACTCATATGGCTTCTCTCCAGTGTGAACTCTCTGGTGATTAATGAGTGTACTTCTTGCACTGAAGGACTTTCCACATTCAGTACACTTATATGGCTTCTCTCCAGTGTGGACTTTCAGATGTTTAATAAGGTGAGATTTTCGGCTAAAAGACTTCCCACATTCAGTACACTCATATGGCTTCTCTCCAGTGTGAACTCTGAGGTGTACAGTGAGGTGAGCTCTTAGACAGAAGGAAACCCCACATTCACTACACTCATACATCTCTTCTCCAGGGTGAACTCTCTTATATTCAATGAGGTTAAAGAATCGTCTAAACACTTGCCTACATTTCTTACACTCATAAATCACTTCTCTAGAAAGTTCACCCTGACACTGAACAACGTTCAGGATGTGGCTGGCAGCGTTTTCACAGTCACCCCACTGGTGATGACTTTTACCATCAAGAAATTCCTGTGAAATCTCGCTGCCACAGTGTAGCTCTTCGGTGTTGAGAGTGGCCTGGTGCTGGGGAATCTCTGAGTTGTATCGCCAATCTTCCCCAACCTCCCTGCTGGTTGAAGGCACCATCAATAAGTAGAAGCTGCACCTGCTCGCATAGGATGCCCTGTCCATAGCTTGTTTCCAGGGCTCCGCTCCACATTCATTGCTCTGTTGCTGCTGAGGGTTTGCACTGAAACAGAAGTCTACAACACATGCATCACTACAGAAGGCTTTCTGCTCAAAGTATGCTGAATGTGACTCAGTCAGGTGCAAAATATCTTTTAACACAGAGAAACACCACTTACACAGAAGGGTCTTCTGGGTGGCTAGAGCTGTCTTAGAAGCCCTGTTCTGTGACTCTCCTTGTATAGATACACTCTGATCAGAACAGACCACCTCATCATCCATTTTATGCCAACAACCTGAAAAGTGAGAAAGGGTGAGGAAATGAATGTTGAATGTGGTGACAGTGGGAAGTCCCATTGCAAAAGTGTGTTACACATCACACATTGGTTCCATGAAAATATCTGAAAATAAGAGATGTGCAGGAAGGATTAATAAGAGGCTCTTGTGACTTTTTGGGCTAATGAAGATCACAACACAGAGAGGCCTCACCAGAAATATGACATAAACAAGGCAAGCACCACATGGATTAGAATATGAATCTCCAGCTAATCCTTCAACTAACGGCATTCAGCAGGGCTTTCTTGCTAAAGATGAGTGTGAGCTGTCCAAGAGGTTGCTTCCATCTTCCTCCAAGTAAAATTCAATAAAGGAGTAGCTGGTTTCAAAGAATACTTAGCACATATGTGCTTCTCTTAACATATGTGCAAGTCAATGTTGCAGAATACTGCGTAGGCACCAGTGCAGAGGAACAGGTGAAGTGGTGAGCAGTCAGCACTGGGCCAGAGAAACACATCTTGCTATAGTATTCAGGGAAGAAAATATTAGAAACATCTGAATGAGGGTCTTACAAAAACAGCACATGATTCATGTAGGTAAAGACCGTAACATGGCACAGGCTGCCACAAAGAACCTTTACCTAGAGAAAGAGGGCAGAAGTTGAAGCCATGCATGTGGACACCGTCAGCCTCCCATGAAAAGAATGTGAAAGCTGGGACCAATTAAGCTCACTGCAAGACGCCTGACTCCCTGACACTTCCTGTACTTTTTGAGGTTATGGGTGTTCAGGTTGTTTGTGGAGTCCTTTGCTCAGGGCTGCCCATCCAGCTCATCCCTGGGAGCCACAGCACTTTTAAAAAAAAATATTTTAGTGATTTTTTCACAGAGAGGAAGGGAGAGGGATAGAGAGCCAGAAACATCAATGAGAGATAAACATCGACCAGCTGCCTCCTGCACCCCCCCCACAGGGGATATGGCCGCAACCAAGGCACATGCCCTTGACCGGAATCGAACCTGGGACCTGTCATTCCAAAGGCCGATGCTCTATGCACTGAGCCAAACCAGTCAGGGCCCCACAGCACTTTTGAAAGGACAGTAGGGGACATTAACAGACACAATGTTCTGCCTGTGGGCAAGAGAAAGCTACGGCTGAGCCATAAAGAAGAGAGGACGTCACCTCAGGACACTGGGAGAACGTGAAGGTCTTACCTACAGATGACACAAGTGCGAACACTTCCAGCATCACATCGCAGTACAGAAGTCTCTGAGCCTCATCAAGGAGCCCCCATTCCTCCTGAGAGAAGGCAATGGCCACGTCCACAAAGTTCACATCCTGTCATAATGGGGACAGTGCAGCCATGATCAGAGTCACTCCTAACATTATAAGTCTATCCTACTACCCACCCTCCACACACATCTGCTCTTTCCACTCTACACATCAGAGAAAATACCAGCCCTTCATCCCATGAAACCCACTGTCTTATTTTCCTGCTGATATTTTTCTTCCAACAACAATTAAGGCAGTTGAGTAGATAGAAGATACCTGAGCTCTGGACCTCCCATGTACGCCACACTGCCTCTTATCAATACAGTGGGTGTCAATATATAGGTTAGAGAGATATGTTGGCCATAAAGAGAGTGTGAGTGATTTGTACTGTTTTCTCAGGAAATAGCATTGTAGTCCCTCAGATTGTTGCAATAAGACACCAGAAACATGGCATCACACTTCACCCTCTTGACCCCAATCCCAATGTGCTGAGGCCATTGCTTTGTACTACCTGCTGTACATAGTTCTTTGAACAACACTTCTCTTACACAGCTTCATTCCTGGAGGTACAACTTCAAATAAAATGCAAATATGCCGTAGTGTGGATAAATTATTTCCTAATCACCTTCTTTTCCACAATTATAGTTCACCACCTCCATTATCTATTTCTCTCTTACCCTTCTTCCTTACCCGTGTCAGTGGAGGTTTACAAGCCTGGATAACACTGATTAATGCTACCTCATTCCTTTCAACCAGTGTGTCACAACCAACAACAAAAGACAGGTGGTTAGTTAAATAGCACCTAAACTCTTAATCTGGAATGTAGCACCCAAACTCCTCTCTTTTCAGGCAATTACCCTAAAGTTCACCTTATTGTTACATCCAGGAACCACCAAAACAGACTCTTCCTTCATTCACTCTATGTCAATGTCATGGTGCTGTGGCCATGAATTCACCGTCCCTCTCCGAGTGCACATCACTCTTTCTACCACAATTCTCTCAAACCTGCACTTCCACAGGCCCAGCCACCATACTCATCTTCAGGCCTTTTACTTATTACTCAGCATGTGTGGTCAGAGGATGGTTGCCATATTGAATCAGGATCAAGCACTACCCACACTCTGATAGTCCACACTCATAGAAGCAGCCTTGATTCCTGTTACGTAGGCCTTTCTCCATGACTGTTTTTTTTTTTTTCCTTCAACCTCAACTATTAAGAACAACCATCAGATCTCAAATATCCATAGCCCACCTCCTGTGATGCTGCACTTGATGTCCCTTCACTAGTCACAGCCAACAACTCTCACTTAACCTTCACTCAAGTCCCAGCCCTGATGGCCCACTGCACCATGCCCAGTGAGTCTCATAGATAACCACTCATGCCTCTTAGATAATCCACAAGACTGACTGCAACTCCCCACAGCCAGGGCACACCAAGAGTCATAAGAAAATCCTGGTGAGAGTTTAGAAAAGTTGATATGTACCAGCCTCAGTCTCATCTTGTTTGAATTACTCTTTGGCCTCCAATTAATCTCAGGTCCACTCACCTTTTAAAGGCTTTGGGCACTGATAAGCGATTATCTCTCCCCCACACTCTACAGGACAACTTCTGTCCCTAAGCTGTGTTGTGACACCCACTTCTCACAAACAGTGGCCCCAGAAAGAAAGCCATTCCTCAGGCTCACACTGTCCCTTCTGACTACTACTACCATTAACAACCTGACCATGATTCCCTGTATTAAAGTGATATACTGTCCTAGATGATGTGTCTCAATTTGTTGAGCATAGACCCGTGCACTTGTGTGAGGTCACACGCCCGGGTTGTGGGCTGGATCCACACTAGAGATTGTGCAGGTGGCAACCAATCCCTATTTTTTGCTCATCCCTGTTGCTCTGTCTCTCCTGCCTTCCCCACCTCCCCATCCTTTCTACATCTAAAATCAATAAAAATATAGATGTATTTTTAAAAACAAACATGCAGGTTCCTGATTCGGCTCCCTCTTTATTCCAAGCCTTTGCACATTATGGAACCTGTGTCTGGAGGACCTCGCACTGATTACACTGGTTGCCAAAAACAAGGTCCACTCCATGTAGCCCTCCTCCTGGCCTTTGGAGTCTGGGCTCAGTGTCTGTTCAAAGTCCCCAGGTCCACGGGATACAAGAGCGGCTGACAGTCCCAGGACTCTACTATCTCAGAGGCCACAAGGGGGTGAGGCCCTGAAATAAGCTCCACAAACCCGTGCACCTGATCGATTCTGCATTTTTAGGAATTTGTGGAAACATAATGGTCTGTTGAGAGCCTGGCAACCACCAGGCTCTATGGGCTCAGGCTGCTCAGTGCCCTTGCCTAGCCCAGAGGCCAGGTGCCCTCCAGATGCCTGAATTATCTCACAGCTCAGTCCTCAGTGCTCCCTCTTGCCAGTTACCTTGTGATTTACAGGACTTCCCCTTCCTGTCCACAGCTGCTGTCCTCTGTCTTCTAGTTCTGAGCAATGTTAGGAAAAGTTAGAATCCTGCCTCTGAGCAATGTTAGGAAAAGTTAGAATCGTGCTGCAGAAAATGTCCCTCTTTTTTTTACAACCATCTATGGCCCAAGCATTTTGAGAATGAAAGTAAAACTCCTCACGCAAAACCTCACCACAACTCTTTGTTGCCTTTAGATTAAGGTGACCAGATTTTAACATTGGTAAGGCGTGACACCATTGACTGGGGGGGTGGGGGTGGGGGGTTCTTGATTAAAAATTTGGTCTATAAAACCAGAGAGGGTCGGACCTGCATTACCACCATTTGTCCACCATCCAGAACTGAAATATCATTGCTGTTATATACACATAAACAACTGTTGGACATAGAAATCGGGACTCAAAAGAACTGTTGGCCCAGAAAGAAACTCACTATAGACTGATTCATTTGCCTCTCAGCATAACCATTATTGCTTGTCTCATTTTCGATTCCTATAAGTGTATTCCTAGTATCACATGAGCTCACTCATCTAGGGGAAATGATGAACAACATAGACTGAAGAACAAGAACAGCATTGATCAGACTGTCAGACCTCAGAGGGAAGGTAGGGGAGGGTGGGGTCAAGGGAGATAGATCAACCAAAGGACTTGTGTGCTTGCATATGAGCCTAACCAGTGATCACGGACAACAGGGGGATGGGGGCATGCGTGTGGAGGAGGTTTGGGATGGGAATGGGGGGGAGTGTTGATGACAAATATGTGATACCTTAATCAATAAAGTAATTTAAAAAAATAAATAAAAATAAAAATTTGGTCTATATGGAGCAACAAATATTTTCATAGAATGCAAAAATAGTATTGCAATATATTTTTTTAAATTTCAACATAAGTACAATTTACAAATATAATAAATAAAAAATTATGTATAGTATTATTTTATTCTTTGGCATATTTCTCATTTGAGTGATTTTTTTTTTTTTAGTAGATTGCTGTCGTTGTTTAAAAGGTCATGAATTTGCCGTAACGTAAGTCATAAGTGTCACTTTCAAGGTCGGCGCTGACTTTTTGCTGCCACTATAAAATATAAATAATACGAGTACTGTCTGCTAAATTCAAGAAAATTTATGTATTTATGAAATAAATAAATAAATTACTTACCTAAATTATCTGAATAGCTGATTTGTAATGACATCACTTGTTTAACTAGCTTACTAGCACGCAGTACGATGTGTATCGTCTGAGAGAAAGTTACAAAATGTTTTCGTTCTTGCCAATCCCAAAAAAATGCCATTGTTCATTAAGTCCAAACAATTGTGGTCGAATTCTAACAACTGATCAACAATGCGAACTTTGATAAGCAGTTCTCGATAATCAGTTCTCAACAATTATTTGTTATTATTAAAGTTTAACATTATAAAATTAACAAAAATAATATAAAACTCATATCCTGGCTAAATAGCCACCTGGCCGCCGAAAACCGTATATTTCCTTCCCGTTCCCTATCTTGTCGTGCATTCTTTCCAAAAATCGGGACTTTTTTAAAACGTCGCAGGACGCGGGACAAATTGTTAAAAATCGGGACTGTCCCGCCAAAAGCGGGACGTCTGGTCACCTTACTTTAGAACCCAAACAGGCCCGGATTCCGGAATCCTCCACGCCCAGTTGCACCATCATGTCCTCACAAGGTGGCACTGCAGCCTTCCACCCTCTTCCCCCATCACCCACGTGTCACCCACCAGGGACTCACCATTCTGGACGCTGGGACCTGGGCGGCAGGACCTGAGCGGCGCTGGTCCCCAGGCTGGAGGGTTCAGGGGGGTCAGGCTGCGGGAACGCTGTGAGCAGAGAGGATCCGGGAGGCACGGGGACCCCGATCTCGGTCTGTTGGGGCTCCAGGAGCCTCAGACACACCCTGCACCGCAGGCAGCGGCCTCCCAGGCCTCCTCCTACTCACGTCCAGTGCCCTGAAGCCTGTGACTCTGTGAACAAAAGACCTAAGAGGTTAAAATGACCACCGCGAGGAGGAAGGCGGAAGTCCCGCCCTAACCGGATGCGCAGACATCATAATTCCCTTTGGCTCTGCCCAGACGTGTGCAGTGCTTTTCGGGTAATGTAGTTTTCTCAACAGCCGAGCAGGGCTAGAAACCCAGCCATTGAGTTAGGTGAATAAAAGTGTTGTGGCAGAGAGAGTGATGGCTGGGGAGGGACAAGATGCGTCCATAGGCTTGCCTAACTGCAAAAGACGGACAGACCTCCCAGGGCAGTGGTTCCCCACCTTCCTAATGTCGCGACCCTTTAATACAGTTCCTCACGTTGTAGTGACCCCCAACCATGAAATTATTTTTGTTGCTACTTCGTAACTGTCATTTTGCTACTGTTCATGAATCGTAATGTAAATATCTGTGTTTTCCGATGGTCTTAGGGTCTACAGGGTCGCCTAAGACCATCGGAAAACATGACCATGCCCAGACCTAACCAGCCTAGAACAGCTCTGCCTCAGGGTTGCCTACAGTATGTGAGGTCTTGACTTCATGCAGAAAAGATTTCACACCATGAGTTCAGAAGATTTTGAGGGTACATTTATTAAAGCTGGGGGTGATGAAAGAAAGTGGATTTCTTAGATGCTGAACTATCTGCCTATTGTTTAAATCATTAATTCATTTTAAAAATTGGCAACATTTTCTGACCAGACTTTTCAACCAAAGAGATAAAGGCGGTGTAAATCAATGCATCAAGAAATGCTCACCATAAAAATATCTTAGGGGAATGGATTTAAAACAAAACAAGTTAACACTATACTGATTTTCAGGCCTGCAATTTAAAAATATTAAATATTGCATGAGCTCACAGGTATAAAGAAAAACTAGAATTTTCATCATGTGGGTGTCTGGAAAGGCAAAGGGAATAACCATTTTAGTTCAAAGTTCTGCATGTCTTAAAAAGTAAAACCCTCACCTACAGTACAACAGTTAGATAAGTAAAACATACATTTACATAAAGAACCCAATATTCCCTGAAAATTTATTTATAATACCCCAAACCTGGAAATAACAAAAACCATAGTCAGATCAATAGACAAAGTGGTTATTGACAAAACACAATACTACTCAGCAATAAAAAATAATAAACTTTTCACATAAGAATTAGAGTTCAATCACAAAATAACTGTGTAGCATGAAAGAGTTCAATATTTGTTAAGGTTTACACAAATTATAGTGTTTATAATATTATGAAAAATATAAACTAATCTTTTCAAGAAAGGAAAATGAGTGACTGTATTTAGAGCCGGGGAAGGCAGAAAGAGAGATTACCAAAGGGCAGGAGGTAAATTTAGGGTGTACTAAAGTAGGTTTAGAGTTGTAGGTATGAAAATTAATACAATAGTTCATAAATAATAACACAAGAATAATCTCTACCCTGGCCATTGCACTTCAGTTGGTTGGGCAGCATCCCTTGCCCTGAAAGCTCACTGGTTCCACTCCAGGTCAGGGCACACGCCTACCTGGATGCTTTAATCTCTTAAAGGAAACATTAAGAATGAAGATGCTGCACTGCTCAGGGGGCTCAGTATGTTGGAGCATCCTCCCGTAAAGCACACCCACAAAATTGATGGCTTGTTTGATTCATGCTAAGGGAACTTAACTAACTAGTTTGTAAATTAAATTCTTGTTCACAAAGACAAGGAGGAGGCAATTGATAAATGTTTTCTTTTTTATCGATGCTTCTTTTTTCTTTTCTTTCTCTCTCTCTCTCCCTTTCTCTCTCTCTCTCTCTCTCTCTCTCTCTCTCTCTCTCTCTCTCTCTCAATGCATTATTGAATGCTCAGACTTATTAAATTTTGTGGAGAATGTTAACAATGCAGATTAAAACTTTTAAGTCTATGGTACAAGTGCATTTAAATTCTACATGGGTTAAAAATTGAGAAAAGAATTTATGTTCCAATATTTAAAACTCTGGTTCCATATAGCAAAGAAGTCATTGCAGTCACTGAGAAATGAGTGAACTTCAAACATGTCTTACACTGCACACTGTCCTCCTATTGTTTAAATTGATAAATTCATTTTATTTTTTAAAATTCTATATTGTTGAAAGCATTGCATATTCCCTTTTTTTCCCCTCTCCAACCTGTCCCCACCCTCCAGCCCAGGCCTTCACTCCCCTAGTCTGTGTTCAATGGTTATACTTATACTAGAGGCCCTGTGCACGAAATTCGTGCCGGAGGGGGGTTGTCCTTCAGCCCAGCCTGTACCCTCTCGAATCTGGGACCCCTCAAGGGATGTCCGACTGCCCGTTTAGGCCCGATCTCAAGGATCGGGCCTAAACGGGCAGTCGGACATCCCTCTCACAATCCAGGACTGCTGGCTCCCAACTGCTTGCCTGCCTGCCTTCTTGATTGCCCCTAACCGCTTCTGCCTGCCAGCCTGATCACCCCCTAACCACTCTGCTGCCAGCCTGTTTGCCCCCAACTTCTCCCCTCTGCCGACCTGGTCACCCCTAACTGCCCTCTCCTGCAGGGTTGATCACCTCCAACTGCCCTCCCTTGCAGGCCTGGTCCTTCTCAACTGCCCTCCCTTGCATGCCAGGTGCCTCCCAACTGCCCTCTCCTGCTGGCCATCTTGTGGTGGCCATCTTGTGTCCACATGGGGGCAGCTATACTGTGTGTTGCAGTGATGATCAATCTGTAT
Organism: Cnephaeus nilssonii; assembly: GCF_951640355.1. NCBI lineage: Eukaryota > Metazoa > Chordata > Mammalia > Chiroptera > Vespertilionidae > Cnephaeus > Cnephaeus nilssonii. Next base: position 2,556,907 of record NC_137095.1, on the reverse strand, counting down.
ATTACTCTTTTATTAGATAGGATAGAGGCCTGGTACAGGGGTGGGGGCCAGCTGCTTTGCCCTGAAGGGTGTCCCAGATCAGGTGGGGGTTCCCTTGGGGCGTGGGGCGGCCTGAGCAAGGGGCCTGTGGTGGTTTGCAGGCCAGCCACGCCCCCTGGCAACCCAAGTGGAGGCCCTGGTATCTCGAATTTATTTTCCTTCTACAATTGAAACTCTGTAGCCTGGAGCGGAGCCAAGCCTGGGGCTCCCTCTGAGGCTGGCAACCATTTCTGTTGGGGTTATAATTGAAACTTTGTTGCCTTAAGCAGGTGGGCCCGGCCAGGGTGTGCGGAAAGCTTTGCTTCCCCTGTTGCCAGGGGAAACCCTGGCCTGCTCTCTCAAACTCCATCCTGCCGCCATTTGTTTGAATTTGTTTACCTTCTATAATTGAAACTTTGTAGCTTGAGTGGAGGCTTAGGCCTGGCAAGGGCAGGTGGAAAGCTTGGCTTCCTCTGTTACCTAGGAAACCTTGCTCTTTGTGGATGTAGCCATCTTGATTTGGGTTAATTTGCATACTCGCTCTGATTGGATGGTGGGTGTGGCTTGTGGGCGTGGCTTGTTGGGGTGTCGGGGTGTGGTCAATTTGCATATTTGTCTATTATTAGGTAGGATGCATACAAATTCATTTGTTGACCTCCTACCCCTCCAACCCACCAGCGACCCTCTCTTACTTTCACTCTGAGATTTGAAGGTCTGCTTGCATCTTCTCTGTCTCCTGATCTATTTTTATTCATCAGTTTATGTTGTTCATTACATTCCACACATGAGTGAGATCATGTGATACTTATCTTTCTCTGACTGACTTATTTTTCCTAGCATAATGCTCTCAAAGTAATACATTCATTTAAAAAATTGGTAAAAGATTCTGAACAGACATTTTAACAAATGTGATAAAGATAGTGTAAATAAATGTATGAAAAATGCTCACCATAAAAAATCTTAAGTAAATACAATTAAAAAGAAAGGGAGTTAATACTATACTCATTTATGGTGTTAGTATTTACAAAGATTAACCATTGGATGTGCTGGTAAGGTTGCAGAAATAGTGGGATTTTTATTACTGTGGGTGGGTGGGAGTGCAAAGAGAATGACCATTTTAGATCACAGTCCCACATATCTTACAATATAACACATTCACCTACACAACAACATTGTGATTAGTAAAACATATATTTATATAGAGAAGTGAATGCAAATATTCCCAGCAGATTTATTTATAATATCCGAATCCGGCAAATGACCAAAATCATAAACAGAACAATAGTTAAAGTGGTAATTCACAGATCACAATACTACTCAGCAATAAAAATTAACTATTCACCTAAGCGTTTGTGTTGAATCTCAAAATAACTATGCAGCATGGAGGAAACCAATATTTGTTAAAGAGCACACACATTATAGTGCCTATAAAATTATTAAAAAAATGAACTAATGTGTTATAAATGGAAGGAAAATCAATGCCTGCAAGGAGGACTGGGGAAACGGGGGCGGGGGGTGGTGGTGGGGAGATAGAGAGAGAGAAAGAGATTATGAAAGGGCAGGAGGTAAAAATATAGTGTGTGCCAAAAGCAGGTTTAGAATTGATGGTATGGAAATTAATATAATAGTTAACAAATAATAATACAAAATTTTACTCTGCCCTGGACAGTGTCACTTAGTCGGTTGGGCATCATCTCCCACATGTAAAGGTCACTAGAACAGGTCAGGGCACATGCCCTTCTCACACCCCCGTAGGGGAGAGTAGGATGCATCAGATTAATACATTTCTCTAATATAGATGTTTCTTTCTCTCCCTCTCCCTCCATTGTAGCTAAAAAGAATCTATAAAAGTAATGTTTAAAATACTTTTTAAAAAGTATTAACTCTGTGTTTAAAATTGTAAATTTATTTCTGCTCCACTGTGTGAATTGGAGACAGATAAGTCTGTTTCATGTGTGATGGTTTCACAGATTTATGTGTACATCAAAGCTCACCAAATAGTACACATTAGAAAGTGCACTTTTTTGTGGTCAGTTCTCATCTGCTGGTAGGAACAGCCTGGCCTCATTGGCAGCAAATATTGGCAAGCTGTGTAGGCTATTGCCATCAGAACCAACAGGAGTGCTGACTGTTTACAAAAGACACAACCTGGGATTGATTAGAGGGTTATCCTTCCTCTACCTTTGAGTTCTTGCCTGTTGAGCATCAACCTTAAGGTGAACACCTTAGAGGGGCCAGTAAAATCCACAAAACCATTAGGTTATATTCTCTGCCAATGTATAGCAGAATGTTCTCATAACTGAAAACATAGCAGCATTTCCTGGAGAATCCATGCTACCTCTGGGACTGGCTTTGTGTGTGTGTGTGGGGAGGGGGGGGGGAGGGAGCGGGTGGGGGGGGGGGAGAGAGGCAGATTTATTTTTAATAAAATCAAAGTGGAAAATTACCCCCAAAATGCAAAAATAGGGACTCACACAATACCAGAACTTCAGGGGTGCGAGTGTGATGGCTAGAGGCAGGACTTTGCCAAGGTGAACTGGGTTGTGGGCCCAAAGCATCATGGGGCTTCTCCCTAATACAGAAGTAGGGGAAGTTGCAGTGAGCCAGGTGCCTGGGGGATGGGGAAGAGCAGGCTGGGGAGACCTCTGGATGGAGACAGAAGAGCCCTGGCCAGCTCCTCTCAGGCAGACACAGAACCCCAGTCCCTCCCAGGACCTTTCTTGGGGCTCCTCTCTACCGACTCCTGGGAAACACAGAGTGTGTCCAAGATGAACTGGGAACATCCCAGGAACAGGCAAAAGAGCATAAGGAGGGGTGGGGTGTGCAGGCAGAGGCCTCTTGTCAGGGTAGCAGGGGTGGATGGATCTATTTTTGTTTTTCATAATCCTCACAGGAGGACATTTTTTCCCCCATTGATTTTTATTAAGAGTGGGAGGGTGGGGGTGGGGAGGGAGAGAGAGGGCAAGAGAGGGAGACAGGGAGATAGAGAGGAACTTGGAAATAAGAGACACACATCAACTGGATTCCACCTGCATGAGCCCCCAATAGTTTCCAGGTATTAAACCTGGAACACAGGGACTTGTCCTTGACCAAGGTTTTAATTCACCACCCTTCATGTGTGTAGGCTGACACTCTTACCATTAAGCCACACTGGCCCGGCCATGGTGGATGTTGACCCAATAAGGAAAGAAGAGGACCATTTTGTTTCCTTAGATTGATACATATCTACAACTTTTAGTGGCTAAACTTCAAGACACTTTCCTCCCAGGAGAGGACCATGAGTCTCAGGAGCCTGCCACACATCGCCGGGCCAATAGGGAATCAGCCTCTGCAGAGACAGCTCCTCTCCCTCCCTGGGCAGGGCAATGGCCGGAGCACTTCATTACCGTGGACTAGGTTGGCTCTGCCTGGGTCACAAGTTTTCTTGAAGGACATGCCAACTCCCAGGTCATGACTACCCTGGTAACTTATGTTCCATTTCCCACTAACCATGGCCCCAAAGAACAGAGCGGACACCAGCCTGAACTGGGACTAGAGTGGGCTTCATGGCCACACACATGGTCCAGCACCAGCTCTCCCTGGCAACTGCCCTGGGTTATTTCTGCCCACAGCCACCTGCCCAGCTGCCACTGCTGCTCCCAGCCTTGACACCTGAGAGGAGTATGAGCTCCTCAACCACATGAATTCTGAAACAGCCCAGACTCACCCGCTGGCTGGAAGGTGCAGAGACCACAAGGGGCATGTCAAGACCCAGATCTACTCCCGGCCCCTTAGGTTTTAGTCTCAGGGAGCACAGATGTCATCTTCCCTGTGGGTGACTGTGCAGCTCAGGTTGAGTTCCCCACCCTCCACCCTGACAGCAGGGGCACCTCCCATACTGTTCTCTGGGTCATTGCATGCTTGACCCTGATGAGGACCCTGGCTGCAGGTCACCATGGGTTCCCTGAGCTATTCTGGTGTTCACATGTGTGTGGACTGTCTGGGTGAATAAAACATGTGTGTTGATTTTAGAGATAAATAGGGAGACAGAGAGAAGCATTAATTTGTTGTTTCTGTACTTTTCTACAGTGGATTGGATTGGTCCTTCCTGGGGCAGAAATGTTCTTGCATGTGCCCTGACTGGAGATGGAACCTGCAATCTTGGTGTTATTGAGATGAAGCTCTGACCAACTGAGCTATCTGGGCACGGCCTGACATATCTGGGATTTTACCTTAAGTAACCTACTAATGTAACTGCACGTAAATAGATACAAGAACCACCATCATGGTAGATAATGATGGAAGGCTGGAATAGGATTCATGGAGTTTCATAAGTATTTTCCTCATATGGATACTATTTCAAAGGCAGAATGTGTCCATGCATCAGTTATTTTATCTGCCAAGAAAGAAGCACTAAGGAGGGCACGAGGAACTCGGTTTCAGGAATGCAGGCATGAATGGAAACATCAAAAGGGCATGTTTTTAAAATGTACATTTTAGCCCTCCTTGGTTTGGCTCAGTGGAAAGAGTGTCGGCCCTAGGACTGAAGGGTTGCTGGTTGACTCCGGTCAAGTGTTTGTACCTCCATTACAGACTTCACCACAGGCACTGGTTAGGGTGCATACAGGAGGCAACCAGGTGATGTGTCAACCTGAGATGGTTTAAGCCTCTTTCTCATAGACAGGAAATCCAGGCTCAGAGACTCAATGTAGATTTCCTGATTGTAGAGTAAATAAAAGGCAGGACTAGAAGTCAAATCCATATGTCTATAACAACAGAGGTGTGGCCTCTAATGTTAGGCTGACATTAACATCAATGCCTCCTAGAGAGTAGAGGTGGTACTTCATAACCATTTGGATTGACTAGATGTTAGACACCTAAAGCTTGGGTGGTTTAGTGTAAAGAAGGAATCTTTCTTGTTCATACTACATGTCCACCCTTGTTTCCTGGGTCGGGAATAAAGGAGGAGCCACCACATAGGTACCTGTTGACATTATCAGAGATGGACAGAGAAGGTGGCCAGTCTCAGTGGTTCCAGAGTCTTCTGTTAATGATGACAGGCTTCAATCGCACCACATTTCAGTGGTCAAATCACATCACAGAGCTGCAGCCAATCTCAGGGGGTCAGCAGCAGAACGCTGTGTACTTGATGGGCCCCATTAAGGTGACCATATGGTGTCAACCTCTTTTGGGCTGTGCAAGGGCAAAGGAGAGGAGGGGGATTGGTAGGAAATGACAGTGGTAGTCATTCAGGATGGTTCACTTTCTCCTCATCGAGATAGATTTTCATGATTCAAAGGAGTGAACTTCCAAAAAAGGAGTTTGGGAAGTTGTCATGGGCAGCAAACTCAAAACCAATTCTCAGTGTGACTTTGGGTAAATCCATGGCTTCCCGGATTTCTCTACTATGGTCAAGGTGAAGACCCACATGTTAAGAATGTTTACTGGGAAGGGTACAGGACTGTGAGCATCCAAGCATTCCTGTTATTGTCCATTAACATCAGTCAGTACCTGCTCCCAAGTCTCCTTATCTTTTGCATTGCTCTGGTGAGTGCTCCCAGTGAGGATGATGGTGAGAAATGCTGACGTTAACATCAATGGTGATCCTGTGCTTTCCATTTGTTCTGTGTCTGAACCTGTGCTAAAGGGTCGCTGGATGGTTCTCCACACTGGTCCTAACTCTCCCTCCTGGCCCGTGTCAGGTGTGGCCATGCACACCCCGTAGATGACCAGAGACCAGAAGTCCAGGAGTGATGCTTCATGGAGCCCAAGGCATCTTCCTCTATTAGTTGTCAGCCTAGCTTTGACATGGCAAGGGACACCCTTTCCTGGGATGTCCAGTTCCTCCTTACCAGTGACTCATTACCAGTCAGTTCCTCATTACCAGTGACTCATTACCAGTCAGTTCCTCATTACCAGTTTCCAAAGTGTTTTCTTTATATGGATATATTTGAAATACGCTATTACAAAGGTAGATTGTGTCCTTACATCAGTAATTTCATATGCCAATTAGGGAGCACTGAAAAGGGGAGGAAGATTTGGTTTCAGGAATGCAGGTATGTATGGAAACATAAAAGTGTATGTTAAAAAACGTGTTTTACCCTGGCTGGTGTTGCTCAATGGTTCAGAATCAAGCTATGAACCAGGAGGTTACAGTTGGATTATTGTCAGGGAAAATACCCGGGTTGTAGCCATGTTACCCAGTATAGGTCTACAGGAGGCAGCTGATCAATGATTCTCTCACATCATTGATGTTTCTCACTCTCTCTCCCTTCCAATATGAAATAAATAAAAAACATCCTACCTAATAATAGACAAATATGCAAATTGACCGCACCTTCGCTACACCCACGCCACATCCACCAGCCAAGCCATGCCTACCAACCAATCAGGACGAGTATGCAAATTAAACCAAAACAAGATGGTGGCTAATTTGCATATCAAGACAGCGGAGAAAGAAGCCAAGAGCTGCAGAAGGGAGCAAAGCTGTGGAGAAGCAAGCAAGCCAGGGGGAGGAGAAGGGAGGAGCGGAGGTGGGGCTGGGGAAGAAGGAAGGAGAGCAGGTGGGGCTGGGGGAGAAGGGAGAAAAGCAGGCAGGCTGGCGGAGAAGGGAGAAGGCGGGGCAGGGGGAGAAGGGAGGAGAGCAGGTGGGGCGGGGTAGAGTGCAGTAGGAAACCCTATTGCAGGATTTTTCCTGCAACGGGAACGCTAGTATATATATATACATACATATATATATATATATATATATATATATATATATATATACACACATATATGCCTAAGAAACCACAAGACCAGATTCTATGATGCACAATGACCACCAGGGGGCAGATGCTCAATGCAGGAGCTGCCCCCTGGTGGTCAGTGAGCTCCCATACAGGGAGCACTGTTCAGCTGACCACCCTATCCCAGTGGCCCACTAGCCCCGCAGCAGCCATTCACTCCCTCAGTAGTCGTGCAGGTCCTATCTCGAGAACGGGCCAGGCCCAGATGGACAGACGTCGCTGGCAAGATGTTGAAAACGCTGCAGGCCTCCTGGATGTTAGCCTTGGGCACCATGGCCACTTCCCCTGAAAGCAGCTGCCATGTGGCTACCAACAACCATCGTGAACATCAGTGGGACGGATCTGGATCCCGGCATAGCATGAGTGTCCCAGCGCTCACCAAGGGTCCATGGTGTCTAAGCTCCCAACCATCCCCCTCGGGACAGGTGCCAGACACAGGGCTCCCAGCTGGCGAGTGCTGCTGCAGAGGAGCAAGCCTCTCCTGATCAGGACTGACTGGGTGTGAGCTCGCAGGAGGTACAGTGCAACCTGGACAAGAGGAGTGGCAGGCAGGAGCAGCAGGAGGCTGCTTTGAAATCCAGGTTTCAGCCCAATCCCAACAGGCCATCCTAAGGGACGCCACCCATGCACGAATTCATACACTGTGCCTCTAGTTTTATATATGAGCTCCTAAAGTTTTATATATATTTAAAGTTTTATATATATAAATTATATATATTAAAACTTGTTATAAATCAAGTACACATATATCAAACTTTAAAAAATGTTTAAAACCAGTTTCCAACAATTCAGCTGTTTAATTATGAATGTTCTTGAGCACATTCATTGCTACTGTGTAAGTATGCTAAAAATCTCTTTATATGAAAGGCTAAGCAACCGCCCAACGCCCTCACAGGTACCTATGACCTGCAATGACCACCAGGGGGCAGACGCTCAACACAGGAGCTGTCCAGTGAGTTGTGGTTACTTGACAGCAGTGGTTCACAGGTAAGGCACCCCAGAACCAGAGAGGAGGGAGCCTGATTCTGGGTTGTGTCACCCAAGAATTGCCCTCTCGAAATCCAGGACACCTCAGGGGATGTCGGAGAGCCTGTTTCAGCCCAATCTCCACAGGCCAGGCCCTCATTTTGAAAGGGAGAGGGAGAGAAACAGCAATCATCTACCTCCTGCATGACCACTCCAGGGGAATCAGGAAGGCAAGTGCCCTGCCCTGGAATCAAACCAGTGGCTGAGGGACCCCACCCATTACACAGATGCCCTTCAAGCCTCGGCACCGCCGGCCAAGGAGGGACTGTGAGAGGTTGGCACTAGGAAGTGTGGGGTCGGTCTCACCAAGTCCCGCCCCACCACACACTTTCGGATTAATTTAATTTCAATGTGCACGCATCCATGTATCTGGTCACTAGTAAAATATAATGATGTACTACTGAAATATCTTATGTCCATGTTCAATGCCATCATTTTGACAGTTTGAATGTGGTGAAATTGTCAACTACTGCTAACCTAGACTTCACTTAATGTATTATTAAATGCTTAAACTTAAAGAACACTGGTGGAGGATGTTAGCAATGCAGACTAAACTTTTAAGTGTATGGTACAAGTGGGCTATAAATAGTACATAGGGTAAAAATTGAGAAAAAGTATATTGTTTTTAGAATTCAAAAGCAAGAATTCCATATGGCAAAGAAGTCACTAGAGTCATTGAGGAATGAGTGAAATTCTAACATATGTCTTAGAGCAGGGGTCCTCAAACTTTTTTTTTTTTTCATTTTAAGTTTTTAATGAAAGTTGTATATAAGATTACTTTATTCCTGCATCTCCTCAATTGTTTCTTCCTTGTATTTTCCCTTTTTCTTTCCTACTTGGCGAGATTTGGCTTTACGTTCAAGGATCTTTTCGCGGTCTTTGTCCAGCTTTAGTCTAGTGATAACCACCTTGCTCGGGTGAATGCCCACATGAACAGTTGTACCATTAGCTTTCTCCCGTTGCACTCATTCAATGTAGATGATATATTTCTTCCTGTAAACCTGGACTACTTTGCCAATTTGCTGCCCTTTTTTTTTTTTAAAATATTTTTTATTGATTTTTTACAGAGAGGAAGAGAGAGGGATAGAGAGTTAGAAACATCGATGAGAGAGAAACATCGATCAGCTGCCTCTTGCACACCCCCTACTGGGGATGTGCCCGCAACTAAGGTACATGCCCTTGACCGGAATCGAACCTGGGACCCTTGAGTCCGCAGGCCGACGCTCTATCCACTGAGCCAAACCGGTTTCGGCTGCTGCCCTTTTTAATGTCCTCGACCAACCTGAACTTCATCATCCTTTCGGATGGGCATGGACCGAACATTGTACTTCTGTCTCAGCTCTTTGGAAAGAGGAGACGACATAATCTTCCTTCGAATGTGGGAAGGTGCATTGAAATGCCTTTTACGGTTCTTGCTCCGGTCAGAAGTCACAAAGGGATTGAACTTCATTTTGACCGCTGGTGCTCCTATGATGGCCGCAAGAGGGAAGAGCGGTCCTCAAACTTTTTAAAGAGGGGGCCAGTTCACTGTCCCTCAGACCGTTGGAGGGCCGCACTATACTTTAAAAAAAAAAACTATGAACAAATTCCTATGCACACTGCACATATCTTATTTTGAAGTAAAAATCAAAACAGCAAAAACACCCGCATGTGGCCCGTGGGCAATAGTTTGAGGACGCCTGTCTTAGACGCTGCACTATACTCCCATTATTTAGGTTAATAAATTAACTTTAAGTAGAGAAAAAATCCTGAGCAGACATTTTAACAAAGGAGATAAAGACAATGTAAGGAAATGATCACCATCAATCATTTTTACAGAAATGGAATGAAAACAAAAGCAATTTAACAAGACTCGCTGATAGGGCTAGTATTTAAAAAGATTAACCTTCACATGTGCTGGCAGGGTTGCAGAAAAATGGAATTTTCATTACTGTGGGTGGGGAGGGAGGCAAAATAATTGACCATTTTAGATCACAGTTCCTCAGATGTTAAAATATAACACATTCACTGACACTGGAACAGTTTGGTAAGTAACACATACACTTGTAGAAAGAACTCAACACAACATTCCCAACTGTTTTATTTATAAAAACCCAAACATAGAAATCACTGAAACCATAGGCAGCTCAATAGTTAAAGTGGTTACCCATAGAATACAATATTTACTGGAAATAAATATTTACATAAACATTAGTGTCAAATCTCAAAATATCTGTGTAGCATGAAGGAAGCCAGTATTTCTTAAAGAGAATACACCTTTTAGTACCAATAAAATTATGAAAACTATGAACGACTCTATTGTACAGGAAGGTAAATCAATGCCTGCATGGAGGGCTGGGAGGCAGAAAGATTACAAAAGGACTGGAGGTAAATACAGGGTGTGGCAAAGTAGGTTTAAAGTTGTTGCTACTGAAAATAATACAATAATTTATAAAGAAGAACACAAAATATAAACTCTCCATCACCAATGTGCCTCATTTTCTTGGGCGTGATCACATTAACGGAAAGCCACTGGTTTGATTACAGGTCAGGGCACATGCCCAGGTTGTGGGCTGGATCCCCAGAGTTGGGCAAGGCAGGAGGCAGCTGATCAATGATTCTCTCTCATTGATCTCTCCCCCTTTCACTCTTTCTCTCTGAAATCATAAAAGTATATATCTATATAAAACTATTGCCATCAAATTCAATAGGAATGCTGACTACATACCAAAGACATTCTATGACAGATTGCAGGGTTATCCTTCCTCTACCTTTGCCTTCTTGCCTGTTGAGCAACTACATTATGTGAACACCCTAGAGGGGCCAGGGAATACACAACACCATTAGATTATTCTGGCAATGACGTCAGCTACACGAAACAGTTTTGGAGGTCCTGTAATGTCTGCACATAAAGGCCACACAAGCCACAGGCCCCAGAACATCTGTGGCCTTATGTTCAGAAGAGGCACTTATCATCTAATTTACTGCAGGTTTTCCCACTCACTATTGAAACAGTGTTGCTGTCCTAATTGTGGTTCCACCTCAGAGACTTACAACAAATGACACCAGCCTATGAAATGTCATACTTCCTGGCACATGTCTCCTTTGCAGGACATGGAGAGCAGGTTCCCTAAACATTGCTGAGGCTTATGTAGTACATACTGTAAACAGAGAATATGATTCATATTGGTCACAGAATCAGAGCAAAGGTCTCATCTTCAGAGTGACCGTTGCCCTCACCAGTAATCGAGGCACTAGGCTGAAAATTAAATGCACAAAGTCACGTGGTCTTTCTTTTCAGGCCCATGGATCGCAATAAGTAATAAGCCAATAGTAGACAGAAAGTGATTTCCGGACATTATGTTGTCCCTTTCAGACCACATACACTCTTGGATAAACACAATATCTATTCATCTCTACATGCTGAAAGATCACATTTGTGTTTGCAAATCATCTGTGGCACAGAATAAAACCAAAATTAAAGGTACAAATGTAAAAATACCATTAAAAATATTCTAAACTAGAGCACAGGAGAACAAGGGGTTTGCAGGTTGGTGAATAAGAATCCCCCCAAATTTATCAAAGCATAATGTGAGTACCACTATGTCACTGAAAGAGGTGGCACTCCTTAGCTGAGAAGGGGTGCTCGGGATGAATCCTGGGTCAGGTCCATTTTCTAGTCACAGAGAAATGAATGAAGATACTGCCAAGAGCTTGAAGGAACCATAAGTACTTCCAGCAGAAGTGAGAACACAGAATATATTCCCCTGAGCACCCAGGGGTGGTGACTGATGCACACACTTCAGGTGAGTCAGGTGTTAGAGGTGAAATCTCTTCAGTGACAAAGAGACAGTGGTGACATCATTTGGGTGGTAGGTCTGGGCATGTTAGCAAGTACAATGCAGATCCTTCAAGTCTCACTTGTACCTCAGATTTATGAGGAATCTAGCAGAGTGTATGTTCCCATAAAAGGGGATTACATTCATGGAAAGGGTCTCATAGAGCCCCTTAAGTGTTCTCATAATAAGTGAGAAAAATAAACCATTCGCTGTACATTTATGGCTTTTCTCCAGTGTGAACTCTGTGGTGTCTAGTGAGGTGAGCCCTTCCACTGAAATGCTTCCCACATTCACTACACTCATATGGCTTTTCTCCAGTGTGAACTCTGTGGTGAATAGTGAGGTAAAACCTTTGACTGAAGGACTTCCCACATTCACTACACTCATATGGTTTTTCTCCAGTGTGAACTCTGTGGTGTACAGTGAGGTGAGACCTTCGACTGAAATGCTTCCCACAGTCACTACACTCATATGGCTTATCTCCAGTGTGAACTCTGTGGTGAATAGTGAGGTAAAACCTTTGACTGAAGGACTTCCCACATTCACTACACTCATATGGCTTTTCTCCAGTGTGAACTCTTTGGTGTTTAGTGAGAGTACACCTTCGACTGAAATGCTTCCCACATTCACTACACTCATAAGGCTTTTCTCCAGTGTGAACTCGGTGGTGTCTAGTGAAGTCAGACCTTTGACTGAAGGACTTCCCACAGTCGATACATGTATAACACTTTTTTCTAATGTGAACTCTGTTGTGTTTAATGATAGCAGGGATTTCACTGAAGACCTTCCCACAATCATTACACTCACAGGGCTTTTCTACAGTGTGAACTCTCCCATGTTGTAGGTGGTTAAAGATTTGTCTGAACACTTTCCCACATTTATTATACTCATTAATCATTTCTTCAGAGCTGAGACCTTTCTGATAAGCAACTTTCTGTTTCTGGCTGGCAACTGATTCAAATTCAACCCACTGGTGGTGTCTTTTTCCATTGAGACATTCCTGTGAAATCTCATTGTTACTGTGTGGCTCCTCAGTGTTCAGAGTGACCTTATGCTGGAGAAGCCCTGAGATGTCTGGGGAGTCTATTCCAACCTCAGTACTAGCATCAGGCAACCCAGATAAGTAGAACCAGCAAGTTGTTTCAAGCGTAGCACTCTCCATGTCTTCTTTCCAGGGCTTCTCTCCACAGGCATCCTTCTGCTGCTGGTGAGGGTTTGCACTGAAACACAACTCTCTCACACATGCATCACTTAAGAACACATTCTTCTCAAAGTATGCCACTTGTAACTCAGTCAGGTGCAAAATATCTTTTAACACTGAGAAGCATGGCTTACATAGATGGGTCCTCTGGGTGGCTGCAGCTGTCTTGGAAGCCCTGACCTGAGAATCTCCTACAGATACACTGTGCTCAGAATAGGCCTCCCCGTCATCCATTTTATGCCATGGACCTGAAAACAGAGGAATGATGCGGAAATGAATATTGACTGTGGTGACAGAGGGAAGTCCCATTATAAAACTGTGTTGCACATAATACATTGGTCTCATGCAATTGGCTGAAAATAAAAGACCTGAAAGATGAACTAATAAGATGCAACTGTGAAGTTCTTGACCACCGAAGATCACAATACAAGAGAGACTTCAACAGAAATAGAGCAAAAACATGGTAAGCACCATATGGAAGAGAAGCGGACTGTCCAGCTCATTCTGTTGCTAACAGCATTCAGTAGAGCTTCTCTGCTGGTGACATGGGCAAGCTGTGCGGAAGGTTGGTTACATCTCATTCCAAGCAAAATTCAATAAACAAGTAGCTGGTGTTTGAGGGGTATTTAAGCATGTATGTGCTCCTTCTAGCACTTGCATAGGTCCATGTTGTAGTATACTGCAGAAGAAGATGAGCAGAGGAATAGGTGATGTAAAAAGGACACAAAGGTGAAGATAGCCATATCTAAGAAGTCACCAATGAAATGACAAGTTAGCAAAGTGTCAAGTGTAGAAAAGAAAGGTACAAATGAGGTGTGGCCATTGAAACCTGCACGAAACACTGTAGTACAGAAGCAGGTTCCTGGGATAATCTAAACACCATCCTTACATCATACCTCCCCTCAGTTGCCACTCAGCCGGGTGCAGCATCCTCTAGGACCATCCTGTACGTTCAACCTGGAGAAACCCAGGGTTCCCCCTGCACCTCATTTCTAGAAGTGTGTACAAACTAAATATTCTGAGTATCAATGAAAAGACAACAGAGGTGAGCAGCCATCACTTGCCCATAGCATTCAGCTTGCAATACTATCCAGGGAAGGTAATATTACAAACAACAATTGCAGGGTCTTACAAGAACAGCCCCTGGTTCATGTATATAAAGAAGGTAACTGACACAGGGTCTTTATCGACAGGAAAGGTGCAGAATTGGAAGCCATGGATCTGGATACAGTCACCCTCCCTGGAGTGGAAGAGCAGGATGGACCGATTAAGCTGTCTCTAAAACAGCTGACACCAGACACGCCCTGCAGTTTCTGAGGCAACTGGTGTCAGGGAGGTTCATGGAGTCTATTGCTCAGGGCTCTTTGCACAGCTCAGCACTGGCAGCCACAGCCCATTTGACAAGACAGTGGGGGAAATTAGCTGAGCCCTTGGTCGGGCTTTGAGAGAGAGAGAGAGTGCTAAGTCTGGAAAATAAATAACGAGTGGGCATCACCTCAGGACACTAAGAGGGATGTGAAGGTCTTACGTATGAATGATACAAGTGCAAACACTTCCAGCATCACATCACAGTACAGACGTCTCTGAGCCTCATCAAGGATCTCCCACTCCTCCTGAGAGAAGGCAATGGCCACGTCCTCAAAGTTCATATCCTGTCATAATGGGCACAGAAAATCCCATGATAAGATTCTCTCTATAGATTCTAACTTTGCCATACTACCCACCCTGCACATGCATATGCTCCCCTACTCCCCACATCAGAGAAGAAAGCAGCCCTTGGCCCATTAAAGTCGATCTCTCCTTATATTCTTACTGATGCTGTGTCTTCCCACAACAATAAAGGCAGATAAACAGATACAAGTTACCTGTGCTCTCATCCTCAAATAGGAGTCACACTGCCCCCTGTCAATAATAGTTGGTGTCAGGAACATAGGGTAGGAGGAGATGTTGCATATAATGGGAATGTGATGGACTTGACTCTGGTCTTGTCAGGCAATACCCATGTTGTCCGCCAAATTGTCCCTCCAAGACACCAAACAACATAGTAATGCCCATTGCACTTCTGACTCCAATCCCAGTTTGCTGAGGCCATCACTCTGCATTACCTGCTTCCCATAGTTCCTTGATCCACACTTGTCTCACACAGCTTCATTCCCAGAGGCACAACTTCACTGGTAACACAAATGACCCATGACGAGGACAGGGTGTTTTCTAATCAGCTTATTTTCCAAAATTCTAGTTCACCACCTCTGTAATACATTTCTCTCTCACCCTGCTCTCTTCTCCTTTCCCCGTGATGGTGGGGATTTTCAAGTGCAGGTGACACTGATGTATGCTATCTCATTCCTAGTGTTCACTGGGTCAGCCCTTAACAAGATATGTCAGGTGGGCACATATATGGCCTCTAAGCTCTCCACTTGTCATGTAGCATCACAGCAACCCATCTTGTTAGAAATTATCCTAAAATTCCCCATATCATATCATAAAGACACCATCAAAAATGGACTCCCTTTTCATTCATTTCTCTGTCATTGTTAGTGTTTGGCCGCTTTGCTTTTAGTCCCAGGGACCACACTGATGTCATCATCCCGTGTGTGACTGTGCATCTCAGCCCGGGTTCCCCACCTGCCACACTGACATAGATGGCACCTCCCATACTGTTCTCTGGGTCACTGCATGCTCTGCCCTCAAGAGAACCTTGGCTGCTTGTCCTCACAGGTCCATACATACATGCACATTTATAAAAATAATATGCTAATTCAACTGGGAGACCTTCCGGATATCCTTCTGGATAAAGCCTGGGGCTTGGCTGTCCTGTAAACCATCCCCAAATGACCCTCATCTCTTTGCCCAGGCCGGCCACACACCACAGCGGGTCCCCTTGCCCCGATGGTGGCGTGGCTAGCCTGCAAAGAGCCCTCAGCCCCTCGCCCAGGCCGGCAACGCCTCTTATTTGGGACCCTCAAACTGATGGGGGCATGGTTGGCCTGCATACTACTCCAGTTCCTCACCCAGGCATGCACCGCTCCGAGTGGGGACCCCCACCATGATAGGGACATGGCCTGCATGCAAACAGCCCTAGGCTCCTCACCAATGCCAGCCCCGCCCCCCCAAGAATACCCCCACCCTGATCCAGACCCCCTTCAGGGCACACCAGCCGGCCCCCACCTGTGCACCAGACCTCTATCTATACTAACAAAAAGGTAGTATGCTAATTAGACTGGGAGACATTCTAGACGTCCTTCAGGACAAAGCCATGGTGACGGGGCCAAGGCAGAGGCTGTTAGGGGTGATCAGGCCAGGAGGGGAGGGCATTTGGGGGTGATCACGCAGGCAAGGTGGGGCAGTAGTGGGTAGAAGGCCAACGGCGTGGGGCAGTTGGGCACGAGCAGGCTGGCATCAGAGTGGTTAGGGGCGATCAGGCAGGTAGGCAGGTGAGCGGTTAGGAGCCAGCGGTCCTGGATTGCAAGATGGATGTCCACCTGACATCCCCCAAGGGTTCCCACATTGGAGAGGGTGCAGGCCAGGCTGAGGGACACCCCTTTCCCCCATGCATGAAACTCATGCACTGGTCCACTAATACACACACACATACACACACACAATGAGTGGCCAGATTATTATGATTTCTGAACACATAATAATCTGGCCACTCAGTGAATATTGTACATAATAAAAGGCTAATATGTAAATTGTCCCCTCGACCTGGAGTTTGACCAGCAGGCAGGCCAGCCAGCCACCCATGTTCCCTCCCTCTTGCCAGGCTGGCCAGACCCCACCCATAACCCATGCACAAATTCATACATACACTGGGCCTCTAATAGACACACACACACACACACACACACACACACACACACACACACACACACACAATGAGTGGCCAGATTATTATGCGTTCAGAGGTCATAATAATCTGGCCACTCAGTGTATATACTAATAAAAGAGTAATATGCTAATTCAACCTGGAGACTTTCCGGATGTCCTTCTGGACAAAGCCGGGTGTTTGGCTGGCCGGAAAACAAACCAAAATGGCCCTCAGCCCCTGGCCCAGGCAGACCACACGCCCCAGCAGGTACCCTCAACCCAATGGGGGTGTGACCAGCCTGCAAAGGGCCCTCAGCCCCTAGCTCAGGCCGGCCACACACCCCCATCGGCCACACCCCCCCATCATAGACCCTTAACCCGTTGGGAGCGTGGCTGGCCTCATACTGCCCCAGTTCCTCACCCAGGCTGTCACATCACCCCAAGTGGTGACCCCCACCCCAATGGGGACATGGTTGGCTTACATACCACCCCAGGCCCCTCACCTGGGCCACCCCCACTCCCCAAGTGTACCCCTACCCTGAACCAGGACCTCCTTCAGGGCAGACCAGCCGGCCCTCACCCATGCACCAAGCCCCTATCCTACCTAATAAAAGAGTAATATGCAAATTGACCATACCTTCGCTACACCACCAGCCACGCCCACCAGGAAACCATCTGCCG
The DNA here is from genome assembly GCF_951640355.1 of Cnephaeus nilssonii. Classification (NCBI taxonomy): domain Eukaryota; kingdom Metazoa; phylum Chordata; class Mammalia; order Chiroptera; family Vespertilionidae; genus Cnephaeus; species Cnephaeus nilssonii. The sequence goes on along the minus strand of NC_137095.1, from coordinate 2,539,589 downwards.
GAGGCTTTTCTGGCCTTGGGCTTGGCCGGACTCTAGCTTCCCTGCGACGGATCGCAGGAGCCGACCCCCTGTTGCCAGAGGCTTGTCCGGCCTTGGGCACCAGCTGGGAGCCTGCGATGGATCACTGGCGGAGTCTTTCCCGGCCTTGGGCACCAGCTGGGAACCTACAATGGATCGCCAGCGGAGGCTTTTCTGGCCTTGGGTACCAGCGGGGAGCCTGCGATGGATCGCAGGCAACTGGGGGTCTGCTCCTGCGATCCGTCGCAGGGAGGCTGGGGTCTGGCCAAGCCCAAGGTCAGGAAAGCCTCCGCCGGAGGCTTTTCCAGACTTGGGCATCAGCAGGGAGTCTGCGATGGATCGCAGGCAACTGAGGGTCCACTCCTGCGAGGGATCTGTTCCTGTGGTGGATTGTAGGGATCTGGGGTCCCCTGCCCCATGGGCGGTGTCTGTGATCACAGGGAGCTGGAGGTCACCTTCCCAGGCCTAAAGCTTTGGCCAGACGCCGGGGAGGGCCTGAGCAGGGCACAGCCTGTGATTGGTGTGAACTATAGAGGAAACACCTTTTCTTTTTTATTTATTTATTTATTTATTTATTTATTTATTTATTTTATTATTATTATTTTTTCTTTATTGATTAAGGTGTCATATATTTGTCCTCATCCCCCCATTCCCATCCCACACCCCTCCCCACGGATGCCCCAACCCCCTGTTGAACTTAACCATTGGTTAGGCTCATATGCATGCACACAAGTCCTTTGGTTGATCTCTCCCCGCTCCCCCCACCCTCCACTATCCTCCCTCTGAGGCCCGATAGTCCGATCGATGCCTCCTTGTTTCTGGTTCTGTTCTTGTTCATCAGTCTATGTTGTTCATCATTTCCCCTAGATGAGCGAAATCATGTGTCACTAGAGATATACTTATAAGAACTGAATGTGAGACGAGCAATAATAGTTATGCTGACAGGCAAATGAATCAGTCTGTAGTGAGTTTCTTTCTGGACCAACAGTTCTTTTGAGACCCAATATCAATGTCCACCAGTTCCTTATGTGTACATGTCGGCACTGACCCCTCAGCTCTGGATGGTGGACAAATGGTGGTAATGCAGGTCCGATTCCCTCTGGTTTGGTCTCGGCCGGACCCAGGGGCACGGCCTCACCCGGACCCGGGACCGAGCCTCACCCGGATCCAGGAGCACACGGCCTCACCCGGACCCAGGATCCAGCTTCACCCGGACCAAGGGGGCGCGTGGCCTTACCCGGACCCAGGGGCGCGTGGCCTCACCCGGGCCCGGGACCCAGCCTCACCCGGATCCAGGGGCACACGGCCTCACCCAGACCCGGGATCTAGCTTCCCCCGGACCCAGGGGCGCGTGGCCTCACCCAGATCCAGGGGCCCACGGCCTCACCTGGACCCGGGACCCAGCCTCACCTGGATCCAGGGGCACATGGCCTCGCCCAGACCCAGGATTCAGCTTCACCCGGACCCAGGGGCACATGGCCTCACCCGGACCCAGGGGCGCGTGGCCTCTCCCGGACCCGGGACCCAGCCTCACCCGGATCCAGGGGCACACCGCCTCGCCTGGACTCGGGATCTAGCTTCCCCCAGACCCAGGGGTGCGTGGCCTCACCCGGACCCAGGGGCACGTGCCTCTCCCAGACCCAGGGTCGCGTGGCCTCACCCGGATCCAGGGGCGCACAGCCTCACCCGGACCCGGGACCCAGCCTCACCCGGATCCAGGGGCACACGGCCTCACCCGGACCCGGGATCCAGCTTCCCCCGGACCCAGGGGCGCGTGGCCTCACCCGGACCCAGGGGCGCGTGGCCTCTCCCAGACCCAGGGTCATGTGGCCTCACCCGGATCCAGGGGCCCTCGGCCTCACCCGGTCCCGGGACCCAGCCTCACCCAGATCCAGGGGCACACGGCCTTGCCCAGACCCAGGATTCAGCTTCACCCGGACCCTGGGGCGCATGACCTCACCCGGACCCAGGGGCACGTGGCCTCTCCCGGGCCCGGGACCCAGCCTATCCGGATCCAGGGGCACACGGCCTCGCCCGGACCCAGGGGCGTGTGGCCTCACCCGGACCCAGGGGCGCGTGGCCTCTCTCAGACCCAGGGTCGCGTGGTCTCACCCGGACCCCAGTGCGCGAGGCCTCACCCGGACACGGGACCCAGCCTCTCCCGGATCCAGGGGCATACGGCCTCACCCGGACCCGGGATACAGCTTCACCCAGACCCAGCGGCGCGCGGCCCCACCTGGACCCAGGGGCGCATGGCCCCACCCAGACCCAGGTACCAGCCTCACCCGGACCTAGGGGCACATAGCCTCACCTGGACCCAGGGGAGCGGCCCCACCCGGACCCAGGACCCAGCCTCACCCGGACCCAGGGGCGTGCGGCCTTACCCGGATCCAGGGGCATGTGGCCTCGCCCGGACCCGGGACCCAGCCTCACCCTGACCCAGTTCCCAGCCTCACCCGGACCCAGGGGCGCGCGGCTTCACCCGGATCCGGGACCCAGCGGGGTTTCGTCTTCTTGATCCCAATTCCTGTTGGTCAATTCCCTCTCAGCAATTCCTTCGGCCATTTTCTCAGAGCTCCAGGGCAGCCGCCGCAGAACTCGTTGGGCGGTGGGCTCGGCGAAGCTCCGGTGTGTCCGGTGCACGGCGGCGGGCTGTTCCGGGGTGGCTGCGTCGGCCCTTGGGTCTGCAGCAGTGGCCGGTCGACGAGCGTGTGCACCTGGCCGCTTCCGGGGCGTCGAGATTCTTGAAGGACTCGGAGGTCAGCAAGCGCGGAGTCTCCAACCCCATGTCTCCCAGGGGCTCGTCTGTCCATGCTCGGCAGCAAGTGGAGCCATCCCCTCAGCCGGAGACCGCCGGGGGAACTGCGCCGAGCACGTTCCAGGCCGCCATTGTGTCACTTGAGCCATAGTTCTTAAAGTGTGATCTTTGGGTCACTGGCATCAGCATCATCCCGTGTACCCCTCTCTTTTGTTCTAGTTGTAGAGCATCTGCTCAGCCAGCCCTCCGGTGGTTCTGGATGGTGTCTGCTCTGCTCTCCCATCGTAGTCTCAAAATTGTTGTGGTAGGCAACAATCAGGCTTCTGCCCTATGCCTCCATCTTGGTCCTCCTTTGTATAGTTAAGTCTTGATTGTTGTTGGTGTCACTGGGAGGAATTGTCCTCCAGGCCAATTGGCCGTGCGGACCCTCTGTGTCTATAAAGGAAGAGTTGCTGTGCAGGAGACACGTTTATGGGCCGGGTCTTGGTGCAGCAAGGCTTTGGCGCTCACTGAGTCTGCCTCTTGAAAGTGTCCCTTATGCGAGTGGTTGAAATCTGGTGTCATCTCACACCAACCACTAGATGCCCTTGTTTCTGGGTCTCCAATGGAGTGTAGGTCAGCTACTGCCTGAGGCCACTCAGCAGGAATTACAGCAAAAACTGCAGTTTCCTCCTCCTGTCTGAGCGGCCCTGGAGCAGTCCGATTAGAACTGCAGTTTATCTGGTCAAGCTGCCACAGGGCAGGCCACCCACATGCAAAAGCCGTTGCTTGGAGCCCAGGTGGGCCTTCAAAACGTGCAGGGCGGGTCTGCAAAATGTGCGGGGCGGGTCCCAGGGTGGGGCGGGTCTTAGTGCGGGGCGGGGCCTCAGGGCGCCACCAGGCCATGGCGTGGCGAGCCGCAATGGCTGCAAGTCTGCTTTTTCTGCTTTCCACGTTTCTAAGCCCCCTCGTTCCGCACTCCAGCGCAGCAAACACTGATTGCTGGGCGCACCTCCGCAAGGAAGTTACTCCCACTCTCCGACACGAAGGCCGAGAGTCCAGCCTTTCCCCGGAGGCGTCTGGGTCTCCCGCGCGTCCCCAGAAGCTGAATTTCAGGGTGATGGGGAGCTAATCTCCCCTAGGGTTGGGAAAAAAAACCGCACGACCCTTCCCCCGCCACCAGCCCAACCCACGCGCCTCCGCACCTTATCCCCTCCGAGTTCGCTCTTTCCTCTTCCCTCTTAGCTGTAAATCCACCATTCAGCCAGCTCTCCTGTGGTTCTGGGTGGCAGACGCTCTGTCCTCCAGTTGTATTTTTGAAATTGCTGTGCGCGGCAAAGATCATTTGTTTAACTTTGCTGCCTTCTTGGTTCTCCTCTCTCAAAATGGCTAAAGGACTTGAATGTAAGACGGGAAATCCTAAAAATCCTCCAAGTCGGTGTCCGCGGCCACCAGGGTCCCGAGGATCTCACTAAGCAGCTCGGCCAGGTCGGTGACACGGATGGGTCCGTCCTGCAGAAAGATGGTCTCTTCCTTCACCGAGAGCCACTGCGCCGAGTCCGCAGCCACCGCCACAGCAGCTGCCGCGGTCGCCCACGAGCTCATGGCCCCGGTTGAGGTACTGACTGAGAGGAGCAGCCGCCCGGCCTGGGGAGACGCGAGCAGGAGTCGCCGCGCTCACCAGTCCATCTTTTAGTTGTATTTCTGAAACTGCCATGCAAGGCAACAGATCAGCCGTTCACCTCCGCCGCCATCTTGGCTCGAAACACCTTTTCTGACTGCACATTGGCTAAGCATTCTGTATGCCACTGGTAATATTCTTAGTAACTTGGGTAATAAGAATCTGAAAAGGTGATCTAGGGTTTTTCCACCACACTTCTGGAGAAAAAAATGAAGGTCTGCTGCTGGAGGGCTAAGAAATGTCATATCCTTCCCTAGCCTGTTTGATTCAGTGAATAGAGCCTCAGCCTGCCCACAGCAGGGTCTGGGTTGATTCTGATCAAGGGCATGTACCTAGCTTGCAGGCTCCTCCCTGGCTGGGGCCCAGATCAGGGCTCATGCAGGAGGCAACCAATCAAAGTGTTCCTCTCACTTTGATGTTTCTCTCTGTCTTTCCCTTTCTCTTCCACATTCTCTAAAAGTCAATGGAAACATATCCTAGGCGAGGATAAAAAAAAAAAAAAAGAAAGAAATGCATATCCTATGAAAGACACATCTTGAAAATGCCTAAAGAAAGTTGTCATTTTTTCTTGGTGAAGGGACTGGAGTCTATTGATGAAAACACCTTGGTGGCTGCGGTGACTGGCAGTGGCTGCAGCAGCAGGGTGATGGGGCTGGTGCCTTCCCCTGACTTACACCGAAAGTTGCCTCCTACAAAGGGAGGCCAGACTGTGGCTTAGGCCCGCTTCCCGTGGGGATTGGGCCTAAGCCATCAGTAGGATATCCCCTGAGGGCTCCCAGTATGTGAGAGGGGGCAGGTTGGCTGAGGGAAACCCTACCCCCAGTGCAAGAATTTCATGCACTGGGCCCTTAGTCAGTACTTATAAAAAAGTAGTATGCTAATTAGACCAGGAGACATTTCGGACTTCCTTCCAGACAAAGCTATGGTGGCGGGGCTAAGGGAGAGGCAGTTATGGGTGATAAGGCCAGGAGGGGAGGCCATTTGCAGGTGATCAGGCCAGCAGGGGGGGGCAGTTGGGGGCGAGTAGGCCGGCGGCTGGGGGCAGTTGTGGGAAAGCAGGCTGGCAGGGGGACAGTTGGGGGCAATCAGGTCGGCAGAAGAACATTTGGGGGCAAGCAGGCCAGCAGGGGGGGAAATTGGGGGTGAGCAGCCTGGTGGGGGCGGGGGGCAGTTGGGGGTGAACAGGCCGGCAGGGAGGGCCAGTTGAGGGTGAGAAGGCCAGTGGGGTGGGACAGTTGGGAGCGAGCAGGTCAGCAAGCAAAGTGGTTAGGGGCGATTAGGCAGGCAGGCAGGTGAGCGGTTAGGAGCCAGTGGTCCTGGATTGCAAGAGGGATATCCTACTGCCGGTTAAGGCCTGATCCTACAGGGGATCCCAGATTGGAGAGGGTGCAGGTCAGGCTGAGGGACATTCCCTGCCCCATGCACGAAATTCATGCACTGGGCACTAGTATATATACACTGAGTGGTTAGGAAAATATGATCTCTGAATGCATAATAATCTGGCCACTCAGTATATATCCTATAAAATAAAAGGTTAATATGCAAATTGTTCCCTCGACCTGGAGTTCAACCAGCAGGCATGCTGGCCAACTGCCCATGTCCCCTCGCCCTGGTCAGGCTGGCCGGACCCCACCCATGAACAAATTCATGGACCAGGGGTCTTATATAATACACACTGAGTGGCCAGGTTATTATGCATTCAGAGATCATAATAATCTGTCCACTGTGTGTGCATGTGCGTGTGTGTGTGTGTGTGTGTGTGTGTGTATGTGTGTATAGAGACAGAGAAATAGAGAGAGATCTATTTTTTGTTCCATTAATTTTATACATTCTTGTAATTGATACATAAATAGTAGGAGTTCGGGTTACGTCGGAGATCTGTTCCTATGGCGCGAATTAATGCAATTTTCGGTGTAAGTCAAAACCCACTTACATAAGCACCTACGTCACTCACATGGCACACATACACAGCAGAAATGAAGTGAAACACTAAAAAAAATTTAAAAGAAAAATAGCAATTCCTGACCTTTACTTGTGGTAAATAAATAATAAAAAGCATAAAGCACATACTTACATATAAGGGTAAATACTGGATTATCCTTACCTTTACTACTGTTCTTGGCTTGCACACTGGACATTGCAAAGTGGGGAAAGACAGGCTTACACTAGGCTGCTGCGGGGAGGAGGTTTGAGAGGCAGAACCTGCAGAAGATGCATGTGATCCTGGGTCAGGTGAGTCCGGAGAGGCAGAACCTGCAGAAGGTGCTGGAGATCCTGGGTCAGGTGAGTCCGGAGAGGCAGAACCTGCAGAAGGTGCTGGAGATACTGGGTCAGGTGTGTCCGGAGAGGCAGAACCTGGAAAAGGTGCAAGTGATCCTGGGTCAGGTGAGTCCACAGAGGCACAACCTGCAGAAGATGCATGTGATACTGGGTCAGGTGAGTCCGGAGAGGCAGAAACTGCAGAAGGTGCTGGAGATCCTGGGTCAGGTGAGTCTGGAGAAGCCTATGAGGTAGAGGGTACGGGATCTGTTGCAGGCCTCTCCACCTTCTTAAAATAACGTTCGAGGCTAGTCCGGAAGGATACCTTCTTCTTGTCCTCCCAAATCTCCTTGTAACACCGCAGGCTATCCATGACCCCTCTGGCAACCTTAGTGTACCTGTCACTGTTGGGGTCCTGAGCCTCAAACCTTGCCAAAGCTTCCTCTATCATGGCAAAGGCCCCCGCTAATTCCTTGCTTGTAAATCTCCTGGGCTCTGGGGTTGGTGTGTCTTCCTCTTCAATGAACTGCTGTTTCAGTTGAGTGAGGTCCTCGGGAGATAGCTCCTCTCCATGAGATGCCAGCAGCTCTGTGACATCCTCAGCCTCCACCTCCAAATCAAGCTGCTTACTCAACTCAACAACATTCTTGATGATAACCTCCACTGAATCCTCAAAGCCATGGAAATCGTTCACAAACTGGGGACACAATTTTTTCCAAACACCATTCAAGTTCGTCTGCTTAACTTCATCCCAAGAATCAGAAATGTTTTTTACAGCAGCAAGAACATTGTAAGATTTCCAAAAGTCATTGAGAGTCAACTCTTTATCCTTCTCCGTTGCCCTAAAAGCCATAGCAAATGTCCTTCGGAGGTAGTAGGCCTTGAAAGAGGCAATGACACCTTGGCCCATAGGCTGTAAAAGGGAGGTGGTGCTAGGTGGAAGGTAAACCACCTTGACATTTGGATGAAAGTCATTCAAATTGGCAGGGTGACAAGGGGCACTGTCCAGCACTAGCAACACCTTAAAGGGCAGCCCCCTTGAAGCACAGTAGTCCTTGACTTCTGGCACAAAATGGTTGGTGAACCAGTCCTCAAATACGCTCAGTGTCACCCAAGCCTTCTTGTTAGATTTCCAGATGACAGGTAGTAGACCCTTCCATATGCCCTTGATTGCCCTTAGAGTCTCGGCCAGACACACCAAGGGCTTCAGCTTGAAGTCACCAGCAGCATTAGCCCCAAGTAGCAAACTCAATCTCTCCTTGCTGGCTTTATGGCCTGATGCTGTCTTCTCCTCCTTGCCAATGTACTTACGTGTAGGCATATGCTTCCAGAACAAGCCTGTCTCATGCACATTAAACACTTGTTTATCACAGTAACCCCCCTCCCTAATTATCTCAGCCAACGCACTAGGAAAATCACCTGCTGCTTTGGCATCATCACTAGCAGCTTCCCCTGGCACCTTAAGATTATGCAAATTAGCACGAGCCTTAAAACGCATAAACCAACCTTTGCTAGCCACAAACTCTTCACTTTCACTCCCTTCCCCCTTTTCTTTTTTCAAGGCCTCAAACAATCTTTCAGCCTTCTCCTGAATCAACATCTGGCTAACTGGGATACGCCATCGATGCTGCTCATCCAGCCAAAGCACTAATAATCTTTCCATCTCAGTAATGAGACCACTCTGCTGCTCTGTAACCACAGTTGATTTCATAGGAGCAGATCCTTTCACATGTTCAAGTATACGCTTTTTATCGCTGATGATCTTTGAGACAGTCATATGACTTAAGCCAAGCAACCCGCTGATGTTTGTAGGTGTTTCGCCCTTTCCCGAGTGTCTTATTATGTCTAAGTTCACTTCCATTGTCAAGGCTTTCCTTCTTTTTGTAGCACTGCCATCAGAAGAATCTGCCTTATGCTTAGGAGCCATAAGGAAGGGTAAAAAGTTTTCAAAATAACAATACAAACAATAGAGAGCGAATGAAGCACAATCCAAAACAGCTTATAAACGGCGACTGAATGACAGCATCTTCCTTGTATAGCGCCGTGTGATGACTTATTCATCCACTCAGCTGGCCAACGGGTTCCCGGGTGAGCTTCGTGCAAACGCCTTACATCGAAAGACTGAACTTTTTTTTATATATAAATAAATTGTAGATGGCGACGAAACAACAAAATGACATATGTCGAGTCCGAAGTAACCCGAGGACTGTCTGGAGAGAGAGAGAGAGAGAGAGAGAGAGAGAGAGAGAGAGATAGAGAGAGAGAGACATCTATTTTTTCTTCCATTCATTTTATAAATTGTTTGATTAACTCTTGTAATTGATGTGACCAGGGTTGGAACTTGCAACCTTCCGTTATTGAAATTATTCACTGACCCACTTAGTTGTTTGGCCTCAGCCAGACATATGTGACATTTTAAGTAACAACCCAATAATATACCTGAGAATAGATAGATACCAAAACCATCATGATGACTTAGATCAGGGGTCCTCCGGCACACGAGGTGTTTTTGCAGCTGCTGCCTGTCCTGCTGAGCAGACGACTTAGCAGTGTGCATAGGAATTTGTTCATAGGCTTTTTTTTTAAACTATAGTCCGGCCCTCCAATGGTCTGAGGGACAGTGAACTGGCCCCCTGTTTAAAAAGTTTGAGGACCCCTGACTTAGATAGTGGTGCAAGGCTAGAACAGCATTCATGGGATTATAAAAGTGTCTTTTTTTCCAAGGAAATGTTTAAAGTAAGCTATATCACTGTCAGACTGTATTATTGCATCAATTATTTTATAGGCTGAGACTGAAGCACTGATAAGGGCAGGAGGAACTTGGTATCAGCAATGCAGGCATGCAGGGAAACACCAAAAGTGTATTTCTTTTAATGTCCATTTTAAATAAATTCTACTTAAATCAATCTTTAGAAAAGGTTTAATCTTGATGCTTCCCAATAATTTTACTGTTTTATTGTGAAAAGTTTTGAACATATTTGGTGCTACTGAATCAGCATATTGAAAATAAAATATAATGATGTACTCCTGAAATATATTATCATGTCCATGTTCAAAATCATCATTTTGGCTGTTTGAACCTTACAAGGATGAGAGTATTTACACCAGGATATTAATAAAGATTACAAACTTCCCATAATCAGTACACACATATAGCTTTTCTCCATGTGAACTCTCTTGTGGATAAGGAGGTGATTATTGCAGGTAAAAGATTTCCCACATTAACTACTCTCATAAGGTTTTGCACCACTGTGAACTCTATGGTATTGAGTGAAGTTACTGCATTGCCTAAAGTCACTACACTCTTAGGGCTTTTCTCCACTGTGAACTCTGTGGTGTTGAATGAGGGTAAACCTGTTTGTAAATGACTTCCCACAGTCATTATGCTCATGGCTTTTCTCCAGTGTGAACTCTCCTGTGGATTAGGAGGTGATTATTGTGGGTAAAACCTTTCCCACATCTACTACACTCCTAAGGTTTTCACCAGTGTGAACTCTCTGGTGTTTAGTGATGGTACTGCTTTGATTGAAGGACATCCTGAAATCATGACACTCATACAGCTTTTCTCCAGTGTGGACTTTGTATTGTTGAATGAGTTTGGACCTCAGGGTGACAGACTTCCCATGATCCCTACACTTCTACACTGTTAACTCTTCTATGATGAATGAAGTTAAAGATTTTTCTAAAAGCTTTCCCACATTTTTACACTTATAATTCACTTTTCTGGAGCAGACAACCTCATGTTAAACAACTTTCCGGTTGTAGCTGGAAGTTCTTTCACATTAACCCTACTTATCATGACCTCTTCCACTGATAACTTCCTGTGAAATCTCACTACACTGTGTGGCTTCCCAGTGTTAGAAGTAGCCTAGTGCTGGAGAACGCCCGACATGGCTGGCAAGTCTTTCCCAACCTCCCTATTGATGAAGGCACCCATATTAAGTAAAAGCTGCAGTGGAACACAAATGAGGCCCTGTCCATATATTCTTTCCAGAGCTTCTGTCTACTGGCATCTCTCTGTTGCTGGTGAGGGTTGGCACTGAAACAGAATTCTCTCACACATGTGCCAGTGTAAAAGGCTTTCCAATCAAAGTATGCTGCTTGTAACTCAGTCAGGTGCAAAGTATCTTTTAAGACTGAGAAAAAGTTGGGTCTTCTGGGTTGCTGGAGCTGTCTTAAAAGCCCTGACCAGTGACTCCCCTGGTACATATACGCTCTGCTCAGAATTGGGCTTTTCATCATCCATTTTATACCCACAACGTGAAAACAGAAAGATAGTGAGGATCTGAATGCTGACTGTGGTGACAGGTGGGAGTCCCTTTAAAAAAGTTTGTTGCACATAACACGTTGGTTCTGTGCAATTGACTGACAATAAAAGATCTGTAGGCAGGATTTATAAGATACTGCCATGAAGGTCTGGGTAGTGAAGATCAGAAAACAAGGAAGACCTTAAATGAAATATGACTCACTATGGCAAGCATCACATGGAAGAGAAGCAGGATTGTCAGCTCATTCTTCTGCTAATAGTGTTCAGCATGGTTTGTCTGCTGGTGACATGGAATGCTGTGCTGAAATATGGTTAGGTCTTATTCCAGGTTACACACACACACACACACACACACACACACACACAACACACACATAAGGCTGATATGCAAAGTGTCCCCTTGGGAGTTCAACCAGGATAACGATTGCTTGCTATGACATGTCCTGACCACCAAGGTGTGGTGAGGAACGTGGTGGGTGAGCAATGGTGGCAGCAGGGCGCTGAGGGAGTGGGGGAAGGAGGAGGCTGGTAGGTGAATGGGGATGGGGGGAGAAACCATGCAATGCTGGCGTGCGGGTGGTAAGTGATGGAGGAGATGGGGAGGCAATGAACCTGATTGATTGCCTGCCAGACCTAGGGACCCTACCCATGAACAATTTGCATGCACCGGGCCTCTAATATTCAATAAATTACTAGTATTCAAGAACTATTTAAGCTTGTATGTGCATCTCATAACACATGTGCAGGTCAGTGTTAGAGAATACTGAAGACCGAGCAATGCAGAGGAAGAGGTGTGCAAAAAGGCCACACAGGTGAAGGTAGTCAAAGGCCAGGAGGTCACAGGTGAAATGACAAGTCAGCACAGTGTCAAGTATGGCAGAGAAAAGGTAGAAATATACTATTGCCCATGGTACTTGCACCTAAACACTGTTGGAAATGAGCAGGTGCTTGGTATCCTCTAAATATCACCCTTACACCATATCTAGCCCACATTTGCAACTCAACAGGACCAGGCCTCTTCTGAGACCATCCTGCAGGTTCACCCTGTAAAAAAAAATCAGGCTTCAGCATGCATATTCCTCTCTACAAGTATGTACAACAGAAATATTCCAAGTATTAATGAAAAATTATATAGACGGGCAGCCAACACTGGCCTAGAGCAATTTGGCTTGCAATCATATTTACAGAAGATGATATTACAAACAACGGAAGTGTGATCTTGTAACAACAGTTCAAGATTCAGGTAAGTAAAGACCATAACCTGGCACAGGCAGTCACCAAGGACCTTTGCCTAGAGGAAGGAGGTAGAAATGGAAGCAATGGATCTGGAAACAGTCACCCTGCCAGGGAGAGGAATAGCAGGTGGGACCCATTAAGCTGTCTGTAAGACTCCTGACTCCCAGATACATCCTGCACTGTCTGAGGCAATGTTTGTGGAGTCCTTCGCTCAGGGCTCTCTACAGACCTCACCCATGGCAGCCACAGCTCATTTGACAGGACAGTGGGGGAAATGAGCAGAGCCAATGGTCTGGCTGTAGAAGAGTGAAAGCTACATCAGAGAATAAAGGAAGAGAGAACATCATCCCAGGACACTGGGATAATGTGAAGGTATTACCTACAGATGATACAAGTGCCGAAACTTCCAGCATCATATCGCAGTACAGAAGTCTCTGAGGCTCATCAAGGAGCCCCCATTCCTCCTGAGAGAAGACAATGGCCACATCCTCAACGTTCGTATACTGTCATAATGGGGACAGTACAGCCCATGATCAGATTCACTCCTAAGGTTCCTACTCTGTCATATTCCCACACTCCACATCAATCTGCTCTCTCCACTCCACACACCAGAGAAGATACCAGGGCTTCATCCCATGAAAGTCACTGTCATCTTATATTTCTACCGATATTTAGTCTTCCCACAATAAAGGAGGTTGAGTAGATAGAAGATAACTGAGCTCTGGGATTCACATGTACACCACACTTCCTCTAGACATTAGAGTGGGTGTCAAGAACATAGGGTAGGAAGAGATGTCATACAGGGAGTTTGAGTGATTTGATACTGGTCTTGTCAGGCAATTCCTGTGTAGTCTCTCAGACTGTTCTTCAAAGACACCAAATACATTGCGTCAAACTTCACCTTTACAACCACAATCCCAGAATGCTGAGGCCATAGCTTTGCACTACCTGCTGGACATATTTCTTTGAACAACACTTCTCTCACACCGATTCATTCCCAGAGGCACAACTTCAAAGGTAATGCAAATTTGCCATGGCAAGGATGGGTTGTTTCCTAAATACCTTATTTTCCAAAATTATAGAGAACCATCTCCATAATCCATTTCTCTCTTACTCTCCTCCCTTACCCATGTCTGTGGAGATTTTCAAGCCTGGGTAACACTGATGTATACTATCTCATTCTTAACCATCATTGTGTCACCCCCATCAATAAACGGCAGTTGGGTACATAAATGTCATCTAAGCCCTGAACAGGCAGGTAGCACCAAATCATCACCCCTATCAGGCAACTACCCCCAAACTACCCTTATTTTATCGTCCAGACTCCACCAGAAATGGACTCTCCCTTCTTTCACTCTTATGTCAATGTCAGGGTGCTCTGGTCATGAAGTCACACTCCCTCTCCAAGTGCTCATCACTCTTTCTACCACACCTCTCTCACACCTGCACTGCTACAGTCCCGCCACCTGTAATCATCTCCTCACCCTCTTACTTATTACTCAGCATGTGTGGTCAAGAGAATGCTTGCCAAATTCAAACAGGATCAAGTACTGCCAAGACGCTGATAGTCCACACTCATAGAGGCAGCCTGGAGTCCTGTTATGAAGGCCTTTCTCCATGACTGTTTTTCCCTTAAATCTAACCTATGAAGAACCACAGTCAGATCTCAGATACTCAGACCTCCCCTCCCCTGGTGCTGCACTCGATGTCCTTTCACCAGTCACAGCCAACATCTCTCCACTTAACTGTTACTCAAGTCCCAGCTGTGCTGGCCCATGCCTTGTGAGTCTCAGAGATGACCATTCAAGCCGCTAAGCTAATCCATAAGACTGATTGTTACTCCCCCAGCCAGGCCACACTGAGGATCACAACAATATCCTGGTGAGGGTTTAGAGAAATAAATATGTACCAACCCAATCTCATCTTGTTTGAATTACTCTTCAGCCTCCAATTAATCTCAGGTATTCTCATCTTTTAAAGACCTTGGCCACTGCAAAACCTCTCTCTCCCCGACACTCTACAGGAGAACTCCGTCACTAGGCTGTGCTGTGACCCACCTCCCACAAGCAGTGGCCCCAGCAGGAAAGCTAGCACTCAGGCTCACACTGTCCCATCCTGACCTTGATTCCCTGTACTAAAGTGATCTACATTCCTGGCTGATGTCTGACATGGTTGAGCATAGTCCATGCACTGGTGAGGTCACATGACTGGGTTATGGGCTGGACTCACAGTACGGTTTGTGCAGGCAGCAACTGATCCTTCTTTTTTGCTCATCACTGTTTCCCTGTCTCTCTCTCCCTTCCTTTCTACATCATTATATATATATATATATATATATATATATATATATATATATATATATAATCCCCAAAACATACCTCTCAGTTCCTGAATCAGCTCACTCTTCACTCCAAGCCTTGGCACATTCTGGAACCTATGCCCTGGAGGACCCCCCACTCATTACACTGGTTGACAGAATAAAGGTCCAATTCAAGCAGCCCTAGCACTGCCCTTAGGAGTCTGGGCCTAGTGTCTGTTCCAAGTCCCCAGGTCCAATAGCTATCAGAGCAGCTGGGTAGGCGCAGCACTCCACTCTATCAGAGGCCGCAGGTGTGCAAGGCTCTGAAATAAGCTCCACAAACCCGTACACCTGATCGATTCCGCATTAGAAAGAATTCATGGAAATAAATGGTCTGTTGAGAGCCTGGCAAACACCAGCCTTTATGGGCTCAGGCTGCTCAGTACTCTTACCCAGCCAGGTGCCCTCCAGATGCCTGTATGATCTCAGGGCTCAGTCCTCAGTGCTCACTCTTCCAGTTCCCTGACCATTTACAGGACTTCCCCTTCCTGTCCACAATGCTGTCCTCTGTCTTCTAGTCTGTTCTTCCTCTGAGCAATGTTAGGAAAAGTTAGAACTCTGCCTCAGAAAATGGCCCTCTTTCTTGCACAACCATCTATGGTCCCAGCGTTCTGAGAGTCAAAGTAAAACTCCTCGTGCAAAAATCCACACCTCATCTCTCTGTTGCCTTTAGATCCCAAACAGGCCCGGGTTTTCCTAAGCCTCCAGGCTCAGCCCCACCCCCGTATCCTTACCAAGTGGCATTGCAGCCTGTGGCCCTCTTCCCCCCTTTACATCCTGTGTCACCCCGAAGTGACCCACTGTTCTGGATGTGGCTTCCAGGGCTAGGGTAACTGAGAGGCGCCACTCCCCCAGGATGGGGGGTTCAATGGGGTCAGGCTGCGAGAATGCTGCAAGCAGAGAGGAGTCTGAGAGGCACGGAGGCCCCACCGGCCTGATGGTGCTCAACAAGCCTCAGACACACCTTCCACAGCAAGGACGCTGCCTCCCAGGCCTCCTCCTACTCACCACGAGTGGGCTGAAGCCTGTGAGTCCTGGATGAAACTGAAGAGGTCAAAATGCCGGCCTGGAGGAGGAAGCCGGAAGTCCCGCCCTAACGGCATGCACTGACACAAAGTGCCCTTTAGCTCCGCCTACTTAGTTGCATTCCTTTCTGGATAATGCAGTTTTCTCAAATGCCAAGGGGAAGGGCTAGCATCCCAGCCAATGACATTGGTGAATAAAGGTGATGTGGTTCAGCAAGTGGTCCTGGGGAAGGACAAGATGGGGCCAGAGGCCTGGTTAACTGGAACAGATGGGCAGACCTCCCAGGAGAGGGGTGTGGGGAGAACCGGGAGAGATCCCCCGAAGAATATATGCAGAGGCGAAAATGGGAGACATCTGTAATACTATCAACGATCAAAAAGGCATATTAAATTTTAAAAAAATATATAATGTAGCCCAGCTGGTGTTGCTCTATGGTTGAGCACTGATCTATGATCCATGAGGTCCTGGTTCTATTCCTGGTTAGGGAACATATAAATAGAGAAAATTCCTCCATGGTGGGGCCCAGCATTTTAGAGACATTTTCCTCTCGACCTGCGCATAATAAATGTAACTCCATCTCTCTAAGTATTGCTTGGTTCTTCTCTAGTTTTCTGTAACAGTACCGGCTCCTTCCTGGACCCTCAGCCTGAAGCAGGGCCTAGCTTCTTCCCTCATCAGAAGCGCAGGGGCAGGTGTTGGGCTCCTTTGGGACCACGGTCCCTTCACCAGGGATGTATTTCATCGCCTTTTAGAGAGCTCGCCTTGCTCAGGGGCTGCTGTTGTGGGTGTTAATATTCCGGGGCAATGAACAAAGAGACGAGGGCTGGGCACACCCTGATATAGCTGAGATGCTTCAACCACCCATATTGCTCCCACGCATAGCTTCTACCATTGGTTCTCTCCACCAGTGCCCTGAGACAACAAAAAAAGCCATCCTGTTCCAGAAAATTCAGAGGCAAATGGAGACCCTAGGGGCCCAGCCCAGGACTCTGACCAGGGAAGCCAGGGAGCAGATCCGGTATTTACATGAAGGATTTCCAGAGTCCTGGTCAGTTCCCAGATTGGCTGAAGTCTTGGATGTTAGCACCGATGTGATCAGAAGTGTTTTAAAAAGCAAGTTTGTGCCCACATTGGAGAAGACACTGAAGCAGGATCAAAAGGTCCTTCAGAAAGCTGGGCTTGCCCTCTCGCTCCGCCAGCTTCCAGGCCCTGGGGATGCCTGGGAGCGGCTTTCTGCAGGCCGCCCTGTGTCAGGAGCTGAAGCCTCATCCCAAGGCCATGGTCACAGCACAGCTTTGAGGGTGACAGAACCGAATCCTCAGAGTACAAACACCCCGAGGAGACAGAGGGAAGGAATAAAGGAATCCAGAGCCTGGAGAAGGAAAGCTTTGTGCCTGTTGCTACAGCCCAAGGTCAGCACAGAGAGCTGCAGAAGTACTCCACCAGTGGTGGTGAGGACGCAAGAGGCACTGACAGTGATGGATTGCCAAGTGAGAAGTAGCTGGCAGCATTGAAGGCAAGAGAACTGGGTGAGCAGAACTTCAGCAGCAAGGTAGTACAGAGGGGGCAAGAGTTCTTTGACGACAATGGGAACTTCCTGTACAGAATTTGAACTGGAGCCTGGCTGGTGGAGGGGTCATGTAAAATAGAGCTGAGCGAGCAGATTGGAGCTGCCTGGATTTCTGTGTGTGGATTGTCCACCTTGGAAATGATGAGCCTGAAAATGGAAGGAGCCGCTTGGATTTCAATCTGACAAGGGACAGTGAACTTCACAGGGCAGATGTATATGCGGGCAGCGTGAATAACAGGCTAGGTGTAGTCTAGTTCCCAGAGCATGGTTCCTGGTCTGACCCATATGGATATTCAGTACTCACCCTTCTTGCTTAGGCTTTCTATGTATCGAAACCAGCCTGTGTCACATGTGTTAGGAGTTTGTTGTCTTTACAATATGTTTATGGGAGGAATTGAAAAGTGTTCCTTCTGACATCGTTTACTTCTTGATTAATGAACACTAACAGTTCTGGAGCTGCTTAGTGAAGTGGTTGCATTCATTTTGTGCAAAGTAAAGTGAAATGCAGCAAAGAAATAAGTATATACATATAAGCATAGTCCATGGACATAGACAATAATGTGCTGAGTGCTTGGAAATGGGGGCAGCAGGGTAGAGGGAGGCAAAGGGGGATGAGCATAGGAAAATTGGGTCTATTTGTAATAGAGCCAACAGTAAAAAACATAGTTTGCTCACATGGCATGTCTCAGTGGTTGGGCATGGACCCATGAAACAAGGTATCTCTAGTTGGATTCCAAGTCATGGCACTTGCCTAGGTTGGGGAGCTTCATCCCTGTAGGGGGCATACAGGAGACAGCTGATCGATGATTCTCTCTCATCATTGATGTTTCTCTGTCTCCCTTTCTCTCTAAAAAATCAATAAAGAAAGAAGAGTGTTAAAATTGATTTGATTGAACAACATCAATTTGAGTGAATACCATCACGTTTTCTCCCAAGTCCTCTAACCAAAATCATGCCTTGGTCTGTTTTGTAGATGTCCCAGGCATACCTGTGTTCATTAACAGGAAGCAGCCTGGAGCAGGTCGGCCTCACCTTGGTCTGTAGTGTTAGAGTTCATTGCTTCATGTTCAAAAAGATTTCACTGCACAAGTTCAGAATATTTTGAGGGTACATTAATTGAAACTGGGGATAATGAAAAAATGTAGGCCTTATGATAGAACAGGAAGCAGCAGAGAGACAGAACATGAAACAGCTGGCTCCTTTGATTCTCTAGAAACATTGTGGGAAATAAATGAGCCAAAGTGAGGCTGCTGTTAGCTCACTGGGCATTCAGAGTAAAGGAGGCCTTGAGCGCAGATTCAGGGGTTAGGCCAGGACGAGCTGCCATTGCTCATTGCTACCCTGGTTGCAGGTTGTGGGATCCCTGAAAATCTTAAGAAAGCCGGGCAAGCATGGTTCAGTGGTTGAGTGTTAACGTATGACCCTGCCGGTTACTGATCAATTCCTAGTCAGGGAACATGCTCAGGTGGTGGACTGGATTCATACTGTGGTGCATGCAGGGGGCAGCCTATCAGTGATTCTCTCTCATCATTCATCTTCCTCTCTCTCTCCATTCCCCCTCCCTTCCTCATTGAAATCAATAAAAATATACTTTTGAATGTATATTTTAAATCAATTACACTTACATCAAAGTTTAAAAAATGATTAAAACTTGCCACTTCCCATTATTTTACTATTTTGTCATGAATTTTCTTGAGTATATTTGTACCTAATTCATCAGCATGTTTGTAAAACAATATAATGACGTGCTACTGAGATATCCTAGCAGGCCCATGTTCAGTGCCAACATTTTATCATTTTGAAACTAAACATGATGAGAGTATTTACCACCAGGAATAAATGGTGGAGAATGTTATCAACATAGATTGAACTTAAAAGTATATCATGCAAGTGGGCATTAAATTGTGCATAAGATAAAATGTGAGAAAAACAATTTTCCTTCCAGTATTCAAAACATACTGTATAGTTCCGAATGGAAAAGAAACCAATTGAGTCCTTAAGGAATGGGTGAAGTGAATAGAGATGTCTTAGATGCTGAACTGCCCTCCTATTGGTTAAATCCTAAATTCATTTTAAAAATTGAAAAAGTGAGTGCTCAGCACGCCTTTGAGCCTGGCGACTTCCCATTGATCAGATTCTAGGACTTGCCTCACAGCATGGCCCCCAAACGCCAGTCCTAGCTCCAACCTCAAACAAAGAAACCGAAACTGGCTCCAGCCCCCAAGCAGGAGAAGAAGCAGACCCCTCTGGACATGCCGAATGGAGAAAAAGAACAGCAAGAAGCGATTGAACATATTGGTGAAGTACAAAATGAAATAGACAACTCAATGACCAAGACAGTGAGGAGATTTTGAAAGGAGAACAGAAATATAACAAACTTCACCAACCATTTTTTCAGAAGAGGTCAGAATTGACCGCCAAAGTCCCAAATTTTGGGGTAACACCATTTGTCAACCATCCACAAGTGTCTGCACTGCTTGGGGAAGAGATTGAAGAGGCGCTGCATTATTTGACAAGAGTTGAAGTGAGACTATTTGAAGATATTAAATCGGGTTAGAGAATAGATTTTTATTGGGATGAAAATCCTTACTTTGAAAATAAAGTTCTCTCCAAAGAGTTTCATCTGAATGAGAGTTGTGATCTATCTTCAAAGTCCACTGACATCAAATGGAAATCTGGAAAGCATTTGAGGAAACGTTCAAGTCAAACACAGAAAAATGCCAGCAGGAAGAGACAGCATGAGGAACCAGAGAGCTTCTTTACCTGGCTTACTGACCATTCTGATGCAGGTGCAGATGAGTTAGGGGAAGTCATCAAAGATGACATTTGGCCAAATCCTTCACAGTACTACTTGGTTCCTGACATGGATGATGAAGAAGGGGAAGGAGAAGAAGATGATGATGCATGCACAAATTCATACACTGGGCCTCTCTCTCTCTTTCTCTCTCTCTCTCTCTCTCTCTCTATATATATATATATATATATATATATATATATATATATATACACACACACACACACACATATATGTAACTGATTTAAAACAAGCTTTAATTATATATATATATAATTAAAGCTTGTTTTAAATCAGTTACATATATATCAAACTTTGAAAAATGTTTAAAACTTACATTTCCAATAATTCAGCTGTTTAATTATGAATGTTCTTGAGCACATTCATTGCTACTGTGTAAGTATGCTAAAAATCTCTTTATATGAAAGGCTAAGCAACCGACAAATGCCCTCACAGGTACCTATGACCTGCAATGATCACCAGGTTTCAGACGATCAACACAGGAGCTGCCCAGTGAGTTATGGTTACTTGACAGCAGTGGTTCAGAGTTAATGCACCCCAGAATCAGAGAGGAGGGAGCCTGATTCTGGGATGTGTCACCCAAGAACTGCCCTCTCGAAATTCAGGACACCGTGGGGGATGGCAGAGAGCCTGTTTCATCCCAATCTCCACAGGCCCAGCACTCATTTTGAAAGGGAGAAGGAAACAGCAATCATCTACCCCCTGCATGACCACTCCAGGGGATTCAGGAAGGCATGTGCCCTGCCCTGGAATCAAACCAGTGGCTGAGGGGCCCCACCCATTACACAGATGCTCTTCAAGCCCCAGGTGCCACCAGCCAAGGAGGGACTGTGAGAGGTTGGCACTAGGGAGTGTGGGGCCAATCTCACCAAGTCCCGCCTCACCACACACTTTCGGATTAATTTCATTTCAATGTGCACACATTCATGTACAAGGTCACTAGTAAAATACAATGATGTACTACTGAAATATCTTATGTCCATATGCAATGCCATCATTTTGACAGTTTGAATGTGGTGAAATTGTCAAGTATTGCTAACCTAGACTTCACTTACTGTATTATTAAATCCTTAGACTTAAAGAACACTCGTGGAGGATGTTAACAATGCAGATTAAACTTTTAAGTGTATGGTACAAGTGGGCTATAAATAGTACATAGGGTAAAAATTGATAAAAAAAATATTCTTTTTAGAATTCAAAAGCAAGAATTCCATATGGTAAAGAAGTCACTAGAGTCATTGAGGAATGAGTGAAATTAAAACATATGTCTTAGAGGCTGCACTATCCTCCTATTGGTTAGGATAATAAATTAACTTTAAAGTAGACAAAAATCCTGAGCAGACATTTTAACAAGGGGAGATAAAGACAATGTAAAGAAATGCATAAGAAATGATAACCATCAAACAATTTAACAGAAATGGAATGAAAACAAAAGCAAGTTAACAATACTCGCTGATAGGGCTGGTATTTAAAAAGATTAACCTTCACATGTGCTGGCAGGGTTGTAGAAAAATGGAATTTTCATTACTGTGGGTGGATCGGGAGGCAAAGTGATTGACCATTTTAGATCACAGTTCCCCAGATGTTAAAACATAACACATTCACTGACACTGGAACAGTTTGGTAAGTAACACATACACCTGCAGAAAGAACTCCACAGAATATTTCCAACTGTTTTATTTATAAAACCCCAAACTAGAAATCACTAAAACCACAAGCAGCTCAATAGCTAAAGTGGTTACCCATAGAATACAATATTTCCTGGAAATAAATATTTACATAAACATTAGTGTCGAATCTCAAAATATCTGTGTAGCATGAAGGAAGCCAGTGTTTCTTAAAGAGAATACACTTTTAGTACCAATAAAATTATGAAAAATATGAACTACTCTATTGTACAGGAAGGTAAATCCAGGGCTTCATGGAGGGCTTGAAGGCAGAAAGATTACAAAAGCACTAGAGATAAATACAGTGTGTGGCTAAGTAGGTTTAAAGTTGTTGTTACTGAAAATAATACAATAATTAATAAAGAAGAACACAAAATATAAACTCTCCATGGCCACTGTGCCTCATTTTCTTGGACGTGATCACATTAACGGAAAGTCACTGGTTTGATTCCAGGTCAGGGCACATGCCCAGGTTGTGGGCTGGATCCCCAGAGATGGGCATGCAGGAGGCAACTGATCAATGATTCTCTCTCATTGATCTCTCTCCCTTTCTCTCTCTCTTTCTCTGAAACCATAAAAGTATATCATAAAAAAAAAAAAAAACTATTGCCATCGAATTCAATAGGAATGCTGACTACATACAAAAGACGTCCTGGGACAGATTGCAGGGTTATCCTTCCTCTTCCTTTGCCTTCTTGCCTTTTGATCAACTACATTATGTGAATACCCTAGAGGGGCCAGGGAATACACAATACCATTAGATTGTTGTGCCAATGACGTCAGCTACAGGGAACAGTTTTGGAGGTCCTGAGAATGTCTGCACATAGAGGACCCACAAGCCACAGGCCCCAGAACATCTGTGGCCTTATGTTCAGAAGAGGCACTTATCATCTAATTTCCTACAGGCTTCCCCACTCACTACTGAAACAGTGTTTCTGTCCTCATTGTGGTTCCACCTCAGAGATTTACAACAAATGACACCAGCCTATGAAATGTCATTCTTCCTGGCACATGTCTCCTTTGCAGTACATGGAGAGCAGGTTCCCTAAACATTGCTGAGGTTTATGTAGTACATACTGTAAACAGAGAACATGATTCATATTGGTCACAGAAGCAGAGCAAAGGTCTCATCTTAAGACTGACCTTTGCCCTCAACAATAATCGAGGCACTAGGCTGAAAATTAAATGCACAAAGTCACGTGGTCTTTCTTTTCAGGCCCATGGATCGCAAAAAGTAATAAGCCGATATTGGACAAAAAGTGATTTCCGGACATTATGTTGTCCCTTTCAAACCACATACTCTTTTGGATAAACACAGTATCAATTCATCTCTTCATTCTGAAAGATCACATTTGTGTTTGCAAATCATCTGTGGCAGTGATTAAACCAATATTAAAGGTACAAATGTAAAATACCATTAAAAATATTCTAAACTAGAGCACAGGAGAACAACGGGCTTGCAGGTTGGTGAATAAGAATCTCCCCATATTTATCAAAGCATAATGTGAGTACCACTATGTCCCTGAAAGTGGTGGCACTTCTTAGCTGAGAAGGGGTACTCTGGATGAATCCTGGGTCAGGTCCATTTTCTAGTCACAGAAAAATGAATGAAGTTACTGCCAAGAGCTTGAAGGAACCATAGTTACTTCCAGCAGAAGTCAGAACACAGAATACATTCCCCTGAGCACGCAGGGGTGGTGACAGATGCACACTCCTCAGGTGAGTCAGGTGTTAGAGGTAAAATCTCTTCAGCGACAAAGAGACAGTGACATCATTTGGGTGGTAGGTCTGGGCATGTTAGCAAGTACAATGCAGCTCCTTAAAGTCTCACTTGTACCTCAGATTTATGAGGAATCTAGCAGAGTGTATGTTCCCATAACAGGGGTTCACATTCATGTAAAATGTCTCATAGATCCCCTTAAGTGTTCTTATAATAAGTGAGAAAAATAAACCATTCCCTGCACATTTATGGATTTTCTCCAGTGTGAACTCTGTGGTGTACAGTGAGGTGAGACCTTACACTGAAATGCTTCCCACATTAATTACACTCATATGGCTTTTCTCCAGTGTGAAATCTGTGGTGTTTAGTGAGGTGAGACCTTTGACTGAAATGCTTCCCACATTCACTACACTCATATGGCTTTTCTCCAGTGTGAACTCTGTGGTGTCTAGTTAGGTCAGCCCTTTCACCTAAATGATTCCCACATTCACTACACTCATATGGTTTTTCTCCAGTGTGAACTCTGTGGTGTCTAGTGAAGTCAGTCCTTTGACTGAAGGACTTCCCACAATCACTACACGTATAACACTTTTTTCTAATGTGAACTCTGTTGTGTTTAATGAGAGCAGGGCTTTCACAGAAGACCTTCCCACAATCAGTACACTCACAGGGCTTTTCTACAGTGTGAACTCTCCCATGTTGTAGGTGGTTAAAGATTTTTCTGAACACTTTCCTACATTTATTAGACTCATTAATCGTATCTCCAGAGCTGAGACCTTTCTGATAAGCAACTTTCTGTTTCTGGCTGGCAGCTGTTTCACATTCAACCCGCTGGTGATGTCTTCTTCCACGGAGACATTCCTGTGAAATCTCATTGTTACTGTGTCGCTCCTCAGTGTTCAGAGTGGCATGGTGCTGGAGAAGCCCTGAGATGACTGGGGAGTCCACCCCAACCTCAGTACGAGCTTCAGGCACCCCAGAGAAGTAGAACCAGCAAGTTGTCACAAGCAAAGCTCTCTCCATATCTTCTTTCCAGGGCTTCTCTCCACAGGCATCCTTCTGCTGCTGGTGAGGGTTTGCACTGAAACACAAGTCTCTCACACATGCATCACTTAAGAACACATTCTTCTCAAAGTATGCCACTTGTAACTCAGTCAGGTGCAAAATACCCTTTAATACTGAGAAGCACGGCTTACACAGATGGGTCCTGTTGGTGGCTGCAGCTCTAGGAAGCCCTGACCTGAGAGTCTCCTACAGATACACTGTGCTCACAATAGGCCTCTCCATCATCCATTTTATGCCAAGGACCTGAAAACAGAGGAATGATGCAGAAGTGAATGTTGACTGTGGTGACAGAAGGAAGTCCCAATATAAATCTGTGTTACACATAATACATTGGTCTCATGCAACTGGCTGAAAATAAAAGACCTGAAAGATGAACTAATAAGATGCAACTGTGAAGGTCTTGACCACTGAAGATCACAAAACAAGAGAGACTTCAACAGAAATAGAGCAAAAACATGGCAAGCACCACGTGGAAGAGAAGCGGACTGTCCAGCTCATTCTGCTGCTAACAGCATTCAGTAGATCTTCTCTGCTGGTGACATGGGCAAGCTGTGCAGAAGGTTGGTTACATCTCATTCCAAGTAAAATTCAATAAACAAGTAGCAGGTGTTTGAGGGGTGTTTAAGCATGTATGTGCTCCCTATAGCATTTACATAGGACCATGTAGTAGTATACTGCAGAAAGAGATGTGCATAGGAATAGGTGATGTAAAAAGGACACAGAGGTGAAGGTAGACAATGCTAGGATGTCACCGATGAATTGACAAGTCAGCAAAGTGTCAAGTGTAGAAAAGCAAGGTATAAATGAGGTGTGGCCATTGGAACCTGCACCAAACACTGTTGTACAGGAGCAGGTTCCGGTATAATCTGAACACCATCCTTACGTCATACCTCCCCCCAGTTGCCACTCAGTCGGGCTAAGCATCCTGTAGGACCATCCTGTACGTTCACCCTGGAGAAACCCAGGCTTCTCCCTGCACCTCCTTTTCTAAACTATGAACAAACTAAATATTATGAGTATCAATGAAAAGACAACAGAGGTGAGCAGCCATCACTTGCCCATAGCATTCAGCTTGCAATAGTATCCAGGGAAGGTAATATTACAAACAATAATTGGAGGGTCTTACAAGAACAGCCCCTGGTTCATGTATGTAAAGAAGAAAACTGACACAGGGTCTTTATAGACAGGAAAGGTGCAGAATTGGAAGCCCTGGATCGGGATAGAGTCACCCTCCCTGGAGTGGAAGAGCAGGAGGGACCCATCAAGCGGTCTCTAATACCGCTGACACCCAGACACGTCCTGCAGTTTCTGAGGCAACTGGTGTTTGGGAGGTTTATGGAGAATATTGCTCAGGGCTCTCTGCACAGCTCAGCACTGGCAACCACAGCCCATTTGACAAGACAGTGGGGGAAATTAGCTGAGCCCATGGTCTGGCTTTGAGAGAGACAGAGTGCAAAGTCTGTAGAATAAATAACGAGTGGGCATCACCTCAGGACACTAGGAGAGATGTGAAGGTCTTACGTATGAATGATACAAGTGCAAACACTTCCAGCATCACATCACAGTACAGACGTCTCTGAGCCTCATCAAGGATCTCCCACTCCTCCTGAGAGAAGGCAATGGCCACGTCCTCAAAGTTCATATCCTGTCATAATGGGCACAGAAAATCCCATGATAAGATTCTCTCTTGAGATTCCAAGTCTGCCATACTACCCACCCTGCACATGCATATGCTCCCCTACTCCCCACATCAGAGAAGAAAGCAGCCCTTGGTCCCATTAAAGTCAATCTCTCCTTATATTCTTACTGATGCTGTGTCTTCCCACAACAATAAAGGCAGATGAACAGATACAAGTTACCTGTGCTCTCATCCTCAAATAGGAATCACACTGCCCCCTTTCAATAATAGTTGGTGTCAGGAACATAGGGTAGGAGGAGATGTTGCACATAATGGGAATGTGATGGATTTGACTCTGGTCTTGTCACGCAATACCCATGTTGTCCTCAAAATTATCCCTCCAAGACACCAAACAACATAGTAATGCCCATTGCACTTCTGACTCCAATTTCCGTTTGCTGAGGCCATCACTCTGCATTACCTGCTGCCCATAGTTCTTTGATCCACACTTGTCTCACACAGCTTCATTCCCAGAGGCACTACTTCACTGGTAACACAAATGAGCCATGACGAGGACAGGGTGTTTTCTAATCAGGTTCTTTCCCAAAATTCTAGTTCACCACCTCTATAATACATTTCTCTCTCACCCTTCTCTCTTCTCCTTTCCTCATGATGGTGGGGATTTTCAAGTGCAGGTGACACTGATGTATGCTATCTCATTCCTAGTGTTCACTGGGTCAGCCCTCAACAAGAAATGGCAGGTGGGCACATATATGGCCTCTAAGCTCTACACTTGTCATGTAGCATCACAGCAACCCATCTTGTTAGAAATTATCCTAAAATTACTTATATCATAAGACACCATCAGAAATGGAATCCCTTTTCATTCATTTGAACGTCATTGTTAGTGTCGGGCCGCTTTGCTTTTAGTCCTAGGGACCACACTGATGTCATCATCCACTGTGTGTGATTGTGCAGCTGGGCCCGGGTTCCCAGCCTGCCACACTGACATAGATGGCACCTCCCATACTATTCTCTGGGTCACTGCATGCTCTGCCCTCAAGAGAACCTTGGCTGCTTGTCCTCACAGGTCCCTAGGCTGTGCTGGTGTTCAGATGTGTGCTAATTCAACTGGAAGACCTTCCGGATATCCTTCTGGATAAAGCCTGGGGCTTGGCTGTCCTGTAAACCACCCCCAAACGACTCTCAGCCCTTTGCCCAGGCCGGACACACACCCCAGCGGGTCCCCTCACCCATATGGTGGCGTGGCCAGCCTGCAAACAGCCCTCAGCCCCTCGCCCAGGCTGGCAATTCCCCCAATAGGGGACCCTCATCTTGATGGGGGCATGGCTGGCCTGCATACTACTCCAGTTCCTCAACCAGGCAGGCACCGCTCTCAGTGGGGACCCCCACCATGATTTGGGCATGGCTGGCCTGCATACTACTCCAGTTCCTCACCCAGGCAGGCACCGCTCCCAGTGGGGACCCCCACCATGATGGGGTCATGGCCGGCATGCAAACTTCCCCAACCCCTTACCCAGGCCAGCCCCGCCCTCCCAAGGGGACCCCCACCCTGATCCAGACCCCTTCAGGGCACACCAGCCTGCCCCCACTTGTGCATCAGACCTCTATCTATACTAACAAAAAGGTACTATGCTAATTAGACAGGGAGACATGCTGGATGTCCTTTAGGACAAAGCCATGGTGGCGGGGCCAAGGCAGAGGCAGTTAGGGGTGATCAGGCCAGGAGGGGTGGGCATTTGGGGGTGATCAGGCCAGGAGGGGTGGGCATTTGGGAGTGATCAGGCAGGCAGGGGGCGCCAGTTGGGGGTCCAGGCCAGGAGGGGGGTAGTTAGGGGCGAGCAGGCTGGCGGGAGGACAGTTGGGGGCGATGAGACCAGCAAGGTGGCAGTAGGGGGCTAGAAAGCCAGCGGCGTGGTGCAGTTGGGCTCGAGCAGGCTGGCATCAGAATAGTTAGGGGCGATCAGGCAGGCAGGCAGGTGAGCAGTTAGAAGCCAGCGGTCCTGGATTGTGAGAGGGATGTCCAACTGACATCCCCTAAGGGGTCCCAGATTAGAGAGGGTGTAGGCCAGGCTGAGGGACACCCCCTACCTCCAGTGCATGAAACTCATGCACTGGTCCACTAATACACACACACACACACTCACACACACACACACACACACAGACACTGGTCCACTAACACACACACACACACACACACACACACACACACACACACACTGAGTGGCCAGATTATTATGATCTCTGAACACATAATAATCTGGCCACTCAGTGTACATTGTACATAATAAAAGGCCAATATGTAAATTGTCCCCTCAACCTGGAGTTCGACCAGCAGGCAGGCCAGCCAACCGCCATGTCCCCACCCACTGGCCAGGCTGGCCAGACCCCACCCATCACCTATTCACGAATTCATAATTCATGCACCGAACCTCTAATACACATACACACACACACACAATGTGTGGCCTGATTATTATGTGTTCACAGATCATAATAATCTGGCCACTCAGTATATCTTACCTAATAATAGACATGTAAATCGACCATACCTTCACTACACCCACAGCCAATCAGAGTGAGTATGCAAATTAAACTAAAAACATGGCGGCAGCCCCGCACCCCAGCCACTCCTGGCCTGTGAGAGTTGGAGAAGTCAGGCATCAGCGCCTGAGGCTGGCTGCAGCCAGAGATCGAGAAGCTGCCTGCCCCGTGACCCCAGGCTGCAGCCAGCCTCAGAAGCCTGACGTCCGCCTGCCCCATGTCCTGCGGGAGCCTGAGAAACCGAGCCCCAGCGCCTGAGGCTGGGTGTGGCCCGGGAGACGAAGAAGCCACCTGCCCCGGGATCCCAGGGTACAGCCAGCTGGAGAAGCCGCCCACTCCATGTCCACCCGCCCCAAATCCTGGGTGAGACTGAGAAACCGGCCTCAGCGCCGGAGGCTGGCTGCAGCCACGGAGACCAAGAAGCTGCCTGCCCCGTGATCCCAAGCCACGGCCAGCACCAGAAGCCTCATGTCCAACTGCCCCACGTCCTGAGGGAGACTGAGAAACCGGGCCCCAGCACCTGAGGCTGGATGGGACCTGGAAGATGAAGTAGCCGCCTGCCCCATGATCCTAGGCTGCAGCCAGCTGGAGAAGCCGCCCACCCTATACCCACCCACCCCACGTCCAGGGGGATATGGAGAAACCGGGTGCCAGTACCTGAGGCTGGCTGTAGCCCGGGAGATGAAGAAGCCGCCTGCCCTATTATCCCAGGCCACAGCCAGCTGGAGAAGTCGCCCACACTGCATCCAAGGGAAGATGGAGAA
The DNA here is from genome assembly GCF_951640355.1 of Cnephaeus nilssonii. NCBI lineage: Eukaryota > Metazoa > Chordata > Mammalia > Chiroptera > Vespertilionidae > Cnephaeus > Cnephaeus nilssonii. Next base: position 2,510,219 of record NC_137095.1, on the reverse strand, counting down.
GCTGCCCACCTGCAGTCCAGGCACCAGCACCTGAAGCTGGCTACAGCCTGGTAGATGGAGAAGCCGCCCACCCCGCAATCCGAGGCACCAGTACCTGCGGCTGGCTTTGGCCTGGGAGATGGAAAAGCTGCCCACCCCGCGGTCCAGGGCACCAGTACCTGCGGCTGGCTGTGGCCTAGGTGAAGGAGAAGCCCCCTACCCTGCGGTCCTGGCCGCTAGCACTTTCGGTTGCAGCACTAGCGAAGCCACCTGTCCACCATCCCCTGAGGCTGCAGCCAGCCTGGGCGTCTATGGCTGACCAGAGGGAGGGAAGCCCGGATCCCAGGTGCCTGTGGTCAGCTGGAGGAGGGAATCCTGGGTACCGGGTGTGGACTGAGGCAGAGGTGGTTAGGGGCAATCAAGCCAGCAGGGGAGCAGTTAGGCTGGCAGGCAGAAGCAGTTAGGGGCAATCAGGCAGGCAGATGAGCGGTTAGGAGCCAGCAGTTCTGAATTGTGAGAGGGATGTCCAACTGCTGGTTATCCCATTAGGGGTCCCAGATTGCAGAGGGTGCAGGCCAGGCTGAGGGACACCCTCCCTGCCACCCCCCCATGCACGAATTTCTTGCACCGGACCCCTAGTATACGAATAAAAGAGTAATATGCTAATACAACCTGGAGATCATCCGGATGTCCTTCTGGACAAAGCTGGGGGTTTGGCTGGCCTGCAAACAACCCACAAACGGCCCTCAGCCCCTGGCTCAAGTCGACCACACCCCCTAGCAGGTACCCTCAAACCAATGGGGGCGTGACCAGCCTGCAATTGCCCTCAGCCCCTAGCCCAGGCCGGCCACGGCCCCCATCTTAGACCCTTAACCCATTGGGGCCTGGCTGGCCTGCATACTGCCCCAGTTCCTCACCCAGGCTGGCATCACCCCAAGTGGGGACCCCTACCCCATTGTGGACATGACCGGCTTACAAACCACCCCAGAGGCCTCACCCAGGCCATCCCTGCTCCCCAAGTGGACCCCTACCCTGAACCAGGACCTCCTTCAGCACAGACCAGACGGCCCTCACCCATGCACCAAGCCCCTATCTATACTAATAAAAAGGTAGTACGCTAATTAGACCAGGAGACATTCTGGACATCCTTCCAGACAAGGCCATGGTGGCGGGGCTAAGGCAGAGGTGGTTAGGGGTGATCAGGCCAGGAGGAAAGGGCATTTGCAGGTGATCAGGCTAGCAAGGGGGGGCAGTTGGGGGTGAGTAGGCTGGCGGCTGGGGGCAGTTGGGGCAAGCAGACTGGCAGGGGGACAGTTGGGGGCAATCAGGGGGACAGTTGGGGGCAAGCAGGCCAGCAGGGGGGGAAGTTGGGTGTGAGCAGGCTGGCGGGGGGCAGTTGGGGATGAACAGGATGGCAGGGAGGGCCAGTTGAGGGCGAAAATGCCAGCGGGGCGGGATAGTTGGGAGCGAGCAGGTTAGCAAGCAGAGTAGTTAGGGGCGATCAGGCAGGCAGGCAGGTGAGTGGTTAGGAGCCAGCAGTCCTGGATTGCAAGAGAGATATCCTACTGCCAGTTTAGGCCTGATCCCACAGGGGATCCCAGATTGGAGAGGGTGCAGGCCAGGCTGAGGGACATTTCACGCCCCCCCCCCCAAGCACGAATTGCAAGCACTGGGCCACTAGTATATATATACACTGAGTAGCCAGGTAATTATGATCTCTGAATGCATAATAATCTGGCCACTCAGTATATATCCTATATAATAAAAGGTTAATATGCAAATTGTCACTTCGACCAGGAGTTCAACCAGCAGGCAGGCTGGCCAACAGCCCATGTCCCCTCCCCCTGGTCAGGCTGGCCGGATCCCACCCATGAATGAATTCATTCACCAGGGGTCTTATATATATACACACTGAGTGGCCAGATTATTATGCATTCAGAGATCATAATAATCTGTCCACTGTGTGTTTGTATATATATATATATATATATATATATATATATATATATATATAGAAAGATTATATATATATATATATATATATATATATATATATATATATATATAGAGAGAGAGAGAGAGAGAGAGAGAGAGAGAGAGATCCACTTTTTTTCCCATTAATTTTATACATTGTTGTAATTGATATATATATATATATATATATATATATATATATATATATATATATATATATATAGTAGGACTTTGGTTTACGTCGGAGATCTGTTCCTATGGCGCGACATAATGCAATTTTTGCTGTAAGTCAAAACTCACCTACATAAGCACCTATGTCACTCACATGGCACACATACACAGCAGAAATGAAGTGAAACAGTAAAAAAAATTTAAAAGAAAAATAACAATTCCTGACCTTTACTTATCTTACCTAATAATAGATAAACATGTAAATTAACCATACCTTCGATACTCCCAGAGCCAATCAGAATGAGTATGAAAATTAACCCAACTAAGATGGCAGCTAATTTGCATAAGTAGGCACCCAACAGCCTTCATCCAGGAACAGGGAACATCTTCAGCACCCAGAGCAAGAGGGAGCCAGCAATCAGAGCCAGCGGGAGCCAGCAATCTGAGCGAGAGGGAGCCAGCCATAGGAGGGAGAGTGAGCCAGCAATCTGAGCGAGATGGAGCCAGCCATTGGAGCGAGAGGGAGCCAGCAATCTGAGCAAGAGGGAGCCAGCCATCGGAGCAAGAGGGAGCCAGCCATCGGAGCAAGAGGGAGCCAGCCATCGGAGGGAGAGGGAGCCAGCCATCGGAGGGAGAGCGAGTGAGCCATAGGAGGGAGAGGGAGCCAGCGATCAGAACCAGCGGGAGCCAGCCATCGAAGGGAGAGCGAGCCAGCCATCAGAGGGAGAGCAAGCCAGTCATAGGAGAGAGAGCAAGCCAGCCATAGGAGGGAGAAGGAGCCAGCCATGGGAGTGAGAGGGAGCCAGTGATAGGAGAGAAAGGGAGCCAGCCATCAGGGTGAGAGGGAGCAAGCAATCAGAGAGAGAGAGAGAGAGGGAGCCAGTGATCAGAGCCAGTTAGAGCCAGCGATCTGAGGGAGAGGGAGCCAGCCATCAGAGAGAAAGGGATCCAGTGATCAGAGCAAGCTATCGAAGCGAGAGCGAGCCAGCCATCGGAGCGAGAGGGAGCCAGTAATTGGAGAGAGAGGAAGCCAGCCATCAGAGCAAGAGGGAGCCAGCGATCAGAGAGAGAGAGAGGGAGCCAGTGATCAGAGCCAGTGGGAGCCAGCGATCAGAGGGAGAGGGAGCCAGCCATAGAATGGAGAGCGAGCCAGCCATAGGAGGGAGAGGGAGCCAGCCATAAGAGGGAGAGCGAGCTGGCCATATGAGGGAGAGGGAGCCAGCCATAGGAGGGAGAGGGAGACAGCAATGAGAGAGAGAGGGAGCCAGCGATCAGAGCCAGGGGTAGCCAGCATCAGAGGGAGAGCAAGCCAGCCATAGGAGGAAGAGGGAGTCAGTGATCGAAGCGAGAGGAAGCCAACGAGAGCCAGCAATCAGAGAGAGAGGGAGCCAGCCATTGGAGCGAGAGGGAGCCAGCCATCAGAGGGAGAGGGAGCCAGCCACCGGAGGGAGAGGAAGCCAGAGAATGGAGTGAGAGGGAGCCAGTGATCAGAGTGAAAGGGAGCCAGTGATTGGAGGGAGCTGGAGGGCCCCATAGGCTTTAGGCCTGGACAGGAGCAGAGCCAGTGATTGGAGGGTGCTGGAGGGCACCTGCCCAGGCCCAAGCCTTTAGGTCCCAGCAGGGGCAGAGCCGGAGATCGGTGTGAACTGAGTTTCTAATCTACTTGATATATGTACCTTTTCTGATTGCTCATTGGCTAAGCTCCCTGTATGCCACTGGTAATATTCTTAGTAACTTGGGTAATAAGAATCTAAAAAGGGAATCTACGGTTTTTCCACTACACTCCTGGAGAAAAAAAAAAGGTCCGCTGCTGGAGGGCTAAGAAATGTCATATCCTGCCCTAGCTGGATTGGCTCAGTGAATAATGCATTGGCCTACCAACATCAGGGTCTGGGTTCAATTCTGATCATGTACCTAGGTTGCAGGCTCCTCCCTGGCCAGGGCCCAGGTCAGGGCTCATGCAGGAGGCAAACAATCAAAGTTTTCCTTTCACTTTGATGTTTCTCTCTGTCTCTCCCTTTGTCTTCCACATTCTCTAAAAATCAATGGAAACATATCCTCAGGTGAGGATCAAAAAAAAAAAAAAAGAACAAAATGTCATATGCTATGAAAGACACATCTTGAAAATGCCTAAAGAAAGTTGTCATTTTTTCATAATGAAGGGACTGGAGTCCCTGTTGATGAAAACTCCTTGGTGGTTGCGGTGGCTGGCGGTGGCTGCAGCCGTGGGGTGATGGGGATGGTGCCTTCCCCTGATCAGCCAAGTTGCCTCCATAAAGGGAGCGGACCTAAGCAGATGTAGGACATACCCTGAGTGCTTCCAGTATGTGAGAGGGGGCAGGCTGGGCTGAAGGACACCCCCACCCCGCCTGTGCATGAATTTCGTGCACTGGGCCCCTAGTGGTAAATAAATAATAAAAAGCATAAAGCACATACGTACATATAAGGGTAAATACTGGATTATCATAACCTTTACTACTGTTGTTGGCTTGCACACTGGACGTTGCAAAGTGGGGAAAGACAGGCTTAAACTAGGCTTCTGTGGGGAGGAGGTTTGAGAGGCAGAATCTGCAGAAGATGCATGTAATACTGGGTCAGGTGAGTCCGGAGAGGCAGAACCTGAAGAAGGTGCTGGAGATCCTGGGTCAGGTGAGTCTGGAGAGGCAGAACCTTCAGAAGGTGCTGGAGATCCTGGGTCAGGTAAGTCCGGAGAGGCAGAACCTGCAGAAGATGCTGGAGACCCTGGGTCAGGTGAGTCTGGAGAGGCAGAACCTTCAGAAGGTGCTGGAGATCCTGGGTCAGGTGAGTCTGGAGAGGCAGAACCTGCAGAAGATGCATGTGATACTGGGGCAGGTGAGTCTGGAGAGGCAGAACCTGCAGAATGTGCTGGAGATACTGAGTCAGGTGAGTCTGGAGACGCATATGAAGTAGAGGGTACAGGATCTGTTGCAGGTCTCTCCAGCTTCTTAAAATAATGTTCGAGGCTAGTCTGGATGGATATCTTCTTCTTGTCCTCCAAAATCTCCTTGTAACACCACAGGCTATCCATGACCCCTCTGGCAACCTTAGTGTACCTGTCACTGTTGGGGTCCTGAGCCTCAAACCTTGCCAAGGCATCCTCTATCATGGCAAAGGCCCCCGCTAATTCCTTGCTTGTAAATCTCCTAGGCACTGGGGTTGGTGTGTCTTCCTTTTCAATGAACTGCTGTTTGAGTTGAGTGAGGTCCTCAGTAGATAGCTCCTCTCTATGAGATGCCAGCAGCTCTGTGACATCCTCACCTTCCACCTCCAAATCAAGCTGCTTACTCAACTCAACAACATTCTTGATGACAACCTCCACTGAATCCTCAAAGCCATGGAAATCGTTCACAAACTGGGGACACAATTTTTTCCAAACACCATTCAAGTTCGTCTGCTTAACTTCATCCCAAGAATCAGAAATATTTTTTACAGCAGCAAGAACCTTGTAAGATTTCCAAAAGTCATTGAGAGTCAACTCTTTATCCTTTTCCGTTGCCCTAAAAGCCATAGCTAATGTCCTTCGGAGGTAGTAGGCCTTGAAAGAGGCAATGACACCTTGGTCCATAGGCTGTAAAAGGGAGGTGGTGTTAGGTGGAAGGTAAACCACCTTGACATTTGGATGAAAGTCATTCAAATCGGCAGGGTGACAAGGGGAACTGTCCAGCACTAGCAACACCTTAAAGGGAAGCCCCTTGAAGCACAGTTTTCCTTGACTTCTGGCACAAAATGGTTGGTGAACCAGTCCTCAAATACGCTAAGTGTCACCCATGCCTTCTTGTTAGATTTCCAGATGACAGGTAGTAGACCCTTCCAGATGCACTTGATTGCCATTGGATTCTCGGCCAGACACACCAAGGCCTTCAGCTTGAAGTCACCAGCAGCATTAGCCCCAAGTAGCAAACTCAATCTCTCCTTGCTGGCTTTATGGCCTGATGCTGTCTTCTCCTCCTTGCCAATGTATGTACGTGTAGGCATATGCTTCCAGAACAAGCCTGTCTCATGCACATTAAACACTTGTTTATCACAGTAACCTCCCTCCCTAATTATCTCAGCCAACGCACTAGGAAAATCACCTGCTGCTTTGGCATCATCACTAGCAGCTTCCCCTGGCAGTTTAAGATTATGCAAATTAGCACGAGCCTTAAAACGCATAAACCAACCTTTGCTAGCCACAAACTCTTCACTTTCACTCCCTTCCCCCTTTTCTTTTTTCAAGGCCTCAAACAATCTTTCAGCCTTCTCCTTAATCAACATCAGGCTAACTGGGATACGCCATTGATGCTGCTCATCCCGCCAAAGCACTAATAATCTTTCCATCTCAATAATGAGACCACTACTCTGCTCTGTAACCACAGTTGATTTCATTGGAGCAGATCCTTTCACATGTTCCAGTACACGCTTTTGATCATTGATGATTGTCGAGACAGTTGTGGGACTTTGGCCAAGCAACCGGTCGATGTTCTTAAGTGTTTCGCCCTTTTCTGAGCGTCTTATTATGTCTCCTTTCACTTCCATTGTGAGGGCTTTCCTTCTTTTTGTAGCACTGCCATCAGAAGAATCTGCCTTATGCTTAGGATCCATAAGGAAGGGCAAAAAGTGTTCAAAATAACAATACAAAAAAAAAAAGAGAGCAAATGAAGCACAATCCAAAACGGCTTATAAACGGCGACTGAATGACAGCGTCTTCCTTGTATAGCGCCGCGTGATGACTTATTCATCCACTCCGCTGGCCAACTGGTTCCCGGGAGAACTGCGTGCTAACGCCTTACATCAAATGACAGAACTTTTTTTTTATATAAATAAATTGCAGATGGCGACGTAACCACAAAACAACGTATGTGTCCCATCCAAGTACTAACCAGGCCCGACCCTGCTTAGCTTCCGAGATCAGACGAGATCGCGCGCGTTCAGGGTGGTATGGCCGTAGTCTGAAGTAACAAGGGGATTGTGTGGAGATAGAAAGAGAGAGAGAGAGAGAGAGAGAGAGAGAGAGAGAGAGAGAGAGAGAGAGAGACATCTATTTTTTGTTCCATTATTTTTATACATTCTTTGATTAACTCTTGTAATTGATGTGACCAGGGTTGGAACTTGCAACCTTCCGTTATTAAAATTGTTCGCTGACCCACTTAGATGTTTGGACTCAGTCACACATATGTGACACTTTAAGTAACAACCCAATAATGTACCTGAGAATAGATAGATACCAAAACCATCATGATGACTTAGATCAGTGATGGGCAACCTTTTGAGCTTGGTGTGTCAAACTTCGCCAAAAATCTGAGCATAACTTGGATAGTGTGTCACTTTGAGGAAAAAACTAACTCCAAGACTCTAGTTGCAAATGTTTCATCCTCAGGAGCAGCAAATGTTTCATCCTCGGCATGGCTACGTGTGCTAGTGCTGACACGCGTGTCATAGGTTCGCTATCACTGACTTAGATAGTGGTGGAAGGCTAGAATAGCATTCATGGGATTTCAAAAGTGTCTTTTTTCCAAGGAAATATTTAAAGTAAGCTATATCACTGTCAGACTGTATTATTGCATCAATTATTTTATAGGCCGAGAATGAAATGCTGATAAGGTCAGTAGGAACTTGGTATCAACAATGCAGGCATGCAGGGAAACACCAAAATGTATTTTTTTTAATGTCCATTTTAAATAAATTCTACTTAAATCAATCTTTAGAAAAGGTTTAATCTTGATGCTTCCCAATAATTTTACTGTTTTATTGTGAAAAGTTTTGAACATATTTGGTGTTACTCAATCAGCATATTGAAAATATAATATAATGATGTACTACTGAAAGATATTATCATGTCCATGTTCAAAAATCATCATTTTGGCTGTTTGAACCTTACAAGGATGCGAGTATTTACACCACGGATATTAATAAAGATTACAAAGTTCCCATAATCAGTACACGCATATAGCTTTTCTCCAATGTGAACTCTCTTGTGGATAAGCAGGTGATTATTGCAGGTAAAAGATTTCCCACATTCACAACACTCATAAGGTTTTGCACCACTGTGAACTCTCTGGTATTGAGTGAAGTTACTGTGTTGCCTAAAGGAATTCCTACAGTCACTACACTCTTAGGGCTTTTCTCCACTGTGAACTCTGTGGTGTTGAATGAGGGTAAACCTGTGTGTAAATGACTTCCCACAGTCATTATGCTCATGGCTTTTCTCCAGTGTGAACTCTCCTGTGGATAAGGAGGTGATTATTGTGGGTAAAAGCTTTCCCACATTCACTACACTCCTAAGGTTTTCACCAGTGTGAACTCTCTGGTGTGGATTGATGGTACTGCTTTTTTTGAAGGACATCCTGAAATCACTACACTCATAAAGCTTTTCTCCAGTTTGGACTTTGTGTTGTTGAATGAGTTTGGACCTCAGAATGACGGACATCCCATGATCACTACACTCCTATGGCTTTTCTACAGTGTAAACTCTTCTATGATGAATGAGGTTAAAGATTTCTCTAAAAGATTTCCCACATTTTTTACACTTATAGGTCAGGCTACTGAGGATCACAAAACAAGGAAGACTTCAAACGAAATGACACACACATGGCAAGCACCACATGGAAGAGAAGCAGGATTGTCAGCTCATTTTTCTGCTAACAGTGTTCAGCATGGTTTGTCTGCTGGTGACATGGAAAGCTGTGCTGAAATATGATTATGCCTCATTGCATGTAATCTCTCTCTCTCCCTCTCTCTGTGTATATATATATTTATCTTTATCTCTATCCTTATATCTATATATACATACACAAGGGTAATATGCAAAGTGTTCCCTCGGGAGTTCAACCAGGAGAACAATCACTCTCAATGAAGTGCGCTGACCATCAGAGGATGGTGCGGAACATGATAGGTGACTAATGGCAGCAGCAGGGCGCTGAGGGTGCGAGGGAAGGAGGATGCGGGCAGGTGGGGCTATCCATGCGCTGGCAGTACGCGTGCAGTGAGGGATGGAGGAGGTGGGGAGGCAGGGAATCTGATTGACCTTGATCCCTGGACAGGCCTAGGGACACCATGAACAATTTCATGCACCAGGCCTATAGTATTGAATACATTAGTAGCTGGTGTTAAAGAACTATTTAAGAACTATTTAAGCTCGTATGTACATCTCATAACACATGTACAGGTCAATGTTAGAGAATACTGAAGACGGAGCAATGCAGAGGAACAGGTGATGCAAAAAGTCCACACCGGAGAAGGTAGTCAAAGGCCAGGAGGTCACAGGTGAAATGACAAGTCAGCACAGTATAAAGTATGGCAGAGAAAAGGAAGAAATGTGCTATTGCCCATGGTACTTGCACCTAAACACTGTTGAAAATGAGCAGGTGCTTGGGATCATCTAAACACCACGCTTATACGATATCTAGCCCATATTTGCAAATCAAAAGGACCAGGCCTCTTCTGAGACCATCCTGCTTGTTCAACCTGTAAAAAAAAATCAGGGTTCATCTGGCATATTCCTCTCTGCAAATATGTACAACAGAAATATTCCAAGTATTAATGAAATATGACAGGGATGTGCAGCCAGCACTGGCCTAGAGACATTTGGCTTCCAATCGTATTTAAGGAAGATAATATTACAAACAACGGAAGTATGATCTTTTAAGAGCAGCTCAATGTTCATGGAAGTACAGACCATAACCTGGCATAGACAGTCACCAAGGACCTTTGCCTAGAGGAAGGAGGTAGAAATGGTAGCCATGGATCTGGACATAGTCACCCTGCCAGGGAGAGGAATAGCAGGTGGGACCCATTAAGCTGTCTGTAAGACTTCTGACTCCCAGACACATCCTGCATTGTCTGAGGCAATGTTTGTGGAGTCGTTTATTCAGGGCTCTCCACAGACCTCACCCATGGCAGTCACAGCACATTTGACAGCACAGTGGGGGAAATGAGCAGAGCCCATGGTCTGGCTGTAGAAGAGTGAAAGCTACATCAGAAGAATAAAGGAAGAGAGAACATCATCCCAGGACACTGGGATAATGTGAAGGTCTTACCTACAGATCATACAAGTGCAAACACTTCCAGTAGAGAAGTCTCTGAGGTTCATCAAGGAGGCCCCATTCCTCCTGAGAGAAGAAAATGGCCACATCCTCAACGTTCATATACCGTCATAATGGGGACAGTACAGCCCACGATCAGATTCACTCCCAAGGTTCCAACTCTGTCACATTGCCACCCTCCACATCAATCTGCTCTCCCCACTCCTCACACCAGAGAAGATACCAGGTCTTCATCCCATGAAAGTCACTGTCATGTTATATTTCTACTGCCAATTTGTCTTCCCACAATAAAGGCAGTTGAGCAGATAGAAGATAACTGAGCTCTGGGATTCACATGTACGCCACACTAGCTCTTGACAGTAGAGTGGGTGTCAAGAACACAGGGTAGGAAGAGATGTTGGCCATACAGGGAGTGTGAGTGATTTGATACTGGTCTTATCAGGCAATACCTGTGTAATCCCTCGGACTTTTCCTCAAAGACACCAAAAAGATATCATTACACTTCACTCTTACAACCACACTCCCAGAGTGCTGAGGCCATAGCTTTGTATTACCTGCTGCACATATTTCTTTGAACAACACTTCTCTCACACAGTTTCTTTCCCAGAGGCACAACTTCAAAGGTAACACAAAATTGCATTGGCGAGCATGGGCTGTTTCTTAATCACCTTAATTTCCAAATTTATAGATTACCATCTCCATAATCCATTTCTCTCTTACCCTTCTCCCTTACCCATGCCCATGGAGAATTTCAAACCTGGGGAACACTGATGAATACTCTCATTCTTAACCCTCAGTGTGTCACCACCACAACAAAAGGCAGGTGGATACAAAATGTCATCCAAGCCCTGAACATGGCAGGTAGCACCAAAACATCACCCTTCCCAGGCATTATCAAAAAATTTCCCTTATTTTATCATCCAGATTCCACCAGAAATGGACTCTCCCTACTTTCACTTTTATGTCAATGTCACGGTGCTCTGGCCATGAAGTCACACTCCCTCTCCAAGTGCTCATCACTCTTTCTACCACACCTCTCTCACACCTGCACTGCTACAGTCCCGCCACCTATAATCCTCTCCTCACCCTCTTACTTATTATTCAGCGTGTGTGGTCAAGAGAATGCTTGCCAAATTCAAACAGGATCAAGTACAGCCCAGACTCTGACAGTCCACACTCATAGAGGCAGCCTTGAATCCTGCTGTGAAGGCCTCTCTCCAGGACTGTTTTTCCTTAAATCTAACTTATGAAGAACCACAGTCAGATCTCAGATACTCAGACCTCCCCTCCCCTGGTGCTGCAGGGTTCAATGGGGTCAGGCTGAAAGAATGCTGCAAGCAGAGAGGAGTCTGGGAGGCGCGGAGGCCCCACCCAGCCTGATGATGCTCAACAAGCCTCAGACACACCCTGCACAGCAAGGATGCTGCCTCCTAGGCCTCCTCCTACTCACGAGGAGTGGGCTGAAGCCTGTGAGTCCTGGAAGAAACTGAAGAGGTCAAAATGCCTGCCAGGAGGAGGAAGGCGAAAGTCCTGCCCTAATAGATGCACTGACACAAAGTGTCCTTTAGGTCCGCCTACATGGTCGCATTCCTTTCGGGGTAATGTAGTTTTCTCAAACACCAAGGGGAGGGCTAGCATCCCAGCCAATGACATTGGTGAATAAAGGTGATGTGGTTCAGGAAGTGGCACTGGGGAAGGACAAGATGGGGCCAGAGGCCTGGTTTACTGGAACAGATGGGCAGACCTCCCAGGAGAGGGGTGTGGGGAGAACCGGGAGAGATCCCCCGAAGAATATATGCAGAGGCGAAAATGGGAGACATCTGTAATACTATCAACGATCAAAAAGACATATTAAATTTTTTAAAAATATATAATATAGCCCAGCTGGTGTGTCTCAATGGTTGAGCACTGATCTATGATCCATGAGGTCCTGGTTCTATTCCTGGTTAGGGAACATATAAATAGAGAAAATTCCTCCATGGTGGGGCCCAGAATTTGAGAGACATTTTCCTCTAGTCCCGCGCGTAATAAATGTAACTCCATCTCTCTAAGTATTGCTTGGTTCTTCTCCAGTTCTCTGTAACAGTACCAGCTCCTTCCTGGGCCCTCAGCCTGAAGCAGGGCCTTGCCTCTTCCCTCATCAGAAGCACCGGGGAAGGTGTTTGGCTCCTTTGGGTCCACGCTCCCTTCACCAGGGACGTATTTCATCGCCTTTTAGAGAGCTTGCCTTGCTCAGGGGCTGCTGCTGTGGGTGTTAGATTTCCCGGGGCAATGAACAAAGAGACCAGGGCTGGGTGCTCCCTGATGTAGCCCAGACGCTTCAACCACCAATGTTGCTCCCACGCATGGCTTCTGCCATTGGTTCTCTCCCCCAGCGCCCTGAGACGACAGAAAAAGCCATCCTGTTCCAGAAATTTCAGAGGCAAATGGAGCCCCTAGGGGCCTGGCCCAGGACTCTGACCAGGGAAGCCAGGGAGCAGATCCGGTATTTACATGAAGGATTTCCAGAGTCCTGGTCAGTTCTCCAATTGGCTGAAGGCTTGGATGCTAGCTCTGATGAAGGGTTTTAAAAAGCAAGTTTGTGCCCACATTGGAGAAGAAACTGAAGCAGGATCAAAAGGTCCTTCCAAAAGCTGTGCTTGCCCACTCGCTCCGCCAGCTTCCAGGCCCCGGGGATGCCTGGGAGCTGCTTTCTGCAGGCCGCCCTGTGTCAGGAGCTGAAGCCTCATCCCAAGGCCAAGGTCACAGCACAGCTTTTAGGGTGACAGAACCGAATACTCAGAGTACAAACACACCGAGGAGACAGAAGGGAAAGAATAAAGGAGTCCAGAGCCCGGAGAAGGAAAGCTTTGTGCCTGTTGGTGCAGCACAAGGTCAGCACAGAGAGCTGCAGAAGTACTCCACCAGTGGTTGTGAGGACGCCAGAGGCACTGACAGTGATGTATTGCCAAGTGCAAAGGAGCTGGAAGCATTGAAGGCAAGAGAACTGGGTGAGCAGAACTTCAGCAGCAAGGTAGTGCAGAGGGGGTGAGAGTTCTTTGACGACAATAGGAACTTCCTGTACAGAATTTGAACTGGAGCCTGGCTGGTAAAGATGTCATGTAAAATAGAGCTGAGCGAGCAGATTGGAGCTGCCTGGATTTCTGTGTGGATTATCCACCTTGGAAATGATGAGCCTGAAAATGGAATGAGCGGCTTGGATTTCAATCTTACAAGGGACAGTAAACTTCACAGGGCAGATGTATATGCGGGCAGCATGAATAACAGGCTAGGTGCAGTCTAGCTCCTGGAGCATGGCTCCTCATCTGACCATGTGGATATTCAGTACTTACCCTTCTTGCATAGGCTTTCTATGTGTCGAAACCAGCCTGTGTCACATATGTTAGGAGTTTGTTGTCTTTACAATATGTGTATGGGAGGAATTGAAAAGTGTTCATTCTGACATCATTTACTTCTTGATTAATGAACACTAACAGTTCTGGAGTTGCTTAGTCAATTGGTTGTATTCACTTTGTGCAAGGTAAAGTGAAATGCAGCAAAAAAATAAGTATATACATAAATGCATAGTCCATGGACATACACAATAATGTGCTGAGTGCCTAGAAATGGTGGGGGCAGGCTAGAGGGAGGCAAAGGACACATGCTCAGGTGGTGGACTGGATTCATATTGTGATGCATGCAGGGGGAAGCCTATCAGTGATTCTCTCTCATCAGTCACCTTTCTCTCTCTCTCTATCCCCCCTCCATTCCTCACTGAAATCAATAAAAATATAGTTTTGAATGTATATTTTAAATCAATTACACTTACATCAAAGTTTGAAAAAATAATTGAAATTTGCCACTTCCCATTATTTTACTATTTTATCATGAATATTGTTGAGTATATTTGTACCTAATGCACCAGCATGTTGGAAATAACATATAATGATGTGCTACTGAAATATCCTAGCAGGCCCATGTTCAATGCTAACATTTTGTCATTTTGAAACTAATCATGATGAGAGTATTTACCACCAGGAATAAATGCTGGAGAATGTTAGCAACATAGATTAAACTTAAAAGTGTATCATGCAAGTGGGCATTAAACTGTATATAAGATAAAATGTGAGAAAAACAATTTTCCTTCCAGTATTCAAAACATACTGTATAGTTCCAAATGGAAAAGAAACCAATTAAGTCCTTAAGGAATGGGTGAAGTGAATAGAGATGTCTTAGATGCTGAACCGCCGTCCTATTGGTTAAATCCTAAATTCATTTTAAAAATGGAAAAAGTGAGTGCTCAGCACGCCTTTGAGCCTGGCAACTTCCCATTGATCAGATCCTAGGACTTGCCTCACAGTATGGCACACAAAGCCAGTCCTAGCTCCCACCTCAAAGAGAGATACCGAAACTGGCTCCAGCCCCCAAGCTGGAGAAGAAGCCGACCCCTCCGGACCTGCTGAGGGAGAAAAAGAACGGCAAGAAGTGATTGAACATATTGATGAAGTACAAAATGAAATGGACAACTTAATGAAAAAGCCAGAGAGGAGATTTTGAAAGTAGAACAGAAATATAAAAAACTCCGCCAACCGTATTTTCAGAAGAGGTCAGAATTAATCACCAAAATCCCAAATTTTGGGGTAACAACATTTGTCAACCATCCACAAGTGTCTGCACTGCTTGGGGAAAAGAATGAAGAGACTCTGCATTATTTGACAAGAGTTGAAGTGAGAGAATTTGAAGATATTAAATAAGGTTACAGAATAGATTTTTATTTTGATGAAAATCCTTACTTTGAAAATAAAGTTCTCTCCAAAGAATTTCATCTGAATGAGAGTGGTGATCAATCTTCAAAGTCCACTGACATCAAATGGAAATCTGGAAAGCATTTGACGAAACATTCAAGTCAAACACAGAATAAAGCCAGCAGGAAGAGATAGCATGAGGAAGCAGAGAGCTTCTTTACCTGGTTTACTGACCATTCTGATGCAGGTGCAGATGATTTAGGAGAAGTCATCAAAGATGACATTGGGTCAAATCCTTTACAGTACTACTTGGTCCTGACATGGATGATGAAGAAAGGGAAGGAGAAGAAGATGATGATGCATGCACAAATTCATATACTGGGCCTCTAGATATATATATATATATATATATATATATATATATATATATATATATATATATATATATATATATGCTTGATTTAAATCAGTTACATATATATCAAACTTTAAAAAATGTTTAAAACTTATGTTTACAATAATTCAGCTGTTTAATTATGAATGTTCCTGAGCACATTCATTGCTACTATGTAAGTATGGTAAAAATCTATGTATATGAAAGGCTAAGCAACCACCCAACTTCTTCACAGGTACCTATGACCTGCAATGACCAACAGAGGGCAGACGCTCAACACAGAAGCTGCCCAGTGAGTTGTGGTTACTTGACAGCAGTGGTTCACAGGTAACACACCCCAGAAGCAGAGAGGAAGGAGCCTGATTCTGGGTTGTGTCACCCAAGAACTGCTGTCTCGAAATCCAGGACACCTAGGGGGATGTCGGAGAGCCTGTTTCAACCCAATCTCCACATGCCAGGCCCTTGTTTTGAAAGGGAGAAGTAGAGAAAAATCAATAATCTACCTCCTGCACGACCACTCCAGGGGATTCAGGAAGACATGTGCCCTACCCTGGAATCAAACCAGTGGCTGAGGGACCCCAGCCATCACACAGATGCCATTCAAGCCTCGACACTGCCCCAGTGCTGCCGGCTAAGGAGGGAATGTGAGAGGTTGGCACTAGGGAGGGTGGGGCCGATCTCACCAAGTCCTTCCCCACCACACACTTTCAGATTAATTTAATTTCAATGTGCACGCATTCATGTACCTGGTCACTAGTAAAATATAATGATGTACTACTGAAATATCTTATGTCCATGTTCAATGCCATCATTTTGACACTTTGAATGTGGTGAAATTGCCAACTACTGCTAACATATACTTCACTTAATGTATTGTTAAATGCTTAGACTTAAAGAACACTGGTGGAATATATTAACAATGCAGATTAAACTATTAAGTTTATGGTACAAGTGGGCTATAAATAGTACATATGGTAAAAATTGAGAAAAAGTATATTGTTTTTAGAATTCAAAAGCACGAATTCCATATGGCAAAGAAGTCACTACAGTCATTGAGGAATGAGAGAAATTCAAACATATGTCTTAGAGGCTGCACTATCCTCCTATTGGTTAGGATGATAAATTAACTATAAAGTAGAACAAAATCCAGAACACACATTTTAACAAAGGAGATAAAGACATGCATAAGAAATGATCACCATCAAACATTTTTTACAGAAATGGAATGAAAACAAAAGCAAGTTAACAATACTCGGTAATAGGGTAGTATTTAAAAAGATTAACCTTCACATGTGCTAGCTGAGTTGCAGAAAAATGGAATTTTCATGACTGTGGGTGGGTTGGGAGGCAAAGTGATTGACCATTTTAGATCACACTTCCCCATATGTTAAAATATAACACATTCACTGACACTGGAACAGTTTGGTAAGTGACACATACACCTGCAGAAAGAACTCAACACAATATTCTCAACTGTTTTATTTATAAAACCACAAACATAGAAATCACTGAAACCACAGGCAGCTCAATAGTTAAAGTGGTTACCCATAGAATACAATATTTCCTGGAAATAAATATTTACATAAACATTAGTGTTGAATCTCAAAATATCTGTGTAGCATGAAGGAAGCCAGTGTTTCTTAAAGAGAATACACCTTTTAGTACCAATAAAATTATGAATAATATGAGCTACTCTATTGTACAGGAAGGTAAATCAATGCCTGCATGGAGGGCTGGGAGGCAGAAAGGTTACAAAAGGACTGGAGGTAAATACAGGGTGTGGCCAAGTAGGTTTAATGTTGTTGCTACTGAAAATAGTACAATAATTAATAAAGAAGAACACAAAATATAAACTCTCCATGGCCACTGTGCCTCATTTTCTTGGACGTGATCACATTAACGGAGAGCCACTGGTTTGATTCCGGGTCAAGGCACATGCCCAGGTTGTGGGCTGGATCCCCAGAGTTGGGCATTCAGGAGGCAGCTGATCAATGATTCTCTCTCATTGATCTCTCTCCCTTTCTCTCTCTCTCTCTGAAATCATAAAAGTATATCATAAAAAAACAAACTATTGCCATCAAATTCAACAGGAATGCTGACTACATACAAAAGACATCCTGGGACAGATTGCAGGGTCATCCTTCCTCTACCTTTGCCTTCTTGCCTGTTGAGCAACTACATTATGTGAACACCCTAGAGCGGCCAGGGAATACACAACACCATTAGATTATTCTGCCAATGACGTCAGCTACACGGAACGGTTTTGGAGGTCCTGAGAATGTCTGTACATGAAGGCCACACAAGCCACAGGCCCCAGAACATCTGTGGCCTTATGTTCAGAAGAGGCACTTATCATCTAATTTACTGCAGGCTTCCCCACTCACTATTTAAACAGTGTTTCTGTCCTAATTGTGGTTCCACCTCAGAGACTTACAACAAATGACACCAGCCTATGAAATGTCATACTTCCTGGCACATGTCTCCTTCGTAGTACATGGAGAGCAGGTTCCCTAAACATTGCTGAGGCTTATGTAGTACATACTGTGAACGGTAAACAAGGTTCATATTGGTCACAGAAGCAGAGCAAAGGTCTCATCTTCAGACTGACCTTCACACTCACCAATAATCGAGGCACCAGCTGAAAATTAAATGCACAAAGTCATGTGGTCTTTCTTTTTATGCCATGGATCGCAATAAGTAATAAGCCAACATTGGACAAAAAGTGATTTCCGGACATTATGTCGTCCCTTTCAAACCACATACACTTTTGGATAAACACAATATCTATTCATCTCTACATGCTGAAAGTTCACATTTGTGTTTGCAAATCATCTGTGGGAGTGAATAAAACCAAAATTAAAGGTACAAATGTAAAAATACCTTTAAAAATATTCTAAACCAGGAGAGGAGAACAAGAGGTTTGCAGGTTGGTGAATAAGAATCCCTCCGAATATATCAAAGCATAATGTGAGTACCACTATATCCCTGAAAGAGGTGGCACTTCTTAGCTGAGAAGGGGTGCTCTGGATGAATCCTGGGTCAGGTCCATTTTCCAGTCACAGAGAAATGAATGAAGATCCTGCCAAGAGCTTGAAGGAACCATAATTACTTCCAGCAGAAGTGAGAACACAGAATACATTCCCCTGAGCACCCAGGGGTGGTGACCGATGCACACTCCTCAGGTGAGTCAGGTGTTAGAGGTGAAATCTCTTCAGTGACAAAGAGACAGTGACATCATTTGGGTGGTAGGTCTGGGCATGTTAGCAAGTACAATGCAGCTCGTTCAAGTCTCACTTGTACCTCATATTTATGAGGAATCTAGCAGAGTGTATGTTCCCAAAAAATGGGATTACATTCATGGAAAGGGTCTCATAGAGCCCCTTAAGTGTTCTTATAATAAGTGAGAAAAATAAACCATTCCCTGCACATTTATGGCTTTTCTCCAGTATGAACTCTGTGGTGTCTAGTGAGGCAAGACATTAGACTGAAATGCTTCCCACATAAACTACACTCATACGGCTTTTCTCCAGTGTGAACTCTGTGGTGTACAGTGAGGTTAGACCTTCGACTGAAATGCTTACCACATTCACCACACTCATATGGCTTTTCTCCAGTGTGAACTCTGTGATGTATAGTGAGGTTAGACTTTCCATTGAAATGTTTACCACATTCACTACACTCATATAGCTGTTCTCCAGTGTGAACTCTATAGTGTACAGTGAGGTGAGACCTTCGACTGAAATGTTTCCCACTTTCACTACACTCAGACGGCTTTTCTCCAGTGTGAACTCTCTGGTGTACAGTGAGGTGAGACCTTTGACTGAAATGCTTCCCACATTCCCTACACTCATATGGCTTTTCTCCAGTGTGAACTCTGTGGTGTACAGTGAGATGACATCTTTGACTGAAGGACTTCCCACAGTCACTGCACTTATAACACTGTTTTCTAATGTGAACTCTGTTGTGTTTAATGAGAGCAGGGCTTTCACTGAAGACCTTCCCACAATCAGTACACTCACAGGGCTTTTCTACAGTGCGAAGTCTCCCATGTTGTAGGTGGTTAAAGATTTGTCTGAACACTTTCCCACATTTATTATACTCAGTAATCATTTCTCCAGAGCTGAGACCTTTCTGATAACCAACTTTCTGTTTCTGGCTGGCAGCTATTTCACATTCAACCCACTGGTGATGTCTTTTTCCACGGAGACATTCCTGTGAAATCTCATTGTTACTGTGTCGCTCCTCAGTGTTCAGAGTGGCCTGGTGCTGGAGAAGCCCATGGTGGCTGGGGAGTCTGCCCCAACCTCAGTACTAGCTTCAGGCACCCCAGAGAAGTAGAACCAGCAAGTTGTCACAAGCAAAGCTCTCTCCATATCTTCTTTCCAGGGCTTCTCTCCACAGGCATCCTTCTGCTGCTGGTGAGGGTTTGCACTGAAACACAAGTCTCTCACACATGCATCACTTAAGAACACATTCTTCTCAAAGTATGCCACTTGTAACTCAGTCAGGTGCAAAATACCCTTTAATACTGAGAAGCACGGCTTACACAGATGGGTCCTGTTGGTGGCTGCAGCTCTAGGAAGCCCTGACCTGAGAGTCTCCTACAGATACACTGTGCTCACAATAGGCCTCTCCATCATCCATTTTATGCCAAGGACCTGAAAACAGAGGAATGATGCAGAAATGAATATTGACTGTGGTGACAGAGGGAAGTCCCATTATAAAACTGTGTTGCACATAATACATTGGTCTCATGCAATTGGCTGAAAATAAAAGACCTGAAAGATGAATTAATACGAAGCAACTGTGAAGTTCTTGACCACTGAAGATCACAAAACAAGAGAGACTTCAACTGAAATAGAGCAAAAACATGGCAAGCACCACATGGAAGAGAAGCGGACTGTCCAGCTCATTCTGCTGCTAACAGCATTCAGTAGATCTTCTCTGCTGGTGACATGGGCAAGTTGTGCAGAAAGTTGGTAACATCTCATTCCAAGTAAAATTCAATAAACAAGTAGCTGGTGTTTGAGGGGTATTTAAGCATGTATGTGCTCCTTATAACATATGCACAGGTCCATGTTGTAGTATACTGCAGAAAGAGATGTGCAGAGGAATAAGTGATGTAAAAAGGACACAATGTCGAAGGTAGACAACGCTAGGAAGTCACCGATGAAATGACAAGTCAGCAAAGTGTCAAGTGTGGAAAAGAAAGGTATAAATGAGGTGTGGCCATTGGAACCTGCACCAAACACTGTTGTACAGGAGCAGGTTCCCGGTATAATCTGAACACCATCCTTATGTCATACCTCCCCCCAGGTGCCACTCAGCCGGGCTAAGCATCCTCTAGGACCTGGGGTTCACCCTGAAACCCAGAGTTCACCCTGCACCTCCTTTTCTAGAAGTATGTACAAAGTAAATATTCTAAGTATCAATGAAAAGACAACAGAGGTGAGCAGCCATCACTTGCCCATAGCATTCAGCTTGCAATAGTATCCAGGGAAGGTAATATTACAAACAATAATTGGAGGGTCTTACAAGAACAGCCCCTGGTTCATGTATGTAAAGAAGATAACTGACACAGGGTCTTTATCGACAAGAAAGGTGCAGAATTGGAAGTCCTGGATCTGGATAGAGTCACCCTCCCTGGAGTGCAAGAGCAGGAGGGACCCATTAAGCTGTCTGTAAGACTGCTGACACCCAGACACTTCCTGCAGTTTCTGAGGCAACTGGTGTTAGGGAGGTTTTTGGAGTCTATTGCTCAGGGCTCTCTGCACAGCTCAGCACTGGCAGCCACAGCCCATTTGACAAGAGAGTGGGGGAAATTAGCTGAGCCCATGGTCTGGCTTAGAGAGAGAGTGTGCTAGTCTGGAGAATAAATAAAGAGTGGGCATCACTTCATGACACTAGGAGAATTGTGAAGATCTTACCTATGAATGATACAAGTGCAAACACTTCCAGCATCACATCATAATATAGACGTCTCTGAGCCTCATCAAGGATCTCCCACTCCTCCTGAGAGAAGGCAATGGCCACGTCCTCAAAGTTCATATCCTGTCATAATGGGCACAGAATATCCCATGATAAGATTCTCTCTTGAGATTCCAAGTTTGCCATACTACCCACCCTGCACATGCATATGCTCCCCTACTCCCCACATCAGAGAAGAAAGCAGCCCTTGGTCCCATTAAAGTCGATCTCTCCTTGTATTCTTACTGATGCTGTGTCTTCCCACAACAATAAAGGCAGATGAACAGATACAAGTTACCTGTGCTCTCATCCTCAAATAGGAATCACACTGCCCCCTTTCAATAGTAGTTGGTGTCAGGAACATAGGGTAGGAGGAGACGTTGCACATAATGAGAATGTGATGGATTTGACTCTGGTCTTGTCAGGCAATAGCCATGTTGTCCTCAAAATTGTCCCTCCAAGACACCAAACAACATAGTAATGCCCATTGCACTTCTGACTCCAATTCCCGTTTGCTGAGGCCATCACTCTGCATTACCTGCTGCCCATAGTTCTGTGATCCACACTTGTCTCACAGAGCTTCATTCCCAAAGGCACAACTTCACTGGTAACACAAATGAGCCATGACGAGGACAGGGTGTTTTCTAATCAGGTTCTTTCCCAAAATTCTAGTTCACCACCTCTGTAATACATTTCTCTCACCCTTCTCTCTTCTCCTTTCCTCATGACGGTGGGGATTTTCAAGTGCAGGTGATACTGATGTGTGCTATCTCATTCCTAGTGTTCACTGGGTCAGCCCTCAACAAGAAATGGCAGGTGGGCACATATATGTCCTCTAAGCTCTACACTTGTCATGTAGCATCACAGCAACCCATCTCGTTAGAAATTATCCTAAAATCCCCCATATCATAAACACACCATCAGAGATGGACTTCCTTTTCATTCATTTGAACGTCATTGTTAGTGTCCGGCCACTTTGCTTTCAGTCCCACGACTACACTGATGTCGTCATCACCTGTGTGTGATTGTGCAGCTCAACCCAGGTTCCCCACCTGCCACACTGACATAGAGGGCACCTCCCATACTGTTCTCTGGGTCACTGCATGCTCTGCCCTCAAGAGAACCTTGGCTGCTCGTCCTCACAGGTCCCTAGGCTGTGCTGGTGTTCAGATGTGTGTGGACTGACAAGGTGATTAAAACATATATATTGATTTCAGAGAGAGAGAAATCAGGATATACTATATATATATATATATATATATATATATATATATATATATATACATATGCTCACTAATAAAATCATAATATGCTAATTCAACTGGGAGACCTTCCGGATATCCTTCTGGATAAAGCCTGGGGCTTGGCTGTCCTGTAAACCACCCCCAATCGACTCTCAGCCCGTTGACCAGGCTGGACACACACCCCAGCGGGTCCCCAAACCCTGATGGTGGCATGGCCAGCTTGCAAACAGCCCTCAGCCCCTCGCCCAGGCTGGCAATTCCCCCAATTGGGGACCCTCAACTTGATGGGGGCATGCCTGGCCTGCATACTACTCCAGTTCCTCACCCAGGCAGGCACCGCTCCCAGTGGGGACCCCCACCATGATGGGGGCATGGCCGGCATGCAAACTGCCCCAGGCCCCTCACCCAGGCCAGCCCCGCCCCGCAAGGGGACCCTCACCCTGATCAGGGACCCCCTTGAAGGCACACCAGCCGGCCCCCACCTGTGCACCAGACCTCTATCTATACTAACAAAAAGGTAGTATGCTAATTAGACAGGGAGACATGCTGGATGTCCTTCAGAACAAAGCCATGGTGGCGGAGCCAAGGCAGAGGCAGTTAGGGGTGATCAGGCAAGGAGGGGTGGGCATTTGGGGGTGATCAGGCCAGGAGGGGTGGGCATTTGGGAGTGATCAGGCAGGCAGCGGGCGCCAGTTGGGGGTCCAGGCCAGGAGTGGGTAGTTAGGGGCGAGCAGGCTGGCCAGAAGACAGTTGGGGGCGATCAGACCAGCAAGGTGGGCAGTAGGGGCGAGAAGGCCAGCGGCGTGGGGCAGTTGGGCACGAGCAGGCTTGCATCAGAATGGTTAGGGGCGATCAGGCAGGCAGGCAGGTGAGCGGTTAGGAGCCAGCGGTCCTGGATTGTGACAGGGATGTCCGACTGTCATCCCCTAAGGGGTCCCAGATTAGAGAGGGTGCAGGCCAGGCTGAGGGACACCCCCTACCTCCAGTGCATGAAACTCATGCACTGGTCCACTAATACAAACACACACACACAAACACACTGGTCCACTAACACACACACACACACACACACACACACACACACACACACACTGAGTGGCCAGATTATTAGGCTCTCTGAACGCATAATAATCTGGCCACTCAGTGTATATCGTACATAATAAAAGGCTAAAATGTAAATTGTCCCCTCGACCTGAAGTTCGACCAGTAGTCAGGCCAGCCAACCGCCATGTCCCCACCCGCTGGCCAGACCCCACCCATCACCTATGCAGGAATTCATAATTCATGCACCAGACCTCTAACACACACACTCACGCACACAAACACACGCACACACAAACACACACGCACACAACCACAATGTGTGGCCTGATTATTATGCATTCAGAGGTCATAATAATCTGGCCACTTAGTATATCTTACCTAATAATAGATATGTAAATTTAAAGTACCTTCGCTACACCCACAGCCAATCAGAGTGAGTATGCAAATTAAAATAAAAACATGGCGGCAGCCCTGCCCCCTAGCTGCTCCTGGCCTGTGAGAGTTGGAGAAGTCAGGCGTCAGCGCCTGAGGCTGGCTGCAGCCAGAGGCCAAGAAGCTGCCTGCCCCGTGATCCCAGGCTGCAGCCAGCCTCAGAAGCCTCACGTCCGCCTGCCCCATGTCCTGGGGGAGCCTGAGAAACCGGGCCCCAGTGCCTGAGGCTGGGTGCGGCCCGGGATACGAAGAAGCCGCCTGCCCCGGGATCCCAGGCTACAGCCAGCTGGAGAAGCCGCCCACCCCATGTCTACCCGCCCCACATCCTAGGGGAAACTGAGAAACTGGCCCCAGCGCCTGAGGCTGGCTGCATCCACGGAGACCAAGAAGCCGCCTGCCCCGTGATCCCAGGCCGTAACCAGCACCAGAAGCCCCATGTCCTCCTGCCCCACGTCCTGAGGGAGACTGAGAAACCGGCCCCAGCACCTGAGGCTGGATGGGACCTGGGAGACAAAGAAGCCGCCTGCCCCGTGATCCCAGGCTGCAGCGAAAAGGCCAGCGGGGCGGGATAGTTGGGAGCGAGCAGGTGAGCAAGCAGAGTGGTTAGGGGCGATCAGGCAGGCAGGTGAGTGGTTAGGACCCAGCAGTCCTGGATTGCAAGAGGGATATCCTACTGCCTGTTTAGGCCTGATCCCACAGGGGATCCCAGATTGGAGAGGGTGCAGGCCAGGCTGAGGGACATTCCATCCCGCCCCCAAGCATGAAATGCATGCACTGGGCCACTAGTATATATATATATATATACACACTGAGTAGCCAGGTAATTATGATCTATGAATGCATAATAATCTGGCCACTCAGTATATATCCTATATAATAAAACATTAATATGCAAATTGTCACTTCAACCAGGAGTTCAACCAGCAGGCAGGCTGGCCAACTGCCCATGTCCCCTCCTCCTGGTCCGGCTGGCCAGACCCCACCCATGAATGTATTCATGCACCAGGGGCCTTATATATATACACACTGAGCGGCCAGATTATTATGCATTCAGAGATCATAATAATCTATCCACTGTGTGTGTGTGTGTGTGTGTGTGTGTGTGTGTGTGTATATATATATATATATATATTTAGAGAGAGAGACAGAGAAAGAGAGAGTGAGAGAGATCTATTTTTTGTTCCATTAATTTTATGCATTGTTGTAATTGATATATATATAGTAGGACTTTGGGTTACGTCGGAAATCTGTTCCTATGGCGCTACATAATGCAATTTTCGCTGTAAGTCAAAAACCCACCTACAAAATTTCCTATGTCACTCAAATGGCACACATACACAGCAGAAATGAAGTGAAACAGTAAAAAAAATTTAAAAGAAAAATAACAATTCCTGACCTTTACTTATCTTACGTAATAATAGACAAACATATAAATTGACCGTTCCTTCGATATTCCCATAGCCAATCAGAATGAGTATGCAAATTAACACAACTAAGATGGCAGCTAATTTGCATAAGTAGGCACCCAGCAGCCTTCATCCGGGAACAGGGAATATTTTCACCACCCAGAGCAAGAGAGAGCCAGCAATCAGAGCCAGCAGGAGCCAGCGATCAGAGCGAGAGGGAGCCAGTCATCGGAGCGAGAGGTAGCCAACGATTAGAGCCAGCAGGAGCCATCAATCAGAGGGAGAGGGAGCCAGCCATAGGAGGGAGAGGGAGCCAGGAAGAGCCAGCGATCGGAGCAAGATGGAGCCAGCCATTGGAGAGAGAGGGAGCCAGTCATCAGAGGGAGAGGGAGTCAGCCATTGGAGGGAGAGCGAGCCACCCATAGGAGGGAGAAGGAGCCAGCCATAGTAGGGAGAAGGAGCCAGCCATCGGAGCGAGAAGGAGTCAGCCATCAAAGCGAGAAGGAGCCAGTGATCAGAGAGAGAGGGAGCCAGTAATCAGAGCCAGCTATGGAAGCGAGAGCGAGCCAGACATCGGAGCGAGAGGGAGCCAGTGATCGGAGAGAGAGGAAGCCAGCCATCAGAGTGAGAGGGAGCCAGCAATCAGAGAGAGAGGGAGCCAGCTATCGAAGCCAGAGGGAGCCAGTGATCGGAGAGAGAGGGAGCCAGCCATTAGAGCGAGAGGGAGCCAGCAATCAGAGAATGAGAGAGGGAGCCAGTGATCAGAGCCAGTGGGAGCCAGTGATCGGAGGGAGAGGGAGCCAGCCATAGGAGGGAGAGTGAGTCAGCCATAGGAGGGAGAGGGAGCCAGACATAAGAGGGAGAGGGCGCCAGCAATTGGATGGAGAGGGAGCCAGTGATTTGATAGAGAAAGGTCCAGCCATCAGAGCGAGAGGGAGCCAGCGATGGGAGAGAGAGGGAGCCAGCGATCAGAGCCAGCGGGAGCCAGCATTGGAGGGAGAGCAAGCCAGCCATAGGAGGGAGAGGGAGTCAGAGATCGAAGCAAGAGAGAGCCAGCGAGAGCCAGCAATAGGAGAGAGAGGAAGCCAGCCATTGGAGCAAGAAGGGGCCAGCCATCAGAGGGAGAGGGAGCCAGCCATCAGAGGGAGAGGGAGCCAGCCATCGGAGGGAGAGGGAGCCAGCCATCAGAGGGAGAGGAAGCCAGAGATTGGAGCAAGAGGGAGCCAGTGATCAGGGTGAAAGGGAGCCAGTGATTGGAGGGAGCTGGATGGCCCCATAAGCTTTAGGACTAGGCAGAGGCAGAGCCAGTGATTGGAGGGTGCTGGAGGGCACCTACCCAGGCCCAAGACATTAGGTCCCAGAAGGGGCAGAGCCGGAGATTGGTGTGAACTGAGTTTCTAATCTACTTGATATATGTACCTTTTCTGATTGCTCATTGGCTAAGCTCCCTGTATGCCACTGGTAATATTCTTAGTAACTTGGGTAATAAGAATCTAAAAAGGGAATCTACGGTTTTTCCACTACACTCCTGGAGAAAAAAAAAAAAAAAGGTCCGCTGCTGGAGGGCTAAGAAATGTCATATCCTGCCCTAGCTGGATTGGCTCAGTGAATAATGCATTGGCCTACCAACAGCAGGGTGTGGGTTCAATTCTGATCAAGGGCATGTACCTAGTTTGCAGGCTCCTCCCTGGCCAGGGCCCAGGTCAGGGCTCATGCAGGAGGCAAACAATCAAAGTTTTCCTTTCACTTTGATGTTTCTCTCTGTCTCTCCCTTTGTCTTCCACATTCTCTAAAAATCAGTGGAAACATCCTCAGGTGAGGATTAAAAAAAAAAGAAAGAAATGTCATATGCTATGAAAGACACATCTTGAAAATGCCTAAAGAAAGTTGTCATTTTTTCATAATGAAGGGACTGGAGTCGTGTTGATGAAAACACCTTGGTGGTTGCAGAGGCTGTCGGTGGCTGCAGCAGTGGGGTGATGGGGCTGGTGCCTTCCCCTGATCAGCCCAGTTTCCTCCATAAAGGGAGCGGACCTACTCAGATGTAGGACATACCCTGATTGCTTCCAGTATCTGAGAGGGGGCAGGCTGGGCTGAGGGACAACCCCCCTGCCCCCGCTCGTGCACAAATTTCGTGCACTGGGCCCCTAGTGGTAAATAAATAATAAAAAGCATAAAGCACATACATACATATAAGGGTAAATACAGGATTATCCTTACCTTTACTACTGTAGTTGGCTTGCACACTGGACATTGCAAAGTGGGGAAAGACTGGTTTATACTAGGCTGCTGTGGGGAGGAGGTTTGAGAGGCAGAACCTGCAGAAGATGCATGTGATACTGGGTCAGGTCACTCCGGAGAGGCAAAAACTGCAGAAGATGCATGTGATACTGGGTCAGGTGAGTTCGGAGAGGCAGAAACTGCAGAAGGTGCTGGAGATACTGGGTCAGGTGAGTCCGGAGAGACAGAACCTGCAGAAGGTGCTGGAGATACTGGGTCCGGTGAGTCCGGAGAGACAGAACCTGCAGATGGTGCTGGAGATCCTGGGTCAGGTGAGTCCGGAGAGGCAGAACCTGCAGAAGGTGCTGGAGATCCTGAGTCAGGTGAGTCTGCAGAGGCAGAACCTGCAGAAGGTGCTGGAGATCCTGGGTCAGGTGAGTCCGGAGAGGCAGAACCTGCAGAAGGTGCTGGAGATCCTGGGTCAGGTGAGTCCGGAGAAGCATATGAGGTAGAGGGTACGGCATCTGTTGCAGGCCTCTCCACCTTCTTATAATAATGTTGGAGGCTAGTCTGGAAGGATACCTTCTTCTTGTCCTCCCAAATCTCGTAACAACGCAGGCTGTCCATGACCCCTCTGGCAACCTTAGTGTACCTGTCAATGTTGGGGTCCTGAGCCTCAAACCTTGCCAAGGTATCCTCTATCATGGCAAAGGCCCCCTCTAATTCCTTGCTTGTAAATCTCCTGGGCTCTGGGGTTGGTGTGTCTTCCTCTTCAATGAACTGCTGTTTCAGTTGAGTGAGGTTCTCAGCAGATAGCTCCTCTCCATGAGATGCCAGCAGCTCTGTGACATCCTCAGCCTCCACCTCCAAATCAAGCTGCTTACTCAACTCAACAACATTCTTGATGACATTCTCAACTGAATCCTCAAAGCCATGAAAACCATTCACAAACTGAGGACACAATTTTTTCCAAACACCATTCAAGTTCGTCTGCTTAACTTCATCCCAAGAATCAGAAATGTTTTTTACAGCAGCAAGAACATTGTAAGATTTCTAAAAGTCATTTAGAGTCAACTCTTTATCCTTCTCTGTTGCCCTAAAAGCCATAGCAAATGTCCTTCGGAGGTAGTAGGCCTTGAAAGAGGCAATGACACCTTGGCCCATAGGCTGTAAAAGGGAGGTGGTGCTAGGTGAAAGGTAAACCACCTTGACATTTGGATGAAAGTCATTCAAATCGGCAGGGTGACAAGGGGCACTGTCCAGCACTAGCAACACCTTAAAGGGCAGCCCCCTTGAAGCACAGTAGTCCTTGACTTCTGGCACAAAATGGTTGGTGAACCAGTCCTCAAATACGCTGAGTGTCACCCATGCCTTCTTGTTAGATTTCCAGATGACAGGTAGTAGACCCTTCCATATGCCCTTGATTGCTCTTGGAGTCTCGGCCAGACACACCAAGGGCTTCAGCTTGAAGTCACCAGCAGCATTAGCCCCAAGTAGCACACTCAATCTCTCCTTGCTGGCTTTATGGCCTGATGCTGTCTTCTCCTCCTTGCCAATGTTCTTATGTGTAGGCATATGCTTCCAGAACAAGCCTGTCTCATGCACATTAAACACTTGTTTATCACAGTAACCTCCCTCCCTATTTATCTCAGCCAACGCACTAGGAAAATCACCTGCTGCTTTAGTATCATCACTAGCAGCTTCCCCTGGCAGTTTAAGATTATGCAAATTAGCACGATCCTTAAAACCCATAAACCAAACTTTGCTAGCCACAAACTCTCCACTTTCACTCCCTTCCCCACTTTTTTTTTTTCAAGGCCTCAAACAATCTTTCAGCCTTCTCCTGAATCAACATCAGGCTAACTGGGATACGCCCTTGATACTGCTCATCCAGCCAAAGCACTAATAATCTTTCCATCTCAATAATGAGACCACTACGCTGCTCTGTAATCACTGTTGATTTCATAGGAGCAGATCCTTTCACATGTTCAAGTATATGCTTTTGATCCTTGATGATTGTCGAGACAGTTGTAGGACTTAGACCAAGCAACCGGTTGATGTTCGTAGGTGTTTCGCCCTTTTCTGAGCGTCTTATTATGTCTCCTTTCACTTCCATTATGAGGGCTTTCCTTCTTTTTGGAGCATTGCCATCAGAAGAGTCTACCTTATGCTTAGGAGCCATAAGGACGGGCAAAAAGTGTTCAAAATAACAATACAAACAAAAGAGAGCAAATGAAGCACAATCCAAAACGGCTTATAAACGGCGACTGAATGACAGCATCTCCCTTGTATAGCGCTGAGTGGTGACTTATTCATCCACTCCGCTGGCGAACTAGTTCCCTGACTAACTGCATGCAAGAGCCTTAAATCGAATGACAGGACTTATCATGTCCATGTTCAAAATCATCATTTTGGCTGTTTGAACCTCACAAGGATGAGAGCATTGACACCACGGATATTAATAAAGATTACAAACTTCCCATAATCAGTAAACCCATATAGCTTTTCTCCAATGTGAACTCTCTTGTGGATAAGGAGGTGATTATTGCAGGTAAAAGATTTCCCACATTCACTACACTCATAAGGTTTTGCATCACTGTGAACTCTCTGGTATTGAATGAAGTTACTGCATTGCCTAAAGGACTTCCTACAGTCACTACACGCTTAGGGCTTTTCTCCACTGTGAACTCTGTGGTGTTGAACGAGGGTAAATCTGTGTGTAAATGACTTCCCACAGTCGTTATGCTCATGGCTTTTTCCTGTGGATAAGGAGGTGATTATTGTGGGTAAAAGCTTTCCCACATTCACTACACTCAAAAGGTTTTCACCAGTGTGAACTTGAAAGGGCAGAGCAGGCCAGCACAAAATGTACTGTACCCTCCATCCCGTGTAGCTATGTATATGACTCCTTTTTCTTAGAAAACCGCGAGAATGTAACAGTTGCATAAACCTGCCAATAGGACTGTAGAGAAGTAAACTCAGTCCAAATTAAGCAATCTCTGTAACCCATGTCACTTCCCTAAGCCCACCCAAATGACCAACCCTTTATAAACTACCCCTCCCCCGGGGTTCTCTCTCTTGCCCCACTGCTGCGTCAGGAGGAGGCTGGGAGCCAAACCCGGGTTTGAATAAAGACTCTTTGCTTTTGCATCGGAGAAAAGGCTCCCTGGTGGTTGATTATTGGGGACCCTGAACTCTGGGCATAACATTTGGGGGCTCATCCGGGATTCCCTAATACCCGCGAGGGACCCGATCCGAAGAGTCTGACTGCTGACTGACCGCGGTAAGTGTCTGTATTGTCTGTTCTGTGCGAGCTCGCTTCTGAAGCCAAGTCTGAAGTGTCCAAAAACGGTCTAAGTGGACGCACAGGTGGATCTTGGGTGGGAGGGTCAGAGGACGCTCTGATTCTCCATCTGGAGGGGTGTAAAAACCCCCGTCTGGAGGGGAGTGGCTTCCCCTCAAAACTCTGGGACGAAGCGGGTCGCTCCCGCTGGTTGGCACAGGGCCATCGTCCAGTTTTTCAGTGTCTTTGGCTGTTTGGTTTCTGTGTCTTTCTGTGGACTTCTGTGGAATTACTGGACGGACGTTATGGGATAGACTCAGTCCACTCCAAGTGAATGGAAAGGGGAGCTTAATCCCCCCCCCCACCCGGAGGCCATAGAGCTTCCTCAGGCAAATTAATCAGGTGACTGTTTAAACTCTGGTAAATATCTAATAGGAGTCAAAAACTCAGACTGTTTAGTATATAAATATAAATGTGAAAGTATTTGTTATCTCTTTCTGCTGTTTAATTTATTTAAAGATGGGGCGGACCTGCTGTGTCGGAATACAAAGGTCTTTAGCAGCTGCTAAGACACCTTTTTCTCAGAGTCCTTTGTTCTCCGTCAGAGAGGGAATCAGCCCACTTAGATGATAAAAATTCCTCTGTTTGTATAAATGAAAATTTCAGTTTGCTCTGATTTGTGAATTTACTGTATTAAATTAAATTTTAAAGTCCTAGGGTTGATTTAAAAGTATCCATTTATAACATTTCAAAGAACAAAAGAACTTTAACTCTTTATAGACCCCGTTAACCGTTTGTTTAACTTACTGTTTTCAGTTATTAGGATCCTCATAGAGGACATAACCTGATCTTTCCCTTCCTCTCTCATTCTGATTCTAATAGCATCTGTAACTGGATTAAAAATCTTTTCTTTCAGGAGGCCATCCAGGCTTTCAGCTCACAAGAAATCTCCTCCTGCGAGAGGAGAGAGGGACCACCCAGAAGAGGCTGGAGGCTCTCCCTCTCAACAGGTGTTTGTTTTGTATTTTGTCATGTTGGTACCAGGACTGTTTGTTTTGTCTTTTTGTCTTATATTTTCTGTCATAATTGGGCCCTATATGTATATATTAT
This sequence comes from Cnephaeus nilssonii, assembly GCF_951640355.1. NCBI lineage: Eukaryota > Metazoa > Chordata > Mammalia > Chiroptera > Vespertilionidae > Cnephaeus > Cnephaeus nilssonii. The sequence continues at coordinate 2,478,229 of NC_137095.1, read as the reverse complement.
TTGTTGAGTTTTGATTTGTCAAGGTTTTGTCAGTTTGTTATCAGTTTGTTAAAATCCTCTCAGAGGACATTGAGTGGTTCTTCCCTTCCTATTTAACCTTTGACTGTGTAATTGAATTACTGAGACTTTATCAAGGTTTTGCCTCTCCTGAAATAACGCTCTATGTGTAACCTGTCCCTCCCCGAGCCAGACTGCAAGATGACTTTTCCTTCAACACACTGGTCCTGCCAACTGGCCTATGGCAGAAGCCAGAAAAAGCAATGGTAGGAAAGGGAGGCCCCCATCAGGGGACTTAGAGGCAGTATTCCTGTTATCTGCTTAGATCCCAAGAATGTAAGAATACTTATTTACTGAAATGATATAAAGACAGATGTTTGTTTGATATTTTGTTGTCTGCCTGGTTATAATTATTTGTTCATATATAGAAGTCTGTGAAAAGAAATAAAAAACATTTAATTTGTTTAAGGCTGAGTGGTCTGACGGGTAGCAACCCCCCCCCCCCCCCGAGTGGCCACTGGGATTATTTTTTCCCAGGGGTGTTTTCTCTCCGTCAGAGGGGGAATCGGCCTGCCTAACAACATTTCTGTCTATATTTATTAATTTAAAGATATAAAATTATAACAATTGTAGTCCAAAGAAATTTAAAAAAGAGACCACATTCTAAAATTAACTATAAAAAGGAAGCTGGAGCTGGCAAAGTCACCAAGTCTGCCTAGCAAGCTCAAAAACTAAATGAATCTTATTTCTGATACCTGCTGCCACCCAGTCTTAATCAGTGGTAGAGAAACTGTCTCAGAAGTGTTTGTCTCAATTGGCCATTTAAGTTTGATGTGATTAATGATTACAGTATATTGCAAAATCTTTAAAAGAAAAGGAAAATATTTTGTGGGCCAATTAGTCCTTATGTGTTTGTGTCAACTCTTAAATTATAATTTTAAAATCAATAATTTTAATGGAAACACACTCAAACAGAGGGGCTTTTCAGAAAGGTCAGGTAGTCTGATGGAAATGTAAAGGTCACTGGTTCCCCCCATGCCACCTTCATTGGCAGGAGTCAAGCGCTTTTCCCAGTGGGAACAGAGAGTGGATTGCCAGATGAAAACGCCTTGGTGAGAGCCTTCCTTCGCCACCTGGGACCCTCGCTGCTCTCCCTGCCTCTGCCCACCCAGCGTCCATCCCCTCCAGGGGTTGTTTTGAATAGCTGCTGGAGGCAGCGATGAAAAGGGAAATTCCCTTGTGACCCCCTGCGCCCCAATGAGACCCAAGAACCCCTGACGACTCCTTGGACACTTTTCACCGTGTTCTGTTAGAGGGCTTAAAAGCATGTTCTGTTAAGGAGCTAAAGAAGGCTCTCATCTCAGCACCTGCCCTAGCCTTACCAGACGTCACGAAGCCCTTCCACCTCCACGTGAGTGAGGTAAAAGGCATTGCCAAAGGGGTTCTCACTCAGACTCTAGGTCCCTGGAAGAGACCTGTTGCCTATCTGTCTAAGAGGCTAGACCCCGTGGCAGCAGGGTGGCCAGCGTGCCTCAGGGCAGTGGCCACCACAGCATTGCTGGTAAAGGAGGAAGATAAGCAGATTCTGGGCCAGGAACTAGCCCTGACAACACCCCATGCTGTGGAGGCCCTCCTTCGAGGTGCTCCGGAGAGATGGATGTCAAACACCAAGATCACCCAGTGCCAAGCTCTTCTCCTGGACCAGCCCTGCGTCAGGTTCCATAAGACACTGGCCATCAACCCTGCCAGCCTGCTCCCAGATGATGACCCAGAGGAACCCATTCATGACTGCACGGAGGTAACAGACGCAGTACAAATGCCTTGCCCAGACCTGACAGATGCCCCACTATCATCACCAGACAAGGTACTGTTCACGGTTGGGAGCAGTTATGTTCAGGATGGCATCCGATATGCAGAGCAGCGGTAGTCACCCTGGACCGCACCATTTGGGCGCAGTCCCTGAATAGGGAAACCACGGCACAAAAAGTCGAGCTTTTGGTCTTAATCCAGGCCCTTCGATGGGGACACAGTGCCATCCACCGGAAAAGAAGGTTACCTACTGCAGTAAAAAAAACACATTAAAACAAAAATTTTAGCCTTATTAAAGGTCATCTGGCTCCCAAGGGCAGTAGCAATGGTGCACTGCAAAGGACATCAGAAAGGGAAGACAATTGAAGCCAGAGGAAATAGAGCCGCAAACCAAACTGCCAAGGAAGCCGCCCCAAAACCAGTGGGGCCTTTACAAGTTTTAGTAACCCTGCCGGACCTAGACCTACGCAGACCCCCTCTTACACCAAACAAGAGGAGGAATTGGCAGAACAGAAGCAAGCCATTGAAGGACCGGATGGTTGGTAAACCCTACCAGATGACAGACTGTTGGTCCCAGAGGCTCTAGGTCGGACGTTAGTTACCCAGTTACACCAGGCTACCCACTTGGCGTCACCAAGACTTCTGAACTTCTGCAAGGCAGGTACTCTTAAATAAAATAATTAAAAGCATAGTCACTAAAAATACAGTTTGTGCACAGATAAATACTAAGCAAGGTAAGAAGATCTCCCTAGAAATTCAGGCCCCAGAGAAATTCCCCAGGAGAGCATTAGGGGGTAGATTTCACAGAAATTAAGCCACCAGCATCAGAGTACAAGTACCTGCTAGTTCTCATAGACACCTTCTCGGGTTGAATTGAAGCATACCCCACTAGGACAGAAACTACCTCTATAGTTGCTAAGAAATTATACCTAGATTCAGGCTGCCAGTAGTCATAAGATCAGATAACAGCCCCGCCTTTGTAGCCAAGATATCTCAAAATATAGTTCAAACCTTAAGACAGGCATGAGCAAGACTCAGAAAAAAAATTTAACTAAATTTATCCTAGAAACCGGTGAAAACTGGACCAACCTCCTGCCCTTCACCCTCTTATGGGCCTGGTGTACCCCCTACCGGTAGGGGTTTCCCCCTTTTAGAGATCATATATAATAGACCTCCCCCCGCTGCTTCCTTTCCAGGGTCAGGAAGAAACTGAAAGCTGGAATTCATAACCATTCCCTTACTCAAGTCCTTACAGGCTCTGCAGTATACCCAGAGAGCCACCCATAAGCTTGTTCGTGATGCTCTGCCAATGCCCACTGCGGACCCTGTACATCTCTTCCAGCCCAGGGACTCAATGTGGATAAAGAAATTCACTGCCCAAAGACTCACCCCAACCTGAAAGGGACACTACACTATTATCCTGAGCACGCCCACGGCTATTAAAATAGACGGCGTCCAGACCTGGCTACACCACTCCCAGCTCCTGCACCAGGAAACGGCCTGGATCCTAGCAACCACCCATGAGATCCCTAGCCTGGGCTCCACGAAGGCCAGGAGGAAACTCCACACCTGCAGGAAAAGAACTGGAATTCACTGTGGACAGTACTTTTGCGGACTGTGGTACTAGAGACCTTAGCTAGAAATAAGAGACAAAATAAAAATGCAAACCGTCTCATGATTGAGCCGGGTGTCCCAAGACAAGGGGGGAATGAAAGGGCAGAGCAGGCCAGCACAAAATGTACTGTACCCTCCATCCCGTGTAACTATGTATATGACTCCTTTTTCTTAGAAAACCGCGAGAATGTAACAGTTGCATAAACCTGCCAATAGGACTGTAGAGAAGTAAACTCAGTCCAAATTAAGCAATCTCTGTAACCCATGTCACTTCCCTAAGCCCACCCAAATGACCAACCCTTTATAAACTACCCCTCCCCCGGGATTCTCTCTCTTGCCCCACTGCTGCGTCAGGAGGAGGCTGGGAGCCAAACCCGGGTTTGAATAAAGACTCTTTGCTTTTGCATCGGAGAAAAGGCTCCCTGGTGGTTGATTATTGGGGACCCTGAACTCTGGGCATAACAAACTCTCTGGTGTGGAGTGATGGTACTGCTTTGATTGAAGGACATCCTGCAATCACGACACTCATACAGCTTTTCTCCAGTGTGGACTTGGTTGTTGAATGAGTTTGGACCTCAGGATGAGGGACATCCCATGATCACTACACTCCTATGGCTTTTCTACAGTGTAAACACTTCTATGATGAATGAGGTTAAAGATTTCTCTGAAATATTTCCCACACTTTTTACACTTATAATTCACTTCATAAAGGTCAGGCTATTGAAGAACACAAAACAAGGAAGACCTCAAACGAAATGACACACACATGGCAAGCACCACATGGAAGAGAAGCAGGATTGTCAGCTCATTCTTCTGCTAACAGTGTTCAGCACGGTTTGTCTGCTGGTGACATGGAAAGCTGTGCTGAAATATGATTACTCTCATTGCAAGTAATCTCTCTCTCCCTGAATATCTATCTCTATCTTATCTCTATCTCTATCTCTATATTTATATCTATACTAGAAGCCCGGTGCACGAAATTCGTGCACAGCGGGGGGTTGTCCCTCAGCCCAGCCTGTACCCTCTCCAATCTGGGACTCCTGGAGGGATGTCCGACTGCCCGTTTAGGCCCGGATCAGGCCTAAACGGGCAGTCGGACATCCCTCTCACAATCCAGGACTGCTGGCTCCCAACTGCTTGCCTGCCTGCCTTCCTGATTGCCCCTAACCGCTTCTGCCTGCCAGCCTGATCACCCCCTAACCACTCCGCTGCCAGCCTGGTTGATGCTTAACTGCTCCCCTGCCAGCCTGTTTGCCTCCAACTTCCCTCCTCTGCCAGCCTGGTCACCCCTAACTGCCCTCTCCTGCAGGGTTGATCACCTCCAACTGCCCTCCCTTGCAAGCCTGGTCCCTCTCAACTGCCCTCCCTTGCAGGCCTGGTCCCTCCCAACTGCCCTCCCTTGCAGGCCGGGTGCCTCCCAACTGCCCTCTCCTGCTGGCCATCTTGTAGTGGCCATCTTGTGTCCACATGGGGGCAGGATCTTTGACCACATGGGGGCAGCTATATTGTGTGTTGCAGTGATGATCAATCTGTATATTACTCTTTTATTAGATAGGATAGAGGCCTGGTGCACGGGTGGGGGCCAGCTGGTTTGCCCTGAAGGGTGTCACAGATAAGGGTGGGGGTTCCCTTGGGGTGTGGGGCGGCCTGAGTGAGGGGCCTGTGGTGGTTTGCAGGCTGGCCACGCCCCCTGGCAACCCAAGGGGAGGCCCAGGTATCTGGAATTTATTTTCCTTCTACAATTGAAACTTTGTAGCCTGGGGTGGCAGCCATTTCTGGGGCGGCAGCCATTTCTGTGTCAGTTAATTCACCTTCTACAATTGAAACTTTGTAGCCTTAAGCGGGTGAGCCTGGCCAGGGTGTGCGGAAAGCTTTGCTTCCCCTGTTGCCGCTAGCAACCCTGGCCTGATCTCTCAAGCTCCATTCTACCGCCATTTGTTTGAATTTGTTTACCTTCTATAATTGAAACTTTGTAGCTTGAGTGGAGGCTTAGGCCGGCAATGGCTATGGAAAGCTTGGCTTGCTCTGTTACCTGGGAAACCTTGCTCTCTGTGGCTGTAGCCATCTTGGATTGGGTTAATTTGCATACTCGCCCTGATTGGCTGGTGGGCTTGGCGTGGCTGGTGGGTGTGGCTTATGTAGCGGAGTGATGGTTAATTTGCATATTACCATTTTATTAGAGAGGATATACATGCACAAGGGTAATATGCAAAGTGTCCCCTCGGGAGTTCAACCAGGAGAACAATCGCGCGCAATGATGTGCGCTGACCACCAGGGGATGGTGCGGAACATGATAGGTGACCAATGGCAGCAGCAGGGCGCTGAGGGAGCGAGGGAAGGAGGAGGTGGGCAGGTGGGGGGAAACATGCCCTGGCAGTACTCGTGCAGTGAGGGATGGAAGAGGTAGGGTGGGAAGGAATGTGATTGGCCCTAATCGCTGGCTAGGCCTAGGGACCCCATGAACAAATTTCATGCGCCAGGCCTCTAGTATTCAATAAATTAGTAGCTGGTGTTAAAGAACTATTTAAGCTCGTATGTACATCTCATAACACATGTACAGGTCAATGTTAGAGAATAATGAAGATGGAGCAATGCAGAGGAACAGGTGATGCAAAAAGGCCACACAGGTGAAGGTAGTCAAAGGCCAGGAGGTCACAGGTGAAATGATAAGTCAGCACAGTGTCAAGTATGGCACAGAAAAGGTAGAAATGTGCTATTGCCCATGGTACTTGCACCTAAACACCGTTGGAAATGAGCAGGTGCTTGGTATCATCTAAATACCACCCTTATACCATATCTAGCCCACATTTGCAACTCAACAGGGCCAGGCCTCTTCTGAGACCATCCTGCATGTTCACCCTGTAAAAATAATCAGGGTTTGTCCTGCATATTCCTCTCTACAAGTATTTACAACAGAAATATTTCAAGTATTAATGAAATATGACGGAGATGGGCAGCCAGCACTGTCCTAGAGCCATTCGGCTTGCAATCGTATTTAAGGAAGATAATATTACAAACAACGGAAGTGTGATGTTTTAAGAACAGCTCAAGGTTCATGTAAGTAAAGACCATAACCTGGCACAGGCAGTCACCAAGGACCTTTGCCTAGAGGAAGGAGGTAGAAATGGAAGCCATGGATCTGGACATAGTCACCCTGCCAGGGAGAGGAATAGCAGGTGGGACCCATTAAGCTGTCTGTAAGACTCCTGACTCCCAGACACATCCTGCACTGTCTGAGGCAATGTTTGTGGAGTCTTTCGCTCAGGGCTCTCCACAGACCTCACCCATGGCAGCCACAGCACATCTGACAGGACAGTGGGGGAAATGAGCGGAGCCCATGGTCTGGCTGAAGAAGAGTGAAAGCTACATCAGAGGAATAAAGGAAGAGAGGACATCATCCCAGGACACTAGGAGAATGTGAAGGTCTTACCTACAGATGATACAAATGCAAAAACTTCCAGCATCACATTGCAGTACAGAAGTCTCTGAGGCTCACCAAGATGTCTCCATTCCTCCTGAGAGAAGAAAATGGCCACATCCTCAAAGTTCATATACTGTCATAATGGGGACAGTACAGCCCATGATCAGATTCACTCCTACGGTTCCAACTCTGTCATATTGCCACCCTCCACATCAATCTGCTCTCTCCACTCCACACACCAGAGGATACCAGGGCTTCATCCCATGAAAGTCACTGTCATGTTATATTTCTACTACTATTTTGTCTTTCCACAATAAAGGCAGTTGAGCAAAAAGAAGATAACTGAGCTCTGGGATTCACATGTACGCCACACTTCCTCTTGACAGTAGAGTGGGTGTCAAGAACATAGGGTAGGAAGAGATGTCGGCCATACAGGGAGTGTGAGTGATTTGATACTGGTCTTATCAGGCAATACCTGTGTAGTCCCTCAGATTGTTCCTCAAAGACACCAAATTCATTGCGTCAAACTTCTCCTGTACAACCACAATCGCAGAATGCTGAGGCCATAGCTTTGTATTACCTGCTGCACAGAGTTCTTTGAACAACACTTCTCTCACACTGCTTCTTTCCCAGAGGCACAACTTCAAAAGTAACACAAATTTGCATTGGCGAGGACAGGTTGTTTCTTAATCACCTTAATTTCCAAATTTATAGATTACCATCTCCATAATCCATTTCTCTCTTACCCTTCTCCCATACCCATGCCTTTGGAGAATTTCAAGCCTGGGGAACACTAATGTATACTCTCATTCCTGACCATCACTGTGTCACCCCCAACTACAAGAGGCAGGTGGGTACATACATGTCATCCAAGCCCTGAACATAGCAGGCAGCACCAAAACATCACCCTTTCCAGGCATTATCCAAAAATTACCCTTATTTTATCGTCCAGACTCCACCAGAAATGGACTCTCCCTACTTTCACTTTTATGTCAATGTCACGGTCTTTGGCCATGAAGTCACACTCCCTCTCCAAGTGCTCATCATTCTTTCTGCCACACCTCTCTCACACCTGCACTGCTACAGTCCCGCCCCCTGTGATCCTCTCCTCACCCTCTTACTTATTACTCAGCATGTGTGGTCAAGAGAATGCTTGCCAAATTCAAACAGGATCAAGTACTGCCCAGACTCTGACAGTCCACACTCATAGGGTCAACCTGGAGTCCTGCTCTGAAGGCCTCTCTCCATGACTGTTTTTCCCTTAAATCTAACCTATGAAGAACCACAGTCAGATCTCATATACCCAGACCTCCCCTCCCCTGGTGCTGCAGGGTTCAATGGGGTCAGACTGAAAGAAAGCTGTGAGCAGAGTGGATTCTGGGAGGCGCGGAGGCCCCACCCTGCCTGATGGTGCCTAAGAAGCCTCAGACACACTCTGCTCAGCAAGGAAGCTGCCTCCTAGGCCTCATCCTACTCACCACGAGTGGGCTGAAGCCTGTGAGTCCTGGAAGAAACTGAAGAGGTCCAAATGCCCGCCAGGAGGAGGAAGGCGGAAGTCCAGCCCTAACTAGATGCACTGAAACAGTGTCCTTTAGCTCCGCCTACGTGGTCGCATTCCTTTCGGGGTAATGTAGTTTTCTCAAACGCCAAGGGGAGGGCTAGCATCCCTGCCAATGACATTGGTGAATACAGGTGATGGGGTTCAGCAAGTGGCCCTGGAGAAGGACAAGATGGGGCCAGAGGCCTGGTTAACTGGAACAGAAGGGGAGGGGAGAAGGGTGTGGGGAGAACTGGGAGAGATCCCCCAAAGATTATATGCACAGGCGAAAATGGGAGACACCTGTAATACTCTCTACGATCAAAAAGGCATATTAAATTTTAAAAAAATATATAGTATAGCCCAGCTGGTGTGGCTCAATGGTTGAGCACTGATCTATGATCCATGAGGTCCTGGTTGTATTCCTGGGTATGGAACATATAAACAGAGAAAATTCCTCCATGGTGGGGCCCAGAATTTGAGAGACATTTTCCTCTGGACCCGCGCGTAATAAATGTAACTCCATCTGTCTAAGCATTGCTTGGTTCTTCTCCAGTTCTCTGTAACAGTACCAGCTCCTTCCTGGGCCCTCAGCCTGAAGCAGGGCCTTGCTTCTTCCCTCAACAGAAGCGCAGGGGCAGGTGTTGCGCTCCTTTGGGACCCCGGACCCTTCACCAGGGACGTATTTCATCGCCCATTTAGAGAGCTCGCCTTGCTCAGGGGCTGCTGTTGTGGGTGTTAGATTTCCCAGGGCAATGAACACAGAGACCAGGGCTGGGTGCTCCCTGATTTAGCTGAGATGCTTGAACCACCCAAGTTGCTCCCACGCATGGCTTCTGCCATTGGTTCTCTCCGCCAGCGCCCTGAGACAACAGAAAAAAAATCCATCCTGTTCCAGAAAATCAGAGGCAGATGAAGCCCCGATGGGCCCCGCACAGGACTCTGACCAGGGAAGCCCGGGAGCAGATCCGGTATTTACATGAGGGATTTCCAGAGTCCTGGTCAGGTCCCAGATTGGCTGAAGGATTGGATGTGAGTTCCGATGTGATCAGAAGGGTTGGGTTTTTTTTTTAAATAAATCTTTATTGTTCAGATTATTACAATTGTTTCTCCTTTTTTCCCCCCATATCTCCCCTTCACCTGGTTCCCTCCCCCCCATTGTCCTTATCCATAGGTGTATAATTTTTGTCCAGTCTCTTCCCATACCCCCCACACAGACACCCTTTCCCCCTGAGAATTATCAATCCACTCCCATTCTATGCCTCTGATTCTATTATGTTCACCAGTTTATTCTGTTCCTCAGATTTTTAATTCACTAGATTTTTAGAATCACTTGTTGATAGATATGTATTTGTTGTTCATAATTTTTATCTTTACTTTTTTCTTCTTTTTCCTCTTTTTATTTTTATTTTTATTTTTTTTTTATTTTTTATTTTTTTTTTTAATATATTTTTATTGATTTTTTACAGAGAGGAAGGGAGAGGGACAGAGAGCTAGAAACATCGATGAGAGAGAATCATCGACCAGCTGCCTCCTGCACACCCCCCACCGGGGATGTGCCCGCAACCAATGTACATGCCCCTGACCGGAATCGAACCCGGGACCCTTGAGTCTGCAGGCCGACGCTCTATCCACTGAGCCAAACCGGTCTCAGCCTTTTTCCTCTTTTTAAAGAATACCTTTCAGCATTTCATATAATACTGGTTTGGTGGTGATGAACTCCTTTAGCTTTTTCTTATCTGTGAAGCTCTTTATCTGCCCTTCAATTCTGAATGATAACTTTGCTGGGTAGAGTAGTCTTGGTTGTAGGTTCTTGCTCTTCATCACTTTGAATATTTCTTGCCATTCCCGTCTGGCCTGCATAGTTTCTGTTGAGAAATCAGCTGACAGTCGTATGGGTGCTCCCTTGTAGGTAACTAACTGTTTTTCTCTTGCTGCTTGTAAGATTCTCTCTTTGTCTTTTTCCCTTGGCATTTTAATTATGATGTGTCTTGGTGTGGTCCTCTTTGGATTCCTCTTGTTTGGGGTTCTGTGTGCTTCCTGAACCTGTAAGTCTATTTCTTTCACCAGGTGGGGGAAGTTTTCTGTCATTATTTCTTCAAATAGGTTTTCAGTATCTTGCTCTCTCCCTTCTGGCACCCCAAAAATTCGGATATTGGTACGCTTAAAGCCATCCCGGAGGCTCCTTATGCTATCCTCACACTTTTGGATTCTTCTTTCTTTCCGCCTCTCTGGTTGGGTGTTTTTTTCTTCCTCATATTCCAGATCTTTGGTTTGACTCTTCAGGTGCGGTGGTCTACTCTGTATATTCTTTATTTCAGACAGTGTATGCATAATTTCTGACTGGTCCTTTTCCATTCTTTTGGTATTCTCATTAAGGTCCTTGAAGGTCTCTTCAAGTTCCTCAGCGGTTTTTAGAAGATTCTTGAGTAACCTTATAAATATGGTTCTGAACACTGTGTCGTCCATTAGTTTGCTTTCATCTATCTCTCCTACTTGTGACATATTTTGATGTCTCCACATTTTGGCTTCCTCCCTGTGTTGATGGAGTGGCTTTGTGTGGTCGGTGACCTATAGGGGCCGGTAGCTCAGATTCCCCAATCACCCTAGCTGATCGCTCTTGGTACTCCCCTTTGTGGGCTGAGTGGAAAGTCTTGGTGTAGTTAAAAGCCCTGATTGCTGTTGGTACACTGGGAGGAATTGACCTCCGGTCCAATTGGTTGTGAGGGCCTGCTGTGTCTATAACGGAAGAATTGCTGTGCTGGAGACACAGTAGGGCTTTGGTGCTCACTGAGTCTGCCTCTTGAATGTGTCCCTTATGGGAGTGGTTGAAATCTGATGTCGTCCACACCGACAGAAAAGTCACTCTCACTCTCCGACCGATGGCCGAGAGTCCCGTAGGTGTCTGGGTCCCCCGCGTGTCCCCAGAAACTGGAGTTCAGAGTGGCTGGGATTGTTGGTATCACTGGCGGGAGTTGATCTCCAAGCCAGTTGGCTGTGAGTATCAGCAGTGTCTCCGCTGGGAGAGCTTCTGTGCTCAGCTTGGATGGGGTGGAGTCTCAGGGTGGCGCAGACAAGCTTTGGTTTCCCGTCTGCTCCACCCTAAGAGGGGCGGTTTCTCCGTGCCCGAATTAATGGCTGTGCACCTCTGAGAGAAGGCAGCTTTCGAGCCTCTCCCGTTGCCTAGCAGACCAGTTTCTCCCCAGCTGGGGCTGGATTTCAGTGCAGACCAGAGGTTTTGTTTTTCTCCCGAACGAGAAATCCAGTCACTGGGAGGGCTGTGCTCAGCTTGGATGGGGCGGAGTCTCAGAATGGCGCAGACAAGCTTTGGTTTCCCGTCTGCTCCGCCCTAAGAGGGTCGCTTTCTCCGTGCCCTAATCAATGTCTGAGCGCCTCTGAGAGAAGGCAGCAATTCGAGCCTCGCCCACTGCCAAACAGACCAATTTCTCCCCAACTGCAGCGGGATTTCAGTGCAGTCGGGAGGTTTTGTTTTTCTCCCCAACGAGAAAGCTAGCCACGCAGCGTCTGCTGCCCTCCCTCTCCGTGCGCTGTGAGCAAGCCTGCCGCGTATTCAGCCGCTCGCCCTTTCCGGGCTCACAGATCTCCGCACCTCCACAGCTCCTGAAGCTCAGCGTCCCCCTCTCTTTTTCCTCTAGTTGTAGGTTTTCCTCTCTGCCAGCTTTCCAGTGGTTCTGGATGGTGTGCGCTCTGTTTTCCAGTTGCAGTTTCAAAATTGTTGTGGCAGGCAACAATTAGGTGTTTACCTTATGCCGCCATATTGGTTTCCCCAAGAAGGGTTTTAAAAAGCAAGTTTGTGCCCACATTGGAGAAGAAACTGAAGCAGGATCAAAAGGTCCTTCAGAAAGCTGGGCGTGCCCACTCGCTCTGCCAGCTTGCAGGCCCTGGGGATGCCTGGGAGCTGCTTTCTGCAGGCCGCCCTGTGTCAGGAGCTGAAGCCTCATCCCAAGGCCACGGTCACAGCACAGCTTTGAGGGTGACAGAACCGAATCCTCATAGTACAAACACCCCGAGGAGACAGAGGGAAGGAATAAAGGAGTCCAGAGCCCGGAGAAGGAAAGCTTTGTGCCTGTGGCTGCAGCCCAAGTTCAGCACAGAGAGTTGCAGAAGTACTCCACCAGTGGGTGTGAGGGCACCAGAGGCGCTGACAGCAATGCATTGCCAAGTGCTAAGGAGCTGGAAACATTGAAGGCAAGAGAACTGGGTGAGCAGAACTTCAGCAGCAAGGAAGTGCAGAGGGGGCGAGAGTTCTTTGACAACAGTGGGAACTTCCTGTACAGAATTTGAACTGGAGCCTGGCTGGTGGAGGTGTCATGTAAAACACAGCTGAGCGAGCAGATTGGAGCTGCCTGGATTTCTGTGTGTGGATTGTCCACCTTGGCAATGATGAGACTGAAAATGGAAGGAGCCACTCGGATTTGAATCTGACAAGGGATAGTGAACTTCCCAGGGCAGATGTGTATGCGCGCAGCGTGAATAACAGGCTGAGTGTAGTCTAGCTCCTGGAGCATGACTCCTGGTCTGACCATGTGGATAATCAGTACTCACCCTTCCTGCTTAGGCTTTCTATGTGTCGAAACTAGCCTGTGTCACATATGTTAGCAGTTTGTTGTCTTTACAATATGTGTATGGGAGGAATTGGAAAGCATTCCTTCCTACATCGTTTACTTCTTGATTAATGAAAACTAACAGTTCTGGAGCTGCTTAGTCAATTGGCTGTATTCGTTTTGTGCAATTAATGTGAAATGTAGCAAAAAAATAAGTATATACATATATGCATAGTCCATGGACATATTCAATAATGTGCTGAGTGCCTAGAAATGGTGGGGGCAGGGTAGAGGGAGGCAAAGGGGGATGAGGATGGGGAAATTGGGTCTATTTGTAATAGAGCCAACAATAAAAAAGATCATTTGCCCACCTGGCATGGCTCAGTGGTTGGGCATGGACCCATGAAACAAGGTATCTCTAGTTGGATTCCAAGTCAGGGCACTTGCCTAGGTTGGGGAGCTCCATCCCAGTAGGGGGCATGCAGGAGAGAGCTGATCAATGATTCTCTCTCATCATTGATGTTTCTCTGTCTCCCTCTCTCTCTAGAAAATCAATTTAAAAAAGTGTTGAAATTGATTTGATTCAACAACACCAATTTGAGTGAAGACCATCACGTTTTCTCCCAGGTCCTCTAAGCAAAATCATGCCTTGGTCTGTTGTGTAGAAGATGTCCCACGCATACCTGTGTTCAGGAACAGGAAGCAGCTGGAGCAGGTCGGCCGCACCTTGGTCTGTAGTGTCAGAGTTTATTACTTCATGTTCGAAAAGATTTCACTGCCCAAGTTCAGAAGATTTAGGGGGTACATTAATTGAAACTGGGGATAATGAAAAAACATAGGCTTTATGATATAACAGGAAGCAGCAGAGAGACAGAACATGAAACAGCTGGATCTTTTGACTCTCTAGAAACATTGTGGGAAATAAATGAGCCAAAGCGAGGCTGCTGTGAACTCACTGGGCATTCAGAGTAAAGGAGGCCTTGAGCGCAGATTCAGGGCTTAGGCCAGGATGAGCTGCCACTGCTCATTGCTACCCTGGTTGCAGGCTGTGTGGTATCCCTGAAAATTTCTTAGGTGAGCCGAGCAAGCATGCTTCAGTGGGTGAGTGTTAACCTATGACCCTGTAGGTCTCTGACAAATTCCTGGTCAGGACACATGCTCAGGTGGTGGACTGGATTCATATTGTGGTGCATGCAGGGGACAGCCTATCAGTGATTCTCTCTTATCATTCATCTTTCTCTCTCTCTCTATCCCCCTCTCTTCCTCCCTGAAAGCAATAAAAATATAGTTTTGAATGTATATTTTAAATCAATTACACTTACATCAAAGTTTAAAAAATAATTAAAACTTGCCACTTCCCATTATTTTACTATTTTATCATGAATGTTCTGGAGTATATTTGTACCTAATGCATCAGCAAGTTTGTAATAAAATATAATGATGTGCTACTGAAATATCCTAGCAGGCCCATGTTCAGTGCCAACATTTGGTCATTTTGAAACTAATCATGATGAGAGTATTTACTACCAGGAATAAATGGTGGAGAATTTTAGCAACATAGATTTAACTTAAAAATGTATCATGCAAGTGGGCATTAAATTGTGCATAAGATAAAATGTGAGAAAAACAATTTTCCTGCCAGTATTCAAAACATACTGAATAGTTCCAAATGGAAAAGAAACCAATTGAGTCCTTAAGGAAATGGTGAAGTGAAAAGAGATGTCTTAGATGCTGAACTGCCCTCCTATTGGTTAAATCCTAAATTCATTTTAAAAATTGAAAAAGTGAGAGCTCAGTGCGCCTTTGAGCCTGGCGACTTCCCATTGATCAGATCCTAGGACTTGCCTCACAGCATGGCCCCCAAATGCCAGTCCTAGCTCCCACCTCAAACAAAGAAACCTAAACTGGCTCCAGCCCCCAAGCTGGAGAAGAAGCCGACCCCTGTGGTAGTGCCAAAGGGAGAAAACGAACAGCAAGAAGCAATTCTACATATTGATGAACTACAAAATTAAATAGACAACTCAATGAACAAGCCAGTGAGGAGATTTTGAAAGTAGAACAGAAATATAACAAACTCCACCAACCATTTTTTCAGAAGAGGTCAGAATTGACCGCCAAAATCCCAAATGTTGGGGTAACAACATTTGTCAACCATCCACAAGTGTCTGCACTGCTTGGGGAAGAGAATGAAGAGGCGTTGCATTATTTCACAAGAGTTGAAGTGACAGAATTTGAAGATATTAAATAAGGTTACAGAATAGATTTTTATTTTGATGAAAATCCTTACTTTGAAAATAAAGTACTCTCCATATAGTCTCATCTGAATGAGAGTGGTGATCCATCTTCAAAGTCCACTGAAATCAAATGGAAATCTGGAAAGGATTTGATGAAACGTTCAAGTCAAACACAGAATAAAGCCAGCAGGAAGAGACAGCATGAGGAACCAGAGCTTCTTTACCTGGTTTACTGACCATTCTGATGCAGGTGCAGATGAGTTAGGGGAAGTCATCAAAGATGACATTTGACCAAATCCTTTACAGTACTACTTGGTTCCTGACATGGATGATGGAGGAGGGGAAGAAGATGATGATGCATGCACGAATTCATACACTGGGCCTCTAGTCATATATATATATATATATATATATATATATATATATATATATATATATATGCTTGTTTTTTTATCAATTATAAATATATCAAACTTTTAAAAAATATATATTTTATTGATTTTACGGCGAGGAAAGGAGAGGGATAGAGAGCTAGAAACATTGATGAGAGAGCAACATCGATCACTTGCCTCCTGCACACCCCCAACTGGCGATGTGCAAGCAACCAAGGTACATGTCCTTGACCAGAATCCAACCTGGGACCTTTCAGTCTGCAGTCCGATGCTCTATCCACTGAGCAAAACCAGCTGCGTCATAAATATATCCAACTTTAAAAAATGTTTAAAACTTACGTTTCCAATTATTCAGCTGTTTAATTACGAATGTTCTTGAGCACATTCATTGCTACTGTATCAGTATGCTAAAACTCTACTTATATGAAAGGCTAAGCAACCGCCCAAAATCCTCACAGATAGCTATGACCTGCATTGACCACCAGGGGGCAGACGCTCAACACACGAGCTGCCCAGTGAGTTGTGGTTACCTGATAGCAGTGGTTCACAGGTAAGGCATCCCAGAACCAAAGAGAAGAGAGCCTGATTCTGGGTTGTGTCACCCAAGAACTGCCCTCTCGAAATCCAGGACACCTTGGGGGATCTCGGAGAGCCTGTTTCAGCCCAATCTCCACAGGCCAGGCCCTCGTTTTGAAAGGGAGAAGGAGAGAAACAGCAATCATCTACCTCCTGCACGACCCCTCCAGGGGATTCAGGAAGGCAAGTGCCCTGCCCTGGAATCAAACCAGTGGCTGAGGGACCCCACCCATTACACAGATGTCCTTCAAGCCTCGGCACCGCCGGCCAAGGAGGGACTGTGAGAGGTTGGCACTAGGGAGTGTGGGGTCGATCTCACCAAGTCCCGCCCCACCACACACTTCCGGATTAATTTAATTTCAATGTGCACACATCCATGTACCGGGTCACTAGTAAAATATAATGATGTACTACTGAAATATCTTATGTCCATGTGCTATGCCATCATTTTGACAGTTTGAATGTGGTGAAATTGTCAACACTGATAACCTAGACTTCACTTAATGTGTTATTAAATGCTTAGACTTAACACTGGTGGAGGATGTTAACAATGCAGATGAAACTTTTAAGTGTATTGTGCAAGTGGGCTATAAATAGTACAGAGGGTAAAAATTGAGAAAAAGTATATTGTTTTTAGAATTCAAAAGCAAGAATTCCATATGGCAAAGAAGTCACTGGAGTCATTGAGGAATGAGTGAAATTCAAACATATGTCTTAGAGGGTGCACTATCCTCCTATTGGTTAGGATAATGGATTAACTTTACAGTAGACAAAAATCCTGAGCAGATATTTTAACAAAGGAGATAAAGACAATGTAAAGAAATGCATAAGAAATGATCACCATCAAACATTTTTACAGAAATGGAATGAAAACAAAAGCAAGTTAACAATACTCGCTGATAAGGCTCATATTTAAAAAGATGAACCTTCACATGTGTTGGCAGTGTTGCAGAAAAATGGAATTTTCATTACTGTGGGTGGGACGGGAGGCACAGTGATTGACCATTTTAGATCACAGTTATCCAGATGTTAAAATATAACACATTCACTGACACTGGAACAGTTTGGTAAGTAACACATACACCTGCAGAAAGAACTCAACACAATATTCCCAACTGTTTTATTTATAAAACCCCAAACAAAGAAATAACTGAAACCATAGGCAGCTCAATAGTTAAAGTGGTTACCCATAGAATACAATATTTCCTGGAAATAAATATTTACATAAACATTAGTGTCGAATCTCAAAATATCTGTGTAGCATGAAGGAAGACAGTGTTTCTTAAAGAGAATACACCTTTTAGTACCAATAACATTATGAAAAATGTGAACTACTCTATTGTACAGGAAGGTAAATCAATGCCTGCATGGAGGGCTGGAGGCAGAAAGATTACAAAAGGACTGGAGGTAAATACAGAGTGTGGCAAAGTAGGTTTAATGTTGTTGCTACTGAAAATAATACAATAATTAATAAAGAACACAAAATATAAATTCTCCATGGCCACTGTGCCTCATTTTCTTGGGTGTGATCACATTAACGGAAAGCCACTGGTTTGATTCCAGGTCAGGGCACATGCCCAACTTGTGGGCTGGATCCCCAGAGTTGGGCATTCAGGAGGCAGCTGATCAATGATTCTCTCTCATTGATCTCTCTCCCTTTCTCTCTCTCTGAAATCATAAAAGTATATCATAAAAAAAACAAAAAACTATTGCCATCAAATTCAATAGGAATGCTGACTACATACAAAAGACGTCCTGGGACAGATTTCAGGGTTATCTTTCCTCTACCTTTGACTTCTTGCCTGTTGAGCAACTACATTATGTGAACACCCTAGAGCGGCCAGGGAATATACAACACCATTAGATTATCCTGCCAATGACGTCAGCTACACGGAACAGTTTTGGAGGTCCTGAGAATGTCTGCACATAAAGGCCACACAAGCCACAGGCCCCAGAACATCTGTGGCCTTATGTTCAGAAGAGACACTTATCATCTAATTTACTGCAGGCTTCCCCACTCACTATTGAAACAGTGTTTCTGTCCTCATTGTGGTTCCACCTCAGAGACTTACAACAAATGACACCAGCCTATGAACTGTCATACTTCCTGGCACATGTCTCCTTGGCAGTACATGGAGAGCACGTTCCCTAAACATTGCTGAGGCTTATGTAGTACTTACTGTGAACAGAGAACATGATTCATATTGGTCACAGAAGCAGAGCAAAGGTCTCCTGTTCAGACTGACCTTTGCCCTCACCAATAATCGAGGAAGTAGGCTGAAAACTAAATGCACAAAGTCACGTGGCCTTTCCTTTAAGGCCATGGGCCGCAATAAGTAATAAGCCAACATTGGACAGAAAGTGATTTCCAGACATTATGTTGTCCCTTTCAAACCACATACACTTTTGGATAAACACAATAGCTATTCATCTCTACATGCTGAAAGATTAAATTTTGTTTGCAAATCATCTGTGGCAGGGAATAAAACAAAAATTAAAGGTACAAATGCAAAAATACCTTTAAAAAGATTCTAGACTAGAGCACAGGAGAATAAGGGGTTTGCAGCTTGGCGAATAAGAATCCCCCCAAATTTAGCAAAGCATAATGTGAGTACCACTATGTCCCTGAAAGAGGTGGCCCTTCTTAGCTGAGAAGGGGTGCTCGGGATGAATCCTGGGTCAGGTCCATTTTCTTGTCACAGAGAAATGAATGCAGATAGTGCCAAGAGCGTGGAGGAACCATAATTACTTCCAGCAGAAGTGAGAACACAGAATACATTCCCCTGAGCACCCAGGGGTGGTGACCGATGCACACTCCTCAGGTGAGTCAGGTGTTAGAGGTGAAATCTCTTCAGTGACAAAGAGACAGTGACATCATTTGGGTGGTAGGTCTGGGCATGTTAGCAAGTACAATGCAGCTCCTTCAAGTCTCACTTGTACCTCAAATTTATGAGGAATCTAGCAGAGTGTATGATCCTTACGGGATCATAGGGATTTACATTCATGGAAAGGGTCTCATAGACCCCCTTAAGTGTTCTTATAATAAGAGAGAAAAATAAACCATTCCCTGCACATTTATGGCTTTTCTCCAGTGTGAACTCTGTGGTGTACAGTGAGGGTAGACCTTACACTGAAATGCTTCCCACATTCACTACACTCATATGGCTTTTCACCAGTGTGAACTCTGTGGTGTCTAGTGAAGTCAGACCTTTGACTGAAGGACTTCCCACAATCACTACACTCATATGGCTTTTCTCCAGTGTGAATTCTGTGGTGTTTAATGAGGGAAGCCCTTTCCCTGAAATGCTTCCCACATTCACTACAATGATATGGCTTTTCTCCAGTGTGAACTCTGTGGTGTCTAGTGAGGGTAGACCTTTGACTGAAGGACTTCCCACAGTAACTGCACTTATACCGCTTTTCTCTAAAGTGAACTCTGTTGTGTTTAATGAGAGCACGGCTTTCTCTGAAGACCTTCCCACAATACATACACTCACAGGGCTTTTGTACAGTGTGAACTCTCCCATGTTGTAGGTGGTTTAAGTTTTGTCTGAAGACTTTCCCACATTTATTAGACTCATTAAACATATCTCCAGAGCAGAGACCTTTCTGATATGCAACTTTCTGTTTCTGGCTGGCAGCTGTTTCACATTCAACCCACTGGTGATGTCTTTTTCCACAGAGACATTTATGTGCACTCTCATTGTTAATGTGTGGCTCCTCAGTGTTAAGAGTGGCCTGGTGCTGGAGAAGCCCTGTGGTGGCTGCGGAGACCACCCCAACCTCAGTACTAGCTTCAGGCACCCCAGAGCGGTAGAACCAGCAAGTTGTCACACACGAAGCACTCTCCATATCTTCTTTCCAGGGCTTTTCTCCACAGGCATCCTTCTGCTGGTGGTGAGGGTTTGCACTGAAACACAAGTCTCTCACACATGCATCACTTAAGAACACACTCTTCTCAAAGTATGCCACTTGTAACTCAGTCAGGTGCAAAATATCTTTTAACACCGAAAAGCACGGCTTACACAGATGGGTCCTCTGGGTGGCTGCAGCTGCCTTGGAAGCCCTGACCTGAGAGTCTCCTACAGATACACTGTGGTCAGAATAGGCCTCCCCATCATCCATTTTATGCCAAGGACCTGAAAACAGAGGAATGATGAGAAAATGAATATTGACTGAGGTGACAGAGGGAAGTCCTATTATAAAACTGTGTTGCACATAATACATTGGTCTCATGCAACTGGCTGAAAATAAAAAACCTGAAAGATGAACTAATAAGATGCAACTGTGAAGGTCTTGGACCACTGAAGATCACAAAATAAGAGAGACTTCAACAGAAATAGAGCAAAAACATGGCAAGCACCACATGGAAGAGAAGCGGACTGTCCAGCTCATTCTGCTGCTAACAGCATTCAGTAGATCTTCTCTGCTGGTGACATGGGCAAGCTGTGCAGAAGGTTGGTTACATCTCATTCCAAGTAAAATTGAATAAACAAGTAGCTGGTATTTCAGAGGTATTTAAGCATGAATGTGCTTCTTATAACACTTGCGTAGGTCCATGTTGTAGTATACTGCAGAAAGAGATGTGCAGAGGAATAGGTGATGAAAAAAGGACACAAAGGTGAAGGCAGATAATGCTTGGAAGTCACCAATGAAATGACAAGTTAGGAAAGTGTCAAGTGTGGAAAAGAAAGGTATAAATGAGGTGTGGCCATTGGGACCTGCACCAAACACTGTTGGACAGGAGCAGGATACCGGTATAATCTGAACACCATCCTTATGTCATACTTCCCCTCTGTTTCCACTCAGCTGGGGTGAGCATCCTCTAGGATCATCCTGTACATTCACCCTGGAGAAACCCAGGGTTCTCCCTGCACCTCCTTTTCTAGAAGTATGTACAAACTAAATATTCTGAGTATCAATGAGAAGACAACAGAGGTGAGCAGCCATCACTTGCCCATAGCATTCAGCTTGCAATAGTTTCCAGGGAAGGTAATATGACAAACAATAATTGGAGGGTCTTACAAGAACAGCCCCTGGTTCCTGTATGTAAAGAAGATAACTGTCACAGGGTCTTTATCGACAGGAAAGGTGTAGAATGGGAAGCCGTGGATGTGGATAGAGTCACCCTCCCTGGAGTGGAAGAGCAGGAGGGACCCATTAAGCAGTCTGTAAGACTGCTGACACCCAGACACTTCCTGCAGTTTCTGAGGCAACTGGTGTCAGGGAGGTTCATGGAGTCTATTGCTCAGGGCTCTCTGCACAGCTCAGCACTGGCAGCCACAGCCCATTTGACAAGAGAGTGGGGGAAATTAGCTGAGCCCATGGTCTGGCTTTGAGAGAGAGAGAGAGAGAGTGCTAAGTGTGGAGAATAAATAAAGCGTGGGCATCACCTCAGGACACTAGGAGAGATGTGAAGGTCTTACCTACGAATGATACAAGGGCAAACACTTCCAGCGTCACATCACAGTACAGACGTCTCTGAGCCTCATCAAGGATCTCCCACTCCTCCTGAGAGAAGGCAATGGCCACGTCCTCAAAGTTCATATCCTGTCATAATGGGCACAGCACATCCCATGATAAGATTCTCTTTTGAGATTCCAAGTTTGTCATACTACCCACCCTGCACATGCATATGCTCCCCTACTCCCCACATCAGAGAAGAGAGCAGCCCCAGGTCCCATTAAAGTCAATCCCTCCTTATATTCTTACTGATGCTGTGTCTTCCCACAACAATAAAGGCAGATGAACAGATACAAGTTACTTGTGCTCTCATCCTCAAATAGGAGTCACACTGCCCCCTTTCAATAATAGTTGGTGTCAGGAACATAGGGTAGGAGGAGATGTTGCACAAAATGGGAATGTGATGGATTTGACTCTGGTCTTGTCAGGCAATACCCATGTTGTCCTCCAAATTGTCCCTCCAAGACACCAAACAACATAGTAATGCGCATTACACTTCTGACTCCAATCCCAGTTTGCTGAGGCCATCATTCTGCATTACCTGCTGCCCATAGTTCTGTGATCCACACTTGTCTCACACAGCTTCATTCCCAAAGGCACAACTTCACTGGTAACACAAATGAGCCATGATGAGGACAGGGTGTTTTCTAATCAGCTTCTTTCCGAAAATTCTAGTTCACCACTCCTGTAATACATTTCTCTCTCACCCTTCTCTCTTCTCCTTGCCCCATGCTGGTGGGGATTTTCAAGTGAAGGTGACACTGATGTATGCTGTCTCATTCGTAGTGTTCACCGGGTCAGCCCTCAACAGGAAATGGCAGGTGGGCACATATATGGCCTCTAAGCTCTACACTTGTCATGTAGCATCACAGCAACCCGTCCTGTTAGAAATTATCCTAAAATCCCCCATATCATATCATAAAGACACCATCAGAAATGGACTCCCTTTTCATTCATTTGTACGTCATTGTTAGTGTCCAGCCGCTTTGCTTTTAGTCCCAGGGACCACACTGATGTCATCATCCCGTGTGTGATTGTGCAGCTCAGCCCGGGTTCCCCACCTGCCACACTGACATAGAGGGCACCTCCCATACTGTTCTCTGGGTCACTGCATGCTCTGCCCTCAAGAGAACCTTGGCTGCTTGTCCTCACAGGTCCCTAGGCTGTGCTAGTGCTCAGATGTGTGGTAATTCAACTGGGAGACCTTCCGGATGTCCTTCTGGACAAAGCCGGGGGTTTGGCTGGCGTGCAAACAACCCACAAATCGCCCTCAGCCCCTTGCCCTGGGCGACTACACGCCCCCAGCAGGTACCCTCAACCCAATGGGTGCGTGACCAGCCTGCAAATGGTCCTCAGCCCCTAGCCTAGTCCGGCCATGACCCCCATCGGAGACCCTTATCCCGATGGGGGCGTGGCTGGCCTGCATACTGCCCCAGTTCCTCACCCAGGGTGGCACCACCCCAAGTGGGTACCCCCACCCCAATGGGGACATGGCCGGCTTACAAACCACCCCAGGCCCCTCTCCCAGGCCGCCCCCGCACCCCAAGTGAACCCCTACCCTGAACCAGGACCTCTTGCAGGGCAGACGAGCCGGCCCTGACCCATGCACCAAGCCCCTATCTATACTAATAAAAAGGTAGTATGCTAGTTAGACCAGGAGACATTCCGGACATCCTTCCAGACAAAGCCATGGTGGCAGGGCTAATGCAGAGGCAGGAGGGGTGATCAGGACAGGAGGGGAGGGCATTTGCAGGTGATCAGGCCAGCAGGAGGGGCCAATTGGCTGACAGCGGGGGGCAGTTGGGGGCAAGCAGGCTGGCAGGGAGACAGTTGGGGGCAATCAGGTCAGCAGGGGGACAGTTGGGGGCAAGCAGGCCAGCAGGGGGGGAAGTTGGGGGTGAGCAGGCTGGCGGGAGGCGGGGGCAGTTGGGGGTGAACAGGCCGGCAGGGAGGGCCAGTTGAGGGCAAGAAGGTCAGCGAGGCGGAATTGTTGGGAGCGAGCAGGTCAGCAAGCAGAGTGGTTAGGGACGATCAGGCAGGCAGGCAGGTGAGCGGTTAGGAGCCAGTGGTCCTGGATTGCGAGAGGGATATCCTATTGCCGGTTTAGTCCTGATCCCACAGGGGATCCCAGATTGGAGAGGGTTCAGGCCAGGCTGAGAGACATCCCCCACCCCATGCAGAAAATTCATGCACTTGGGCCACTAGTATATATACACTGAGTGGCCAGGTAATTATGATTTCTGAATGCATAGTAATCTGGCCACTCAGTATATATCCTGTATAATAATCCTATATAATAAAAGGTTAATATGCAAATTGTCACCTTTACCAGGAGTTCAACCAGCAGGCATGCTGGCCAACTGCCCATGTCCCCTCCCCCTGGTCAGGCTGGCCGGACCCGCCCCATGATCGAATTCATGCACCAGGGGTCTTATATATATACACACTGACTGGCCAGATTATTATGCATTCAGAGATCATAATAATCTGTCCACTGTGTGTGTGTGTGTCTATATATATATGTATATATATAGAGAGAGAGCAGTGATGGGCAACCTTTTGAGCTTGGTGTGTCAAACTTCGCCAAAAAATGAACATAACTTGGGTACTGTGTCACTTGGAGGAAAAAACTAACTCCAAGACTCTAGTCGCAAATGTCTCATCCTCAGGAGCAGCAAATGTTTCATCCTCGGCATGTGGCCGCGTGTCATCAGAAATGGCTACGCGTGTCAGTGTTGACACGCGTGTCATGGGTTCGCCATCACTGATATACATACATACATACATACATATATATATATATATATATATATATATAGAGAGAGAGAGAGAGAGAGAGAGAGATCTATTTTTTGTTACATTAATTTTATACATTCTAGTAATTGGTATATATACAGTAGGACTTCAGGTTACGTCGGAGATCTGTTCCTATGGTGTGACATAATGCCATTTTCGCTGTAAGTCAAAACCCACCTACATAAGCACCTACGTCACTCACCTGGCACACATACACAACAGAAATTAAGTGAAATAGTAAAAAACATTTTAAAGAAAAATAACAATTCTTGACCTTTACTTGTGGTAAATAAATAACAAAAAGCACAAAGCTCATACGTACATATAAGGGTAAATACTGGATAATCCTTACCTTTACTACTGTTGTTGGCTTGCACACTGGACGTAGCAAAGTGGGGAAAGACAGGCTTACACTAGGCTGCTGCGGGGAGGAGATTTGAGAGGCAGAACCTGCAGAAGATGCATGTGATACTGGGTCAGGTGAGTCCGGAGAGGCAGAACCTGCAGAAGGTGCTGGAGATCCTGGGTCAGGTAAGACCGGAGATGTAGAACCTGCAGAAGATGCATGTGAAACTGGATCAGGTGAGTCCGGAGGGGCAGAACCTGCAGAAGGTGCTGGAGATCCTGGGTCAGGTGAGTCTGGAGAAGCCTATGAGGTAGAGGGTACGGCATCTGTTGCAGGCCTCTCCACCTTCTTAAAATAACGTTCAAGGATAGTCTGGAAGGATACCTTCTTCTTGTCCTCCTAAATCTCCTTGTAACACCGCAAGCTATCCATGACCCCTCTGGCAACCTTAGTGTACCTGTCACTGTTGGTGTCCTGAGCCTCAAACCTTGCCAAGGCATCCTCTATCATGGCAAAGGCCCCCGCTAATTCCTTGCTTGTAAATCTCCTGGGCACTGGGGTTGGTGTGTCTTCCTCTTCAATGAACTGCTGTTTCAGTTGAGTGAAGTCCTCGGGAGATAGCTCCTCCCCATGAGATGCCAGCAGCTCTGTGACATCCTCAGCCTCCACCTCCAAATCAAGCTGCTTACTCAACTCAACAACATTCTTCATGACAACCTCAACTGAATCCTCAAAGCCATGGAAATCGTTCACAAACTGGGGACACAATTTTTTCCGAACACCATTCAAGTTCGTCTGCTTAACTTCATCCCAAGAATCAGAAATGTTTTTTACAGCAGCAAGAACATTGTAAGATTTCCAAAAGTCATTGAGAGTCAACTCTTTATCCTTCTCCGTTGCCCTAAAAGCCATAGCAAATGTCCTTCGGAGGTAGTAGGCCTTGAAAGAGGCAATGACACCTTGGTCCATAGGTTGTAAAAGGGAGGTGGTGCTAGGTGGAAGGTAAACCACCTTGACATTTGGATGAAAGTCATTCAAATCGGCAGGGTGACAAGGGGCACTGTCCAGCACTAGCAACACCTTAAAGGGCAGCCCCCTTGAAGCACAGTAGTCCTTGACTTCTGGCACAAAATGGTTGGTGAACCAGTCCTCAAATACGCTCAGTGTCACCCATGCCTTCTTGTTAGATTTCCAGATGACAGGTAGTAGACCCTTCCATATGCCCTTGATTGCCCTTGGATTCTCGGCCAGACACACCAAGGGCTTCATCTTGAAGTCACCAGCAGCATTAGCCCCAAGTAGCACACTCAATCTCTCCTTGCTGGCTTTATGGCCTGATGCTGTCTTCTCCTCCTTGCCAATGTTCTTATGTGTAGGCATATGCTTCCAGAACAAGCCTGTCTCATGCACATGAAACACTTGTTTATCACAGTAACCCCCCTCCCTAATTATCTCAGCCAACGCACTAGGAAAATCACCTGCTGCTTTGGCATCATCACTAGCAGCTTCCCCTGGCAGTTTAAGATTATGCAAATTAGCACGAGCCTTAAAACGCATAAACCAACCTTTGCTAGCCACAAACTCTCCACTTTCACTCCCTTCCCCCTTTTCTTTTTTCAAGGCCTCAAACAATCTTTCAGCCTTCTCCTGAATCAACATCAGGCTAACTGGGATACGCAGTCGATGCTGCTCATCCAGCCAAAGCACTAATAATCTTTCCATCTCAGTAATGAGACCACTACGCTGCTCTGTAATCACAGTTGATTTCATAGGAGCAGATCCTTTCACATGTTCAAGTATACGCTTTTGATCCTTGATGATTGTCGAGACAGTTGTAGAACTTAGACCAAGCAACCGGCCGATGTTTGTAGGTGTTTCGCTCTTTTCCCAGCATCTTATTATGTCTCCTTTCACTTCCATTGTGAGGGCTTTCCTTCTTTTGGTAGCACTGCCATCAGAAGAGTCTGCTTTATGCTTAGGAGCCATAAGGAAGGGAAAAAAGTGTTCAAAATAACAATACAAACAAAAGAGAGCGAATGAAGCACAATCCAAAACGGCTTATAAACGGCAATTGAATGACAGCATCTTCCTTGTATAGCGCCGCGTGATAACTTATTCATCCACTTCGCTGGCCAACTGGTTCCAGGACAAACTTCTTGCAAACGCCTTACATGGAATGACAGAACTTTTTTTATATAAACAAATTGCAGATGGCTACGTAATCACAAAACGAGGTATGTCGAGTCCGAAGTACCCGAGGACTGTCGGGAGAGAGAAAGAGAAAGAGAGAGAGAGAGAGAGAGAGAGAGAGAGAGAGAGAGATCTATTTTTTTTCCATTAATTTTATACATTGTTTTATTAACTCTTGTAATTGATGTGACCAGGGTTGGAACTTGCAACCTTCCGTTATTGAAATTATTCGCTGACCCACTTAGCTGTTTGGCCTCGGTCACATATATGTGACATTTTAAGTAACAACCCAATAATGTACCTGAGAACAGATAGATACCAAAACCATCATGATGACTTAGATAGTGGTGGAAGGCTAGAATAGCATTCATGGGATTTCAAAAGTGTCTTTTTTACAGGGAAATATGTAAAGTAAGCTATATCAATGTCAGACTGTATTATTGCATCAATTATTTTATAGGCCGAGAATGAAGCACTGATGAGGTCAGTAGGAACTTGGTATCAGCAATGCAGGCAGGCAGGGAAACACCAAATGTATTTTTTTTAATGTCCATTTTAAATAAATTCTACTTAAATCAATCTTTAGAAAAGGTTTAATCTTGATGCTTCCCAATAATTTTACTGTTTTATTGTGAAAAGTTTTGAATATATTTGGTGTTACTGAATCAGCATATTGAAAATAAAATATAATGATGTACCATTGAAATATTCAAAATCATCATTTTGGCTGTTTGAACCTCACAAGGATGCGAGTATTTACACCACGGATATTAATAAAGATTACAAAGTTCCCATAATCAGTACACGCATATAGCTTTTCTCCAGTGTGAACTCTCTTGTGGATAAGGAGGTGATTATTGCAGGTAAAAGATTTCCCACATTCACTACACTCATAAGGTTTTGCACCACTGTGAACTCTCTGGTATTGAGTGAAGTTACTGCATTGCCTGAAGGACTTCCTACAGTCACTACACTCTTAGGGCTTTTCTCCACTGTGAACTCTGTGGTGTTGAATGCGGGTAAACCTGTGTGTAAATGACTGCCCACAGTCGTTATGCTCAAGGCTTTTCTCCAGTGTGAACTCTCCTGTGGATAAGGAGGTGATTATTGTGGGTAAAATCTTTCCCACATTCACTACACTCCTAAGGTTTTCACCAGTGTGAACTCTCTGGTGTGGAGTGATGGTACTGCTTTGAATGAAAGACATCGTTCAATCACGACACTCATACAGCTTTTCTCCAGTGTGGACTTGGTTGTAGAATGAGTTTGGACCTCAGGATGATGGACATCCCATGTTCACTACACTCCTATAGCTTTTCTACAGTGTAAACACTTCTATGATGAATGAGGTTAAAGATTTATCTGAAAGATTTCCCACATGTTTTACACTTATAATTCACTTCATAAAGGCCAGGCTACTGAAGATCACAAAACAAGGAAGACCTCAAACGAAATGATACACACATGGCAAGCACCACATGGAAGAGAAGCAGGATTGTCAGCTCATTCTTCTGCTAACAGTGTTCAGCATGGTTTGTCTGCTCGTAACATGGAAAGCTGTGCTGAAATATGATTATGTCTCATTGCAAGTAATCTCTCTCTCACTCTCTCTCTCGTTCTGAATATCTATCTCTATCTTATCTCTATCTCTATCACTATATCTATATCTATATATACATACACAAGGGCAATATGCAAAGTGTCCCCGCGGGAATACAACCAGGAGAACAATCGCTCGCAATGACGTGCGCTGACCACCAGGGAACGGTGCAGAACATGATGGTGCCCAATGGCAGCAGCAGGGCGCTGAGGGAGCAAGGGAAGGAGGAGCCAGGCAGGTGCGGGGAACCATGCCGTGGCAGTACACATGCAGTGAGGGATGGAGAAGGTGGGGTGGGAGAGAATCTGATTGGCCCCGATCACTGGCCAGGCCTAGGCACCCCATGAACAAATTTCATGCGCCAGGCCTCTAGTATTCAATAAATTAGTAGCTGGTGTTAAAGAACTATTTAAGCTCGTATATACATCTCATAACACATGTACAGGTCAATGTTAGAGAATACTGAAGACGGAGCAATGCAGAGGAGCAGGTGATGCAAAAAGGCCACACAGGTGAAGGTAGTCAAAGGCCAGGAGGTCACAGGTGAAATGACAAGTCAGCACAGTGTCAAGTATGGCACAGAAAAGGTAGAAATGTGCTATTGCCCATGGTACTTGCACCTAAACACCATTGGAAATGAGCAGGTGCTTGGTATGATCTAAACACCACCCTTATACCATATCTAGCCCACAGTTGCAACTCAACAGGGCCAGGCCTCTTCTGAGACCATCCTGCATGTTCACCCTGTAAAATAAAACAGGGTTCATCCTGCATATTCCTCTCTAGAAGTATGTACAACAGAAATATTCCAAGTATTAATGAAAGATGACAGAGATGGTCAGTCAGCACTGGCCTAGAGCAATTCGCCTTGCAATCGTATTTAAGAAAGATAATATTACAAACAACGGAAGTGTGATCTTTTAAGAACAGCTCAAGGTTCATGTAAGTAAAGACCATAACCTGGCCCAGGCAGTCACCAAGGACCTTTGACTCCAGGAAGGAGGTAAAATTGGAAGCCATGGATCTGGAAACAGTCACCCTGCCAGGGAGAGGAATAGCAGGTGGGACCCATTAAGCTGTCTGTAAGACTCCTGACTCCCAGACACATCCTGCACTGTCTGAGGCAATGTTTGTGGAGTCCTTCGCTCAGGGCTCTCCACAGACCTCACCCATGGCAGCCACAGCACATTTGACAGAACAGTGGGGGAAATTAGCAGAGCCCATGGTCTGGCTGTAGAAGAGTGAAAGATACATCAGAGGAATAAAGGAAGAGAGAACATCATCCCAGGACACTGGGATAATGTGAAGGTCTTACCTGCAGATGATACAAATGCAAAAACTTCCAGCATCACATCGCAGTACAGAAGTTTCTGAGGGTCACCAAGGAGCCCCGATTCCTCCTGAGAGAAGACAATGGCCACATGCTGAACGTTCATATACCGTCATAATGGGGACAGTACAGCCCACGATCAGATTCACTCCTAAGGTTCCAACTCTGTCATATTGCCAACCTCCACATTAATCTGCTCTCTCCACTCCACACACCAGAGAAGATACCAGGGCTTCATCCCATGAAAGTCACTGTCATTTTATATTTTTACTGATATTTTGTCTTCCCACAATAAAGGCAGTTGAGCAGATAGAAGATAACTGAGCTCTGGGTTTCACATGTGCACCACACTTCCTCTTGTCAGTAGAGTGGGTGTCAAGAACATAGGGTAGGAAGAGATGTCGGCCATACAGGGAGCGTGAGTGATTTGATACCGGTCTTATCAGGCAATACCCGTGTAGTCCCTCAGATTGTGCCACAAAGACACCAAATACATTGTGTCAAACTTCACCTTTACAACCACAATCCCAGAATGCTGAGGCCATAGCTTTGTATTACCTGCTGCACATAGTTCTTTGAACAACATTTCACTCACACTGCTTCTTTCCCAGAGGCACAACTTCAAAGGTAACAGAAATGTGCATTGGCGAGGACAGGTTGTTTCTTAATCACCTTAATTTCCAAATTTATAGATTACCATCTCCATAATCCATTTCTCTCTTGCCCTTCTCCCTTACCCATGCCCATGGAGAATTTCAAGCCTGGGGAACACTGAGGTATATTCTCATTCCTGATCATCAGTGTGTCACCCCAACTACAAAAGGCAGGTGGGTACATAAATGTCATCCAAGCCCTGAACATGGCAGGTGGCACCAAAACATCACCCTGTCCAGGCAGTATCCAAAAATCACCCTTATTTTATCATCCAGGCGTCACCAGAAATGGACTCTCCCTACTTTCACTCTTATGTCAATGGCAGGGTGCTCTGGCCATGAAGTCACACTCCCTCTCCAAGTGCTCATCACTCTTTCTACCACACCTCTCTCACACCTGCACTGCTAGAGTCCCGCCCCCTGTGATCCTCTCCTCACCCTCTTACTTATTATTCAGCATGTGTGGTCAAGAGAATGCTTGCCAAATTCAAACAGGATCAAGTACTGCCCAGACTCTGATAGTCCACACTCATAGAGGCAGCCTGGAATCCTGCTGTGAAGGCCTCTCTCCATGATTGTTTTTCCCTTAAATCTAACCTATGAAGAACCACAGTCAGATGTCAGATACCCAGACCTCCCCTCCCCTGGTGCTGCAGGGTTCAATGGGGCAGGCTGAAAGAAAGCTGTTAGCAGAGAGGAGTCTGGGAGGCGCGGATGCCCCACCCGGCCTGATGGTGCTCAACAAGCCTCAGACACATCCTGCACAGCAAGGACGCTGCCTCCCAGGCCTCCTCCTACTCACCACGAGTGGGCTGAAGCCTGTGAGTCCTGGAAGAAACTGAAGAGTTCACAATGCCCGCCAGGAGGAGGAAGGCGGAAATCCCGCCCTAACCGGATGCACTGAAACAGTGTCCTTTAGCTCCGCCTACGTGGTCGCATTGCTTTCTGGGTAATGTAGTTTTCTCAAACGCCAAGGGGAGGTCTAGCATCCCAGCCAATGACTGGTGAATAAAGGTGATGTGGTTCAGCAAGTGGCCCTGGGGAAGGACAAGATGGGGCAAGAGGCCTGGTTAACTGGAACAGACTGGAAGACCTCCCAGGACAGGTGTGTGGGGAGAACCGGGAGAGATCCCCCAAAGAATATATGCACAGGCGAAAATGGGAGACATCAACGATCAAAAAGTCATATTAAATTTAAAATATATATATACTATAGCCCAGCTAGTGTTGCTCTATGGTTGAGCACTGATCTATGATCTATGAGGTCCTGGTTCTATTCCTGGTTAGGGAACATATAAATAGAGAAAATTCCTCCATGGTGGGGCCCAGAATTTGAGAGACATTTTCCTCTGGACCCGCGCGTAATAAATGTAACTCCATCTCTCTAAGTATTGCTTGGTTCTTCTCCAGTTTTCTGTATCAGTACCAGCTCCTTCCTGGGCCCTCAGCCTGAAGCAGGGCCTAGCTTCTTCCCTCATCAGAAGCGCAGGGGCAGGTGTTGGGCTCCTTTGGGACCACGGTCCCTTCACCAGGGACGTATTTCATGGCCTTTTAGAGAGCTCGCCTTGCTCAGGGGCTGCTGTTGTGGGTGTTAGATTTCCCAGGGTGATGAACAAGAAGAGGAGGGCTGGGTGCCCCCTGATTCAGCTGAGACACTTCAACCACCCATGTTGCTCCCAGGCATAGCTTATGCCATTGGTTCCCTCCCCCAGCGCCCTGAGATGACAGAAAAAAAGCCATCCTGTTCCAGAAAATTCAGAGGCAAATGGAGTCCCGAGGGGCCCCGCCCAGGACTCTGACCAGGGAAGCCAGGGAGCAGATCTGGTATTTACATGAAGGATTTCCAGAGTCCTGGTCAGTTCCCAGATTGGCTGCAGGCTTGGATGTGAGTTCCGATGTGATCAGAAGGGTTTTAAACAGCAAGTTTGTGCCCACATTGGGGAAGAAACTGAAGCAGGATCAAAAAGTCCTTCAGAAAGCTGGGCCTACCCACTCGCTCTGCCAGCTTCCAGGCCCTGGGGATGCCTGGGAGCTGCTTTCTGCAGGCCGCCCTGTGTCAGGAGCTGAAGCCTCATCCCAAGGCCATGGTCACAGCACAGCTTTGAGGGTGACAGAACCGAATACTCAGAATACAAACACACTGAGGAGACGGATGGGAAGGAATAAAGGAGTCCAGAGCCTGGATAAGGAATGCTTTGTGCCTGTTGCTGCAGCCCAAGGTCAGCACAGAGAGCTGCAGAAGTACTCCACCAGTGGTTGTGAGGGCGCCATAGGCACTGACAGCGATGCATTGCCAAGTGCGAAGGAGCTCGAAGCATTGAAGGCAAGAGAACTGGGTGAGCAGGACTTCAGCAGCAAGGTAGTGCAGAGGGGGCGAGAGTTCTTTGACGACAACGGGAACTTCCCGTACAGAATTTGAACTGGAGCCTGGCTGGTGGAGATGTCATGTAAAATACAGCTGAGCGAGCAGAATGGAGCTGCCTGGATTTCTGTGTGTGGATTGTCCACCTGGAAATGATGAGCCTGAAAATGAAAGGAGCCGCTTGGATTTCAGTCTGACAAGGGACGGTGAACTTCACAGGGCAGATGTGTATGCGGGCAGCGTGAATAACAGGCTGGATGCAGTCTAGCTCCTGGAGCATGGTTCCTGGTCTGACCCATGTGGCTATTCAATACTTACCCTTCTTGCTTAGGCTTTCTATGTGTTGAAACCAGCCTGTGTCACATATGTTAGCAGTTTGTTGTCTTTACAATATGTGTATGGGAGGAAATGAAAAGTATTGCTTCCTACATCGTTTAGTTCTTGATTAATGAACACTAACAGTTCTGGAGCTGCTTAGTCAATTGGTTGTATTCATTTTCTGCAAAGTAAAGTGAAATGCACCAAGAAAATAAGTATATACATATATGCATAGTCCATGGACATAGACAATAATGTCCTGAGTGCCTAGAAATGGTGGGGGCAGGGTAGAGGGAGGCAAAGGGGGATGAGGATGGGGAAATTGGGTCTATTTGTAATAGAGCCAACAATAAAAAAGATCATTTGCCCACCTGGCATGGCTCAGTGGTTGGGCATGGACCCATGAAACAAAGTATCTCTAGTTGGATTCCAAGTCAGGGCACTTGCCTAGGTTGGCGAGCTCCATCCCTGTAGGGTGCATGCAGGAGAGAGCTGATCAATGATTCTCTCTCATCATTGATGTGTCTCTGTCTCCCTCTCTCTCTAAAAAATCAATAAAAAAAGAAGAGTGTTAAAATTGATTTGATTCAACAACACCAATTTGAGTGAAGACCATCACGTTTTCTCCCAGGTCCTCTAAGCAAAATCATGCCTTGGTCTGTTGTGTAGAAGATGTCCCAGGCACACCTATGTTCAGGAACAGGAAGCAGCCGGAGCAGGTCGACCTCACCTTGGTCAGTAGTGTTAGAGTTTATTACTTCATGTTCGAAAAGATTTCACTGACCAAGTTCAGAGAATTTAGAGGGTATATCAGTTGAAACTGGGGATAATGAAAAAACGTAGGCCTTAGGATAGAACAGGAAGCAGCAGAGAGATAGAACAGGAAACAGCTGGCTCCTTTGACTCTCTAGAAACATTGTGGGAAATAAATGAGCCAAAGGGAGGCTGCTGTTAGCTCACTGGGCATTGACAGTAAAGGAGGCCTTGAGCGCAGATTCAGGAGTTAGGCCAGGATGAGCTTCACTGCTCATTGCTACCCTGGTTGCAGGTTGCGTGGGATCCCCGAAAATCTTAGGAGAGCCGGGCAAGCGTGGTTCGGTGTTTGAGTGTTAACCTATGACCCTGCAGGTCACTGATCAATTCCTGGTCAGGACACATACTTAGGTGATGGACTAGATTCATATTGTAGTGCATGCAGGAGTCAGCCTATCCGTGATTCTGTCTCATCATTCATCTTTTTCTCTATTCCCCCTCCCTTCCACACTGAAATCAATAAAAATAGACTTTTGAATGTATAGTTTAAGTCAATTACCCTTCCATCAAAGTTTAAGAAATTATTAAAACTTGCCACTTTCCATTATTTTACTATTGTATCATGAATGTTCTTGAGTATATTTGTACCTAATGCATCAGCATGTTTGTAATAAAATATAATGATGTGCTAGTGAAATATCTTAGCAGGCCCATGTTCAGTGCCAACATTTTGTCATTTTGAAACTAATCATGATGAGAGTATTTACCACCAGGAATAAATGGTGGAGAATGTTAGCAACATAGATTTATCTTAAAAGTGTATCATGCAAGTGGGCATTAAATTGTGCATAAGATAAAATGTGAGAAAAACAATTTTCCTTCCAGTATTCAAAACATACTTTATTGTTCCAAATGGAAAAGAAACCAATTGAGTCCTTAAGGAATGGATGAAGGGAATAGAGATGTCTTAGATGCTGACCTGCCCTCCTATTGGTTAAATCCTAAATTCATTTTAAAAATTGAAAAAGTGAGTGCTCAGTGCACCTTTGAGCCTGGCGACTTCCCATTGATCAGATCCTAGGACTTGCCTCACAGCATGGCCCCCAAATGCCAGTCCTAGCTCCCACCTCAAACACAGAAACCTAAACTGGCTCCAGCCCCCAAGCAGGAGAAGAATCCGACCACTCCGGACGTGCCGAAAGGAGAAAAAGAACAGCAAGAAGCGATTGAACATATTGATGAGGTACAAAATGAAATAGAAAGACTTAATGAACAAGCCAGTGTGGAGATTTTGAAAATAGAAGAAAATTATAATAAACTCCGCCAACCATTTTTTCAGAAGAGGTCACAATTGATCGCCAAAATCCCAAATTTTGGGATAACAACATTTGTCAACCATCCACAAGTGTCTGCACTGCTTGGGGAAGAGAATAAAGAGGTGCTGCATTACTTAACAAGAGTTGAAGTGAGAGAATTTGAAGATATTAAAACAGGTTACAGAATAGATTTTTATTGTGATGAAAATCCTTACTTTGAAAATGAAGTTCTCTCCAAAGAGTTTCATCTGAATGAGAGTGGTGATCCATCTTCAAGTCCACTGACATCACATGGAAATCTGGAAAGGATGTGACGAAACGTTCAAGTCAAACACAGAATAAAGCCAGCAGGAAGAGACAGCATGGGGAACCAGAAAGCTTCTTGACCTGGTTTACTGACCATTCTGATGCAGGTGCCAATGAGAAAGGATAAGTCATCAAAGATGACATTTGGTCAAATCCTTTATAGTACTACTTGGTTCCTGACATGGATGATGAAGAAGGGGAAGGAGAAGAAGATGATAATGCATGCACGAATTCATACACTGGTGATATATATATATATTACAGCTTGTTTTAAATCAATTACACATATATCAAACTTCAAAAAATGTTTAAAACTTACATTTCCAATTATTCAGCTGTTTAATTATGAATGTTCTTGAGCACATTCATTGCTACTGTATCAGTATGCTAAAAATCTATTTATATGAAAGGCTAAGCAACCGCCCAACTTCCTGACAGGTAGCTATGACCTGCATTGACCACTAGGGGGCAGACGCTCAACACAAGAGCTGCCCAGTGAGTTGTGGTTACTTGACAGCAGTGGTTCCTAGGTAACGCACGCCAGAACCAGAGAGGAGGGAGCCTGATCCTGGGTTGTGTCACCCAAGAACTGCCCTCTCGAAATCCAGGACACCTCGGGGGATGTCGGAGAGCCTGTCTCAGCCCAATGTCCACAGGCCAGGCTCTCGTTTTGAAAGGGAGAAGGAGAGAAACAGCAATCATCTACCTCCTGTACGACCACTCCAGGGGATTCAGGAAGGCATGTGCCCTGCCCTGGAATCAAACCAGTGGCTGAGGGACCCCACCCATTACACAGATGCCCTTCAAGCCTCGGCACCGCAGGCCAAGGAAGGACTGTGAGAGGTTGGCCCTAGGGAGTGTGGGCCGATATCACCAAGTCCCGCCCCACCACACACTTCCGGATTAATTTAATTTCAATGTGCGCGCATCCATGTACCTGGTCACTAGTAAAATATAATGATGTACTACTGAATTATCTTATGTCCATGTGCTATGCCATCATTTTGACAGTTTGAATGTGGTGAAATTGTCAACTACTGCTAACCTAGACTTCACTTAATGTATTATTAAATGCTTAGACTTAAAGAACACTTGTGGAGGATGTTAACAATGCAGACTAAACTTTTCAGTGTATGGTACAAGTGGGCTATATATAGTACATAGGGTAAAAATTGAGAAAAAGTATATTGTTTTTAGAATTCAAAAGCAAGAATTCCATATGGCAAAGAAGTCACTGGAGTCATTGAGGAATGAGTGAAATTCAAACATATGTGTTAGAGGCTGCACTATCCTCCTATTGGTTAGGATAATGAATTAACTTTACAGTAGACAAAAATACTGAGCAGATATTTTAACAAAGGAGATAAAGACAATGTAAAGAAATGCATGAGAAATGATCACCATCAAACATTTTTACAGAAATGGAATGAAAACAAAAGCAAGTTAACAATACTCGCTGATAGGGCTCATATTTAAAAAGATGAACCTTCACATGTGCTGGCAGGGTTGCAGAAAAATGGAATTTTCATTACTGTGGGTGGTACGGGAGGCACAGTGATTGACCATTTTAGTTCACAGTTCCCCAGATTTTAAAATATAACACATTCACTGACAGTGGAACAGTTTGGTAAGTGACACATACACCTGTAGAAAGAACTCAACACAATATTCCCAACTTTTTTATTTATAAAACCCCAAACATAGAAATCACTGAAACCATAGGCAGCTCAATAGTTAAAGTGGTTACCCATAGAATACAATATTTCCTGGAAATAAATATTTACATAAACATTAGTGTCGAATCTCAAAATATCTGTGTAGCATGAAGGAAGACAGTGTTTCTTAAAGAGAATACACTTTTTCATACCAATAAAATAATGAAATATATGAACTACTCTATTGTACTGGAAGGTAAATCAGTGCCTGTATGGAGGGCTGGAGGCAGAAAGATTACAAAAGGACTGGAGGTAAATCCAGGGTGTGGCAAAGTAGGTTTAATGTTGTTGCTACTGAAAATAATACAATAATTAATAAAGAAGAACACAAAATATAAACTCTCCATGGCCACTGTGCCTCATTTTCTTGGGCGTGATCACATTAGCGGAAAGCCACTAGTTTGATTGCAGGTCAGGGCACATGCCCAGCTTGTGGGCTTGATCCCCAGAGTTGGGCATGCAGGAGGCAGCTGATCAATGATTCTCTCTCATTGATCTCTCTCCCTTTTTCTCTCTCTCTCTCTCTGAAATCATAAAATTATATCATAAAAAAAAACTATTGCCATCAAATTCAATAGGAATGCTTACTACATACAAAAGACGTCCTGAGACAGATTTCAGGGTTATCCTTCCTCTACCTTTGACTTCTTGCCTGTTGAGCAACTACATTATGTGAACACCCTAGAGCGGCCAGGGAATACACAACACCATTAGGTTATTCTGCCAATGACGTCAGCTACACGGAACAGTTTTGGAGGTCCTGAGAATGTCTGCACATAAAGGCCATACCAGCCACAGGGCCCAGAACATCTGTGGCCTTATGTTCAGAAGAGACACTTATCACCTAATTTCCTGCAGGCTTCCCCACTCACTATTGAAACAGTGTTTCTCTCCTCATTGTGGTTCCACCTCAGAGACATACAACAAATGACACCAGCCTATGAAATGTCATACTTCCCAGCACATGTCTCCTTTGCAGTACATGGAGAGCAGGTTCCCTAAACATTGCTGAGGCTTATGTAGTACATACTGTGAACAGAGAACATGGTTCATATTGGTCACAGAAGCAGAGCAAAGGTCTCCTCTTCAGACTGACCTTTGCCCTCAAAAATAATCGAGGCACTAGGCTGAAAATTAAATGCACAAAGTCACGTGGGCTTTCCTTTAAGACCACGGGCTGCAATAAGTAATAAGCCAACATTGGACAGAAAGTGATTACCGGACATTATGTTGTCCCTTTCAAACCACATATACTTTTGGATAAACACAATAGCTATTCATCTCTACATGCTGAAAGATCACATTTGTGTTTGCAAATCATCTGTGGCAATGAATAAAACCAAAATTAAAGGTACAAATGTAAAAATACCTTTAAAAATATTCTAAACTAGAGCACAGGAGAATAATGGGTTTGCAGGTTGGTGAATAAGAATCCCCAGAAATTTATCAAAGCATAATGTGCGTACCACTATGTCCATGAAAGAGGTGGCACTTCTTAGCTGAGAAGGGGTGCATGGGATGAATCCTGGGTCAGGTCCATTTTCTCGTCACAGAAAAATGAATGAAGATACTGCCAAGAGCGTGGAGGAACCATAATTACTTCCAGCAGAAGTGAGAACACACAATACATTCCCCTGAGCACCCAGGGATGGTGACCGATGCTCGCTCCTCAGGTGAGTCAGGGGTTAGAGGTGAAATCTCTTCAGCGACAAAGAGACAGTGACATCATTTGGGTGGTAGGTTTGGGCATATTAGCAAGTACAATGCAGCTCCTTCAAGTCTCACTTGTACCTCAAATTTATGAGGTATCTAGCAGAGTGTATGTTCCCATAAAAGGGGTTTACATTCATGGAAAGGGTCTCATAGAGCCCCTTAAGTGTTCTTATAAAAAGTGAGAAAAATAAACCATTCCCTGCACATTTATGGCTTTTCTCCAGTGTGAACTCTGCAGTGTTTAGTGAGGGAAGCCCTTTCCCTGAAATGCTTCCCACATTCACTACACTCATATGGCTTTTCTCCAGTGTGAACTCTGCAGTGTTTAGTGAGGGAAGCCCTTTCACTGAAATGCTTCCCACATTCATTACACTCATATGGCTTTTCTCCAGTGTGAACTCTGTGGTGTACTGTGAGGTGAGACCTTCGACTAAAATGCTTGCCACATTCACTACACTCATATGGCTTTTCCCCAGTGTGAACTCTGTGGTGTACAGTGAGGGTAGACCTTTGACTGAAATGCTTACAACATTCACTACACTCATATGGCGTTTCTCCAGTGTGAACTCTGTGGTGTATAGTGAGGTTAGACCTTTGACTGAAGGACTTCCCACATTCACTACACTCATATGGCTTTTCTCCAGTGTGAACTCTGTGGTGTTTAATGAGGGAAGCCCTTTCCCTGAAATGCTTCCCACACTCACTACACTCATATGGCTTTTCTCCAGTGTGAACTCTGTGGTGTATAGTGAGGGTAGACCTTTTACTGAAGGACTTCCCACAGTCACTGCACTTATACCACTTTTCTCTAATGTGAACTCTGTTGTTTTTAATGAGAGCTGGGCTTTCACTGAAGACCTTCCCACAATCAGTACACTCACAGGGCTTTTGTACAGTGTGAACTCTCCCATGTTGTAGGTGGTTAAATATTTGTCTGAAGACTTTCCCACATTTATTAGACTCATTAATCACATCTCCAGAGCAGAGACCTTTGTGATAAGCAACTTTCTGTTTCTGGCTGGCAGCTGTTTCACATTCAACCCACTGCTGATGTCTTTTTCCACGGAGACATTCCTGTGAAATCTCATTGTTACTGTGTGGCTCCTCAGTGTTAAGAGTGGCCTGGTGCTGGAGAAGCCCTGAGATGGCTGGGGTGTCCACCCCAACCTCAGTACTAGCTTCAGGCACCCCAGAGAAGTAAAACCAGCAAGTTGTCACATGCGAAGCACTCTCCATATCTTCTTTCCAGGGCTTCTCTCCACAGGCATCCTTCTGATGCTGGTGAGGGTTTGCACTGAAACACAAGTCTCTCACACATGCATCACTTAAGGACACACTCTTCTCAAAGTATGCCACTTGTAACTCAGTCAGGTGCAAAATATCTTTTAACACCGAGAAGCACGGCGTACACAGACGGGTCTTCTGGGTGGCTGCAGCTGTCTTGGAAGCCCTGAACTGAGAGTCTCCTACAGATACACTGTGCTCAGAGTAGGCCTCTCCATCATCCATTTTATGCCAAGGACCTGAAAACAGAGGAATGATGCGGAAATGAATGCTGACTGTGGTGACAGAGGGAAGTCCCATTATAAAACTGTGTTGCACATAATACATTGGTCTCATGCAACTGTCTGAAAATAGAAGACCTGAAAGATGAACTAATAAGATGCAACTGTGAAGTTCGTGACCACTGAAGATCACAAAACAAGAAAGACATCAACAGAAATAGAGCAAAAACATGGCAAGCACCACACGGAAGAGAAGCGGACTGTCCAGCTCATTCTGCTGCTAACAGCATTCAGTAGATCTTCTCTGCTGGTGATATGGGCACGCTGTGCAGAAGGTTGGTTACATCTCATTCCAAGTAAAATTGAATAAACAATTAGCTGGTGCATGAATGTGCTCCTTATAACACTTGCGTAGGTCCATGTTGTAGTATACTGCAGAAAGAGATGTGCAGAGGAATTGGTGATGTAAAAAGGACACAAAGGCAAAGGTAGACAAGGCTAGGAAATCACCGATGAAATGACAAGTCAGCAAAGTGTCAAGTGTAGAAAAGAAAGGTATAAATGAGGTGTGGCCATTGAAACCTGCACCAAACACTGTTGTACAGGAGCAGGTTCCCGGTATAATCTGAACACCATCCTTACGTCATACCTCCCCCCAGTTGCCCTTCAGCCGGGCTAAGCATCCTCTAGGACCTTCCTGTACGTTCACCCTGGAGAAACCCAGGGTTCTACCTGCACCTCCTTTCCTGGAAGTATGTACAAACTAAATATTCTGAGTATCAATGAAAAGACAACAGAGGTGAGCAGCCATCACTTGCCCATAGCATTCAGCTTGCAATGGTATCCAGGGAAGGTAATATTACAAACAATAATTGGAGGGTCTTACAAGAACAGCCCCTGGTTCATGTATGTACAGAAGATAACTGACACAGGGTCTTTATCGACAGGAAAGGTGCAGAATTGGAAGCCGTGGATCTGGATAGAGTCACCCTCCCTGGAGTGGAAGTGCAGGAGGGACCCATTAAGCGGTCTGTAAGACTGCTGACACCCAGACACTTCCTGCAGTTTCTGAGGCAACTGGTGTCAGGGAGGTTCATGGAGTCTATTGCTCAGGGCTCTCTGCACAGCTCAGCACTGGCAGCCACAGCCCATTTGACAAGACAGTGGGGGAAATTAGCTGAGCCCATGGTCTGGCTTTGAGAGAGAGAGTGCTAAGTCTGGGGAATAAATAAAGAGTGGGAATCACCTCAGGACACTAGGAGAGATGTGAAGGTCTTACCTACGAATGGTACACGTGCAAACACTTCCAGCATCACATCACAGTACAGACGTCTCTGAGCCTCATCAAGGATCTCCCACTCCTCCTGAGAGAAGGCAATGGCCACGTCCTCAAAGTTCATATCCTGTCATAATGGGCACAGAACATCCCATGAGAAGATTCTCTCTTGAGATTCCAACTCTGCCATACTACCCACCCTGCACATGCATATGCTCCCCTACTCCCCACATCAGAGAAGA